>NC_064922.1:387619809-387988559 GCF_023897955.1 Schistocerca gregaria | reverse complement strand
TTGTAGTACAGCAAGTACAGGAAACAAGATAATAATGATCACACAAAGAAGGGCTGAAGATCACTATGAAGACTTCATCCACAGATAAAAATACTCTGCAGCTTCCCTGATGAGCTGAGAGTAAATTTGACACAATTTCCATATGCTCTGTTTACACTTAGTATTAGTATGCTTTCTTGTAAAAGTCCTGTGTCATATATTGATATTCAAGACCTGCTCGACACATTATTTAAGTAATGACAAATGTAATGTGGTGGCTTAAACCATTTTAACCCTTATATGTGAAGATGGTCCATGACAGACTGGTTGATATTTGGGTTTACAATAAAAGCAGCTGATGGTGAAACATGTGTTTTATACATTACTTGACGACTGCTGATAGCCACCTCCCAAAAATGTTTAGAAGAAAATAAAATAGTGCAAATCACTAAGTTGTACAACCAGTTGTTGTGTTATACTTTGGGCCATTGAAGACAATGCCTTGTGGTCAGGAAAACAAAACTAAAAATGGTCTGGGTTTTGGTAAATCAGACAGGGCCTTTTCAACACTAATCTTTCAATGAGTGCGAGATCAAAAATTTAGTCACTTTGTATTAGAAAAGCAAGAAACTACTTTATGATGTCAGTACACATGATTTTTAACTCTTGAAAAGTATGCGAACAAGTGTCCATTAGTCTTAAATCAAATTCTCACTCTTTGCCTACAACTCCAGTGAAAAGTTCTTCTAGCATGTGTGAAGTTTTGATGCAATTTTTTCTATAGTTATGCTGTTATTTCTACACTTTAAAATTGTTTTCCAAGTTTAATTTATATTCCCTTTCCCCCCTCCCCCCAAAATGAATATACCATCTTTATCATGGTATAAGGTTTCCTCCAAATTGTGATATTTTTATTGTGTTCACTTTCTGTAGGTTTTATTTGTAGGTGAGCTTTGGTGACAATTTTATTTTGCTTACTGTGTATTCACATTTATTAGCATTTTTAACACACTTAGAAATTCCCATGCTGCTCTCTCCCAACCTACCTGAAAATTCAATGGAAAGTCTTGTTTGCTTTGGTTATCTAGGGTCCTGCAAATAATGCTGAGCATTGAGTAATGGTTACACTCAGGTGAACACTTAAGTACTCAGAGGTACAAACAGGTTATGGTCTATTTTAACAAATTTATTAATGTAAATTGAATTTCTACAGTGCCCACAAATATTTCTACAATAAACCAAAGAAGTTATGCTCAATTGAAATGTATTTTTTTTAAAAATCTGGTAACATACATCTGAATTACATATAAATGTGATAGCATGTGGTGCTGACTGCTTGGCCAGTTTTCTCTAAAGGACTATGGAAGGGACTTCTGCTTTTCAGAACATAATTCACTTTTATTACTGCTTATAGTACGGACTTACCTCCTTAATTGCTATACTGGTTATAACTTTTCCACAAGCCGGAATAGTAGCAGTCCTTACTCCCCTAAAAACAGATTTACAGATGTCAGTTTCTATAAAGAGTAAATGAATTTTCTTGAATATGTTATAATCCACAAAAATTTTGATACTATGGTGTAACTGAACAAGACATCTAGAAAAAAAAAACATTACAAGGAAGGAAAATGCTGACTTTTTTTAAGGGGGCCAAGTATTTCTTCAAAGAAGAGTCTCAATGTGGCTTGCAGCACATAATAGTGAGACTGTGGCATGGTAAACCAATTGTAAGCAGTTTAAAATGTATGCAAGAAGCAAATATATCTCCATGTTTAATTTTCAACAACAGTCCCTCTCCACCATAAAATAACAATGTGTTATAAGCATTACAAGTACAATGCACATCTCATTTTTGAACAGTACATCTCAGTACTACACTGGCAGCTGAACATCTAGCTAATGAAAAGTTAAACAAAGAATGTTGAGTCACACATTATACTTTTCTTAATAATTCCTTTCATTTTCTTTTTGTTTAGATACTGAATGCAGAAAAAGAAAAATTTGCTTGTTTTCTTACCCTACTTCATCATCTCCCAAACATGTTGTCTGTGAGAGCTGCAGGGATGTGGTGGGGATAGGCCAGAGCTGCTAGGTGCAGCCTTGGGAGTCTTTCCTGGAGGGGGGAACGGGGGGGGGGGGGGGGGGGATAGAAGGAATGTGTAGTACTAGAGTGGGAGTAGGAAAGGGGATAGGGAGGTGGATGACACAAGCTAATGAAAGGTGAGGCCCAGAGGTTATCAGAAGGAAGGATAGGAGCATATGTTGCAGGCACAGGTCCCATCCAAACAGTTCAGAAAAGTTGGTGTTGATAGAAAGACTCCAGATGGCGCAAGCTCTGAAGCAGTCATTGAAATGAAGCACACTGTGTTGGGAAGCATTTTCAGTAAATAGGTGGTCAAGCCACCAGATGGCCACAGTTTGACTACTCATGTGGACAGACAGGACATTAGATGTGACGCCACATAGAAAGCAGCACATTGGTTGCAGATTAGTTGGTAGATCACATGTCTGCTCTCACAGGTGGCCCTGTCTTTGATGGGGTATAACAATGGTCGGCAAACTCACTTGACAAAAAGACCAACTATCAATAGCCCAAAGATTGAAATATCTTTCGAGGGCCAATTTAAAAAAAAAAGCTATGTGGGTAGTTAGATAATTTTTTACTTAATTAGGACATTCATAAGATGGCCTTTGCTAAAAACATCCTCAATATGAATACAGTACATTGGCTCAGGTCAACCCCTTTGAACTGTCCCTGCAACACTCTTCTTATATGCTTGTTTCGTCTCCCTCCTTTCCTTCATACTGTCTCTATGTCCAAACCATCTCAACATAGCTTTTTAATAATCAACACTGCATCTTCTTTCATTCCACAATGCTCCCTAAAATTAACTTAATAAACTGTATTTATAGTTGTAAGTCTTAGTTAAAACTGAGACAGGCTGAACAAAACATATTATAGTACATAAAAACAGTATTCTTTATTTATAGAAAGTAAGTCATGACAATGACTGGACTAGCAAAAAATAAGATGAACAATAATTCCGCATCTCCTTTGGGTAAATTAGGTTCTCAGAAATAAGACAACTTCTCAGTTTACTCTTGAAAACTTTATGCTTGAAAGTAATAGTTCGCATGAATATAAGGAAACAACAGCAAACTATTTTTGTTTCAGAGCACGTGTCTAAAGATAATGACAAATCATTGAAGTATGTTAACACTGAAATAAGAAATCCAGTCATATCTAGGAACATTACTATTCATAACTGCTCAAGCTTATATTTCTTTGTCGTTTAGATAATCTGTTTCACGTATTTCCGACTGAGAATTAATATTAAATTTCTTTCAAACTGTTTGCTAGTTAGTTCATTAAAACATAAATTTCTTCTTCTTTCACCAAATTGAACGCTTTTTCCCCACACATCATGAGAAACATTGCAATGGAATAGATACCCCAACTACTTCATTTTCTGTCAATTTTGCCACACTAAAAATCATCTCACATGCCCCATTTTGAAGCACAATCCGTCGCCCCTCCCTCCTCCCCCTCCAACCCACTCACAGTTTTGAAGATACTGTCACAAGCAATCATCTACACTCCTGTTTAATGCCACTTTTTCAAAATAGACTCGCTCAGCTCGAAAACCAACTGCTGTCTATGGACCATGAAGGTTCATTTGCACTGTATTTTGTGGATGAGCCACGCTCAAGGAATCAAAGGGCTGCATGCGGCTCGCAAGCCACGACTTGCCAACCACTGGGTTAGATGTCTGCGTCAGAAGTGGAGTAGGTAGAAGTTGGAGGATGTATGAGACAGGTCTTGCATCTAGGTCTATTGTAGGGATATGAGCCATGCAAAGGTAAGTAGGTTGGCTGGTTGGTTGCTTGCTTGGGGAAGGAGACCAGACAGCGTAGTCATCGGTCTCATCGGATTAGGGATGGATGGGGAAGGAAGTGAGCCGTGCCCTTTCAGAGGAACCATCCCGGCATTTGCCTGGAGTGATTTAGAGAAATCATGGAAAACCTAAATCAGGATGGCCGGACGCGGGATTGAACCGTTGTCCTCCCGAATGCGAGTCCAGTCATGCAAAGGACTGGGTGGGTACTGAGTCAATGGTAGAGTGCTCCTTTATGGCTGGAAAATGGGTATGTTGGAGGGAGGTGGTGACTGGAGAGATGCACCGTATCCACATTCCTCCAGAACATCCACAGCTTCTGTCTCATTTGCTTCACCTGGTAGTCCTCAAGCCAATAAGTCACCTTCACTGATGAGCTCCATCTCAAGAATGCCATGTCTGATCCATCGAGGATACTCCCTCCCTCACAGCTTAGCCACCTATGGTTATTGCATCTATAGTGATGAGCAGTCCATCTCCAAATACGCAAAGGGTCTCACAGAGGCCTTCACAGACCAAAATTATCCTCCCTGTCATGTCCCCAAACAGATCTCCTATGCCTTGTCTCTCCAGTCACCTAACACCTCCCACATAACCACTCTCTGGATAGAAAGGCGTACTCCTCTCCTGACATAGAAGCATCCAGGACCAGAGCAAGGGAATCACATTCTCCACCAAAGTTTGGTTAACTTGCATTGTGCCCCGAAATAAGGAAAATCCTCCTCACCCCATCCACAGCAGTATTCCACCACCCACCAAATCCATGCAATATCCTTGTCCATGCCTACTCCATCGTTGCTCCCACCCCATTGCCTCAAGACACATATCCCTAAACAGATCTTTATGCAAAACCCATTGCATACATCCTCACATTACCAGCTGCACCAGTCCTGTCACAGGCATCTTTTAATCCATCACAGGCAGAGCCACCTGCAAAAGCACCCACCAAGTGATCTACCAACTAAGCAGCAGATATGATGTCCCTTTCTTCATGGGCATGAAGACTAACAAGCTGTCCTTCTAGATGAATGACCATTGCCAAACTGTGGTCAAGAGATAGCTGGACCACCCAGTTGCTAAACATGTCCAACATGATACACTTCACTTTAGTAACTGGTTTACAACCTCCACCAACACCAGCTTTTTCTGAAATGCACAGATGGGAACTCACCCTACAACATACCCTTCATTCATGTATTCCCTTATCTCAACCTTCGGTGGTCCCTGTCCTCCACCTATCTATCCTCTTCCCTGTTCCCACTTCAGCACAACTCACACCTTCTATCCTGCCGATGCACCTACTAGTCTTTCCTCCTCCTCTCCTTCCCATCATTCTCCTCCCCACTTCATCCCCTTTCTCAAGCACAGCATCCCGAGACTGTACCTAGTGGCCCTATCCTACCTCCCTCACTGCCACAGGCAGCACAGCACCTTTCCCCACCCCTGCCTATTATCTCCCCCCTCCCCTCCCAGCCCCATGCTGCCTCCTTACACCCACAACCCAAAACAGCAAATTGCTGCTCACATCAGACGCAGTCACAGTCAAACCCCTGTGCCCAAGAGATAGTGGCCCTGTGTGTGTGGGTTGTACTTGTGTGAATGTGATTCAGTGTGTCCATTATGTGGTGAGTAGATCTTGTTATCTGTTTATGAAGTTTTTCCATGTTTAAGACTTGAAATAATTCATTAAGTCTTCATCTTCAGTAAGTTCTGTTAACAATATTTAAAGCAGAAATATGAACACACATTTTTAAAATTACCTAGTGGTATCCATCACCGAATATTCAGTAACTGTGACACAGTTCACACATACGCTTTGTGAGATCAGTGGATTACCCTAGAGCAACTTTACGTATAGTTTTATTATGTGGGTGATCATGATGAAGGCGATATATAAAATCAACAAAGTGGTAGAAAAGGCCTTTCAATCACAATGTATAAGATTTACAAGCCCTACATCACTATCTCACACTATAAAATTGTGGTGGCAGTATTTTACAATAAATTAGCGAAACTTTTGTACAGAATTGTGAAGCAATGTCACTACACAGACTTACAAATCTTGGTCATTTCCCAGCGTCACAAGGGCTGGCACTACACGTGCAGCCACCAGCTTCTCGCCAATGGCTGGCACAGTTAATGCAAACAGTGCAGCAGCTGCACGTCTTACTGCAGCTCTAGGGTGTACAACTGCCTCCCAAAGTGCTCCCAGAACATCATCACGGCAGTGACCCCCATCTCCACCGACACCCACGCATAGCAGATGCACACTCATTTCCAGACATGTTAAGGGAGCTCCACATGTTGGCAGGGCACATACAAACCGCTGCAGCACTTTTGCCAGATCTTCATCCTGAAAGATTTTTAACAGAATGAGATTGAAGATCATTCAACAGTGATGAGAGAGAACTCAGTTTATCTGAAACTATGAAATTCTCAATGGCATTTGATGATAATTTCTACACAATAGCTAATAAATCAGTGAAAACAATATAATACTGCCCAGCATTCATTACAAATGGAGTTGTAGAGTAACTTACCTTCAAAGGAGCTAATACTCCAACAATATAAACAGGTACAATTGCTAATGGTGGATACATATTTCCATTCCTAATATCGGTTAATGATACTTCTATATTCTGTACACGTTCAATGAAGCATGGTTTAACCTAAAATTATACAATTTTAAACATTAATTTAAATTAATTCAAATTAACAATTTTTCTTGAAAGTTACAAAAAAATAAATGCTGTACTGTCTGCAACAATCATTTTTTCAGATATCTTTTCACAACAAATGTCAATTTCCATAACAAAATCACTACACAACTGTATTTATTTTGAGATTACAGTCCTGCTGAGTTTTTTAACTGACGTGTTTGCCACTGATTGTCTTATTTATTACAATTTTCACAAGTGCAATTTCAACCTTTTATCACATCAGTACATAATGCATGAAACCAGCATGTTTTTGACCAGTAAGGTGTACACTGCTGATATGTGCAGAAAACACAATTCTAGTTTCAAGGGATTTAATTCCGCACATTGCATACCAATGATTGTATGACAAATGTTGAAATGATCTACAGAGGCTCACATCAATCTGAATCACTTTATTAATGTTGACAACAGTCGTCTTTTAGCACTATACCACTTTAATAATGACCAAAGGTTGAAACTGCAGTTGTGGAAATTGCAATAAATAATACAGTCAATGGCAAACATGTCACTTAAAAAAATCATGTTATTCATCACCAACAGAAGAGTCTGCATTATTAATATATAAGCAGACTTCCAAACTCCTGAGACCTGACAAAGGAGAAATATGATTCAAGAAAAGTTGCAGGAGTACACTATAAGGTGAATGGAGAAGGTAGGTGCAAAAACATAGTATGATGAACAACACAGTTAATTGGACTTCTGTACTTGAAAAGCGTGACAAAAAAATTAACAGGCAGAGATGTATTCTTTGACTTGTCCTATATTACAGTACATATTTTGTACAGAATGTGACTTAACAGAACCAAATAAAACTACAACAAAATAAAATCTTGACTAAAGCTTTCCATGCATCTGTAAGTTGATAAAAGAATGTCATTAATGGGATTGTATGTTGGTAAAAGGATGTGACTGAAGTTTAAAGAGACTTCAGCCACCTGTATATTGTTTCTATCCAAACAAAAAATCAGACACTGGAAGTCCAGCATGGAATAACACCACCACCACTACTACTACTACTACAATAACAATAATATGGAAAGGATAATCTGTCTCGCGTGTGTAGAGACAGAGCGCACCCCCCCCCCCCCCCCCCACACACACACACAGTGTGTGTGTGTGTGTGTGTGTGTGTGTGTGTGTGTGTGTGTGTGTGTGTGTGTGTGTGTGTTGACCTGTTTCAAAATTCTTATAAGTATTATTAAGTTCTGGTATCATCATATAGCCACAGCCAATTTTATAGTACATACAATAATTTCACAATCTGTTCAAGCCATATTGTGTGACATATCATGTCATCAGGCTTAAAAAAATAATTTCTCTCCCAGCAGAATTAATATGCTTCCTGGTAATCTTTACTCCCTTACAAGAGAAACTCTCTACCATGGGGACCAGTGGGTAGCCCGTCAAAAACTGAACACAGCTCAAGTATGAAAACAGGAAGGGGAAAAAAAGCAAAGTAGAAACTGTGAGCAGTCCAAGGACTAGAAGTGAAATATGGAGCAGCCTGAAACAGAAACTGCGTTGTAGTTAAGTGATGACAATGTTGGGCTGCGAAGCAGGCAAGCCATGTTCAAAACTATCTTGCGCCATTTACTTTCATTTTATTTTTTCACAGCATTATGAACTGTCCATCCGGTCATTAAAATGTTTGTTCTCTTTCTGTAGTCTTGGCAGTTTTCATACTATACACTGGTTACAGAATATGAGTCATGTAAATGTGGTGCATAGTGAGAGCAGGTGAGGTACCACATAGATATCTCACAGAAAAGAAAACAACAAATAAACAGGTGTGAACTATGTTACAGCAAAGGAATTCAAGAGTCAAAGCTTCCAAAATGGAATGCACCTTCAAAAACATATGTTTGACAGAGCACAGAGAAACCACGTGATTGTGAAACTATTGTGCTGATTTTTTGCGGCTTATGTGACAAGCTATCATGTTTTCATCATTTCCTTGGGAGTGACCACATTCACATTCGTACAAACACTTAAATCTGTGAGATGATGGGGTTTGCTCTATATTGCAATTCTTGTTCTTGGATCATTCAGTTTCTATTTTGCTTCTTCCAGTTTCCATGCCTGATGTGCGTTCAGTTTTTGACGGGCTGTCCATTGAGCCCTCTTACCACCAAATCTGAGGGGAGTTTCCCTTGTTAGTATCTGTAATCTAATTTGTTAGTGTGAATCCATCTTACAGCAGTATCTGTTTGCCAAATTATTTATGTATTCAGTATTACTTAAAGCCAAATAACAAACCAAAAGGTAGCAGATGCCTTTGGAATCTTTTAAAAAAAGAATATATTCAAGGCATTCACTTTTTACCTACATCTTCAAACAAATTCATATGAATTTTCTGAAAAATAAAGTATGTTATATACATTACACAGACCTTCTGCCTTATAATAGAACTGCCAAATCCATTGCACAAATCTCTAAATAACTTCACAAAGCCAACGACAATATCATCCCTCATGGTTTCCATACCTTGGACAATATCTAAAACTTCTGGTATCCTATAAAAAGAGAAAGTACACTGTCACACAAAGTACATAAAAATTAATAAACAACTACCCATAGAAAATTATATTAAACAATGTCTGATTAATTACAACTCACATCTGTGCAAAGATCCATTCTAGTTCTGGCCATTCTTCATACCATTCTTGGTCAACATATGCATCAAATGCTCCCAAAACCATTGGTATTTCATGCTTGCTATCTAGAAATGTTGTTGGGTTGGTTAAAGCATGACCTGCCCTAAATGAACGAGACCCTGCAAAAGAAAAAAGGCAAATCAAAAAAACAAAACAACAGTATAGCATTTTTCACACAATGGAAAATCCAGAATGAAATAATGACAACATTATGAAATGGGTAGACTGCTACTCACCACACGGCAGAGACATTGAGCCACAAACAGGCACAAGAAAAAGACTACTAAACATGTTAGCTTTTGGCCAGGAGGGAGAACAAATCTGCATCTGGGTGGTGGTGGTGATGGTAAGGAGGAGGCTGGGGTGGGGTGGGAGAGGGGGAGGGAAGAGCATGGCATGAGTGAGGACAATGAAGTGCTGTTTGTAGGAGCATACAGGGACAAAGTGGAGAAAGGTTGGGGGGGGGGGGGGGGGGAGTGGAAAAAAAGAGAACTAAAAAGACTGTGGGTGTGTTTGTGGAATAGAAGGCTGTGAAGTTCTAGACTGGGGACAGAGAAGGGGACAGGTGGGTGGAAGACAATTATTATCAACAGTTGAGTCCACGAGGGTTACGGGAATGTAGGATGCATTGCACAGAGTGTTCCCACCTGTGCAGTTCAGAGAAGCTGGTATTGGTAGGGACGATCCAGATGGCACAAGCTGTGAAACAGTCATTAAAATGAAGAACATTGTGTTGGGCAGTGTGCTCAGCAACTGGTGTTGTGTTGGGCGATATACTCAGCAACTGGGTGGTGCACCTATTTCTTGGTCGCAGTTTGTCAGTAGCCATTCATCTGGGCAACTACTGTGTTTCGTTCTATGTCGGAGTGAAAACTAACAAGCTGTCTGTCCGCATGAATGGCCAGACCAAGGAACAGCTGGATCATCCAGTTGCTGAACATGCTACCCAACACAACATTCTTCATTTTAATGACTGCTTCACAGCCTGTGCCATCTGGATCCTTCTTACCAACACCAACTTTACTGAAATGCGCAGGTGGGAACATGCCCTTTCTATGTTCCATAACATTTCTGGCCTCAATATTTGTTAGTCATTGTCCATCACCCACCTATCCCCTTCCCTGTTCCCAGTCCAGCACTACACAGCCTTCCATTCCAGAAGCGCACCACAGACTTTTTACTTCTCTCCTTTTATGATCCCCCACTCCACCCTCTCCCCATCTCGTCCCCGTTTTATGCTCCCAAAAACAGCACATTATCGTCCACACCCATACACTGCTCTTCCTTACTCCCACTGCCCAGATTACTTCTCCCATAACATGCAGTAGCTCGCAGTCTGGCCTTAGCAGACAGAGACAATGGTCATGTGTGTGTAAACTGCATTTGCAGGAATGTGCACATGTATGTTGTCTATTTCAGAAGAAGGCCTTCTGGCCAAAAGTTAATCTATTTAGTAGTCATTTTGTTGTGCCTGTCTATGACTCAACATCTCCACTGCAGGCTGAGTAGCAATCTATCCTTTTAATAATATTACATCCTTAATACATACAGATATTCGTCAACATGAAAAATATTTTATTAAAATTTATTTCATACTGTTAACTGATGTAGAACAGTAATATTAATCTACTTACGAATTGAGCTCGCAGCCTGAGTATCTAAGGTCTCTAAGACTGGTTTTACTGCTACTACAGACATAACAATGTAAGGCACCAGAGTCTTTAGAACAATTACAGGGGACAGAAGGCGTTGTTCTGCGTTCTTTTGCATTGCTGTCCCTGGAGAATTTGGTGGGCTCTGTGAACAAAACATAATTTGTTTAACAAACTTAAAATATAATGAAATACTTCATTAGCATCTAGGAAGGTTTTAGAGTGAATCAAATGAATGTCTTTAGCATAATACACTCCTGGAAATGGAAAAAAGAACACATTGACACCGGTGTGTCAGACCCACCATACTTGCTCCGGACACTGCGAGAGGGCTGTACAAGCAATGATCACACGCACGTTACAACAGACACACCAGGAACCGCGGTGTTGGCCGTCGAATGGCGCTAGCTGCGCAGCATTTGTGCACCGCCGCCGTCAGTGTCAGCCAGTTTGCCGTGGCATACGGGGCTCCATCGCAGTCTTTAACACTGGTAGCATGCCGCGACAGCGTGGACGTGAACCATATATGCAGTTGACGGACTTTGAGCGAAGGCGTATAGTGGGCATGCGGGAGGCCGGGTGGACGTACCGTCGAATTGCTCAACACGTGGGGTGTGAGGTCTCCACAGTACATCGATGTTGTCGCCAGTGGTCGGCGGAAGGTGCACGTGCCCGTCCACCTGGGACCGGACCGCAACGACGCACGGATGCATGCCAAGACCGTAGGATCCTACGCAGTGCCGTAGGGGACCGCACCGCCTCTTCCCAGCAAATTAGGGACACTGTTGCTCCTGGGGTATCGGCAAGGACCATTCGCAACCGTCTCCGTGGCGCTGGGCTACGGTCCAGCACACCGTTAGGCCGTCTTCCGCTCACGCCCCAACATCGTGCAGCCCGCCTCCAGTGGTGTCGCGACAGGCGTGAATGGAGGGACGAATGGAGACGTGTCGTCTTCAGTGATGAGAGTCGCTTCTGCCTTGGTGCCAACGATGGTCGTATGCGTGTTTGGTGCCGTGCAGGTGAGCGCCACAATCAGGACTGCATACGACCGAGGCACACAGGGCCAACACCCGGCATCATGGTGTGGGGAGCGATCTCCTACACTGGCCGTACACCTCTGGTGATCGTCGAGGGGACACTGAATAGTGCACGGTACATCCAAACCGTCATCGAACTCATCGTTCTACCATTCCTAGACCGGCAAGGGAACTTGCTGTTCCAACAGGACAATGCACGTCCGCATGTATCCCGTGCCACCCAACGTGCTCTAGAAGATGTCAGTCAACTACCCTGGCCAGCAAGATCTCCGGATCTGTCCCCCATTGAGCATGTTTGGGACTGGATGAAGCGTCGTCTCACGCGGTCTGCACGTCCAGCACGAACGCTGGTCCAACTGAGGCGACAAGTGGAAATGGCATGGCAAGCCGTTCCACAGGACCACATCCAGCATCTCTACGATCGTCTCCATGGCAGAATAGCAGCCTGCATTGCTGCGAAAGGTGGATATACACTGTACTAGTGCCGACATTGTGCATGCTCTGTTGCCTGTGTCTATGTGCCTGTGGTTCTGTCAGTGTGATCATATGATGTATCTGACCCCAGGAATGTGTCAATAAAGTTTCCCCTTCCTGGGACAATGAATTCACTGTGTTCTTATTTCAATTTCCAGGAGTGTAATAGCAAATTACAGAATCACCTAGTTTGTTGGACACAGGAACATCCGGTACTGCAAATGATGAATAACAATTAAAAATGGGAATTTTGTGTCAATAATCTAAAGATTTATGTCTCTCCTCTTAGTCTTGAAAGTTTGCTTTGAAACTTCTGGCCTTATTATGTGCATGGCAATGAAGTTTACTTGCACAATATTACAGATTTAAATTTGAACAGATCTTTCCTAGTGAAACTGATTGGTGAGCTGGTTCTCAAGATAGAGGAAGATAAAGCCATACCAGAATAAGGATTATTTTGTGTGTGTGTGTGTGGGGGGGGGGGGGGGGGGGAGGAGTCTCTCAACATAAAATATTATACAGGTCATCTCCACCCATCCAAATTGCATGCCAGAGAGAGAGAGAGAGAGAGAATGCAAATGTGCAGGCTAACTAGCCCTCACCCCCTATACATTGGGCAGATCATGCTTTAGCCAACCCAACAACATTTCTAGACATCAAGCACAAAATACCAATGCTTTTGGGAGAATCTGATGCATATTTTGACCAACAATGTTAGAGGACCATAATTCCCAAATATGGTAAAGAAATTTGTCTCACAGTCACATTTATGTTTTAATGCAATTGGCTTTGAGCACTTCAAAGCCAATTCTTAGATCAACATGCGGCACAGCAGATCCATAAAAATACCTGAAAAATAAATTCATTTTAAATACTCATGTGAAACAAATACTAACAAAGAGATAGAGGGGCTGGCCAGTCTTACCTCAGCTCAGTGCAGCTGCTGGATACACACACACACACACACACACACACACACACACACACACACACACACACACACACACACACACAGAAGAAGAAGAAGAAGAAGAAGAAGAAAAGAAGAAAAGAAAAAAAAAACGACAATTTACGTACCTAGCTTTCGGAATAAATGTTCCTTCATCAGGGAGGAGAGGGGGGGAAGAAAGGGAAGAAGGGAAAGTGGATTTAGTTACTCACAACCCAGGTTATGAAGCAACAGGGAAAGGGAAACAGGGAGGGTAGCAAGGATGGAGACATGGTTGTCAGAGGGAAGCCAAAGATATTCTGTTAGTACTGTGCCAGCTTCAAACCAAAGAGGATGCATACAGAAGTAAAGAGGTATATAGTATAAAGATGTAGGATGAAAAGATGCACGAATGGCTGAAGAGGAGAAGACTGAAGAGTAAATGGGAGTGAGGTTGTTTAACGTAGGTTCAGTCCAGAGGGATTGCGGGATGAAATGCTGTGTTGGAGTGCAAGTTCCCATCTCCGCAGTTCAGAGTGACTGGTGTTGGGTGGGAGAAGCCAAATAGCACATACGGTGTAGCAGGTTCCTAGGTCCCTAGAATTATGCTGGAGGGCATGCTCCGCTACTGGGTATTGGACGTCTCCTAGGCGGACAGTTTGTCTGTGTCCGTTCATCCGCTCAGCCAGTTTAGTTGTTGTCATACCAATGTAAAAGGTTGTGCAGTACAGGCATGTCAGCTGATAAATGACATGTGTAGTTTCACACGTGGCCCTGCCTTGAATTGTGTATGTTTTACCAGTAGCGGGGCTGGAGTAGGTGGTTGTGGGGGGATGCAAGGGGTAGGTTTTGCAGCGGGGTCGGTTACAGGGGTAGGAACTGCTGGGTAGAGAAGGCAGTCTGGGAATATTGTAGGGTTTAACAAGAATGCTACGGAGGTTAGGGGGGCGACGAAAGGCAACTCTGGGTGGTGTGGGGAGAATTTTGTCAAGGAGTGATCTCATTTCAGGGGTTGACTTAAGAAAGGCATATCCCTGGCGGAGTAATTTATTGATGTATTCGGGGCCAGGATAATATTGGGTGACAAGGGGGATGATTCTGTGCGGTCTGAGGGTAGGAACATTGTTGTTGGATGGGGAGGAATGTATTGCTCGGGAGATCTGTTTGTGGACAAGGTCTACAGGATAGTTGCGGGAGAGGAAAGCACTGATCAGGTTATTGGTGTAATTGTTGAGGGATTCGCCACTGGAGCAGATACATTTGCCACGAATACCTAGGCTGTAGGGAAGGGGGAGTTTGATGTGGAATAGATGGCAGCTATCAAAGTGAAGGTACTGTTGTTTGTTTGTGGGTTTGATATGGACAGAGGTGTGGATGTGAGCTTCAACAAGATGAAGGTCAACATCCAGGAAGGTGGCTTGGGTTTTGGAGGAGGACCAAGTGAAATTCAGATTCGAAAAGGAGTTGAGGTTATGGAGGAAATTAAGGAGCGTTTCTTCACCACGAGTCCAGACCACAAAGATGTCATCTATAAACCTATACCAGGCCAGGGGAAGCAGCTGTTGGGTCTTCAGGAAAGCCTCCTCCATGCGGCCCATGAAGAGGTTGGCATAGGACGAAGCCATCCTGGTTCCCATGGCCGTTCCCCTGATTTGTTTGTAGGTCTGGCCTTCAAAAGTGAAGTAATTGTGGGTGAGGATGAAGTTGGTAAGTGTGATAAGGAACGAGGTTTTTGGAAGATCTTCAGGTGGGCGTTGGGAGAGGTAGTGCTCAAGGGCACAGATACCATGGGTGTGTGGGATGTTTGTGTAAAGGGATGTAGCATCTACGGTGACAAGAAAGGTTTCAGGTGGGAGAGGAGTGGGAATGGATTTGAGGCGTTCTAGGAAGTGGTTTGTGTCCTTGATGTAGGATGGGAGTCTGCAGATGATAGGATGGAGGTGTTGGTCTACCAGAGCTGAGATACGTTCTGTTGGAGCTTTGAAGCCTGCTATAATGGGACGGCCAGGATGGTTCTCTGTGTGGATTTTGGGTAATAGGTAGAAGGTAGGGGTACGTAGCTCAGGTGGAGTAAGTCTATGGAAGCCGTTGTGAGGCCTTGTGAGGGACCTTTAATTTTTAGGATTTTCTGCAGCTCAGTCTGAATGGAGGGAATGGGATCCTGGGTAACAGCTTTGTAGGTTGAGGTGTCGGAGAGTTGACGCAGTCCTTCTGCCACATACTTCACCCAGTCAAGTACCACAATTGTGGAGCCTGTGTATCTATCGGCTGTACTGAGCTGAGGTAAGTACTGGCCAGCCGCTCTATCTCTTTGTTAGTATTTGTTTCACATCTTTATATGAGATTTTCCATTAATTATTTTAAATACTCAGAAAGATACAATTGAATTGAGTACTGCAAACATGAAAGCTGCAACTAGCATAAAATTAATGCAACATAAAATTAATGCAGCACTTTCATTAGTTTAGTTTCAGTCTACAGGTTCAGCTACCATTTTTTACATAGAAATGAAAGATGTGGAACAATAATCTCTCACTATAAGAAAAAAAGAACTCGCACACAGCTGCTGCACTTACTGTCCCAGTTCCATTATTATACCAGGAAATACAACGAAACAAGAGTTGTGAAGCTTTTCAGACAACTGGAGGATATCATGGTGAAATGATTTATACCATTTTCAAGGAATACCTACAGACCTCAACACCTCCAGGATATTTTGAATAGGCATGATACTGGTTTTACTACATTAGTCATCATTTCAAGATTTACCACACTTATGTACAACCAGTTGAGCAGCAAAGGCATAAACACTTTTAACAAAAGGACACAAGAGAAAATTGGACCTGAGAGATATTCAACACTATTGATAAAAATAAAATTTCAATGAAGATAACACTGAGTTCTATAATAAAGCTCTGCCAAATAGAACGCTGCATTTTAAGCAAGAGAAGTCTAACAATGGGGAAATCCAGGAGTACAGAGTAACTGGTTTGCATATGATCAAGCTGATTAGCTACAAATTTTCAGCACTTGAAAAAACCTACTACTATTATATCAATGGCATAGTAGGATTTATCAACAGTATCTTGATATCCGGCATGCGCACTCTGGATACAAAGCTGACAAGTTGATACAAATTGTGCTTCCATGCCAGTATCCAATAAGAAAGGAATAACTGGCACTTCACAGAAATGCTGAAATTTATAGAAAAAGTCATGTCCTTCCATGTAAGTCCTGTAACTGTTGACATTTATGAGAGGAAGCCAGATCATTTCTGGGAGAAAAAAAAAAAAAAGATAGTTTGATGGGAAAAAAATTGCAACAAGTGCAACAAATATATACATGCACTGCAAATGCTATTCAGTTTTGTCATCCCCTACAACTTCAAGTCCAAGCCAGTAGCTTCTACATTTGCAGAATTGATGAAATACTCTAGTGTTTGCAAAAAGTCATTGAATAAGAGTATGTCATTAATTATTTTTACGTGCATTCACCTTAAATAAAAATTGTTATACCCAAAGATCACTACAAATTTTTGCATCAGTTGAACAATGTGTGTATTACAACCACAAGGGGTATTCAATAAACAACGCAACACAAATTTTTTCCTGAAAACTGTTTGGTTTTATTCAGGATTCCAGTACACCATATTATTATTCACTCTTTTGACTACAATACTCTATTTTAGAACATAATCTCTGTCCAATGCAACAGTCTTATGCCACCTTACTAGGAGGAACCGTGTGACCGCATGGTAGCACTCTACCCATCAATGTCAGAGACAGCGTCTTGCTGCATCATTAAGTTCCCCATCATACATGTACAGCTTCCTGCGGAGTACATCCTTCATTGGGTCAAACAAATGGAAGTCTGAAGGTATGAGATCCAGGCTGCAGGGCTGGTGAGGAAGAATGGTCCAATGAAGTTTTGTGAGCTCCTATCACGGGTGCAGACCTTTGTGAGGCTTTGCACTGTCATGGAGAAGGAGAAATTTATTTATATTTTTGTGGCACCAAAAATGCAGAAGTCATCTCTCCAATTTCCTGAGAGTAGCACAATAAACTTCAGAGTAGATCACTGCACCATGAGGAAGGACATCAAATAGAAGAACCACTTCAGAGTGCCCAGAGACCGACTCCAGTGTGGATGCAGCCAGTGAGGATGCAGCTTTGAACTTTTTCTTCCGAGGAGAGGTGGTGTGGTGCCACTCTATGGATTGGCAATTTCTTTCTTGTTAAAAGTGATGAACCCTTGCTTCATTGCCTGCAACATTGTTCGACAAAATATGGTCGTGATCACTATCATAACGCACAAGCAATTGCACACAGATGGCCCTTTGTTGCTCTTTACAGTCTTCTGTTAGGTGGCGAGTGACCCAAAGGATGCAAACCTTTGAGCAATCCAACTGGTGGATAGGTGTGTCAGCACTACCAATAGAGACATTGAGTTAAGTAGCAAGGTGTTGGATTGTGATCTATTGATCGCCTTGATTGAGTATGTCCACATATCCTAACACTGCAGGAATTACAGCTGTGTGCAGCCAGCCAGTATGCAGGAAATCAGATAGGTTTGTGCAACCATGTACCAATGATGACAGACGTTTCATCCAATGACTCACGTGCTTTTGTTCACTGCCAGGTCTCTGTAGACAATGTGACGCACTTATGAATATTTGCAACACTCTGATTTCTGCCACAAGAAACTCAATGACAGCTCTCTACTTGGACTTCACCTTCTTCAAAAAATCCATTTTGAATGCTACACATAGTGCCACCACCTACAGGGACTTCATGAAACTATAGGGGCTGAAGTGGGAATATTCCATGATGTCCCATGACAAACTCCATATTTTTCTCAACCAAAACTGGCCAATAAAAATAATGTGTTGCATTACTTATTGAACACTCCTCGTAGATGAATGTCCACTGCATCTTAAAGATCTACAGCTCAGGAATATTACCAGTGATCAGAAAATTATGTTGTAAACCAGCACTGAACTTCCAAGGTAATAATAACAGCACAGTTGTCAAATATAACGTAGCTATTACGGCACCAACCAAACAATGTTATGTGAGTTAAAAAAGAGCTACAGTATACCACATGTGAATACAAAAATATACATCATATGTCAAGTCCTGTTACTAAAAAGTTGGTTTGCATGTGTAACGAGAATTAGTCACGAGGTAACACTTAGATCAGATGAGGCATAAGAAGCCAGAGTAAAGAGAAGGAAGTAGGGAGAAAGTAGAAAGTCAAGATTAAGACTTCGCAAAGCTATTATTGACTTAAACATGATTTATAGGTGATAGATGAGTTTTAACAACTGGATAGTCACATTTGGAAGATATCTTTGTGACTTTAGGATAAAAAATGAACAGACATAAGAAGAAGAAGAAGAAGAAAACAATGAGTTAACAAATAAAATAAATCATAAGAAAAGAGGGGACATCAAAATAAAATAAAGACAGAAAATGGTGAAAAGATAAAAAAGTAATGGAAATAAGTGTTGCTTTTTTCTCTTGAAAAACATAAATCTCCGTATATTTGTTTACAATCCAGGGCCAACTGAAATGCATCAGAAACCCTTGTTTTCTCAGATGGTGGGAGGGCAAGGGGAGGCGGAGGGGGAGGGGGAGGCGGATGGGAGGGGGAGATGGAGGGGAGGAGAGAGGGGGGGTTAGGGAGGGGGAGGGAGGGAGGGAGGGAGGGAGGGAGGGAGGGAGAGAGAGAGAGAGAGAGAGAGAGAGAGAGAGAGAGTGAGAGTGAGTCCAGGGCCAACAGAAATGCATCAGAAACCCTTGTTTTCTCAGATGGTGGGAGGGCAAGGGGAGGCGGAGGGGAGGCGGAGGGGGAGGAAGAGGCGGAGGGGAGGGGCGAGGGAGGGAGGGAGGGAGGGGGAGGGGCGAGGGAGGGAGGGAGGGAGGGAGGGAGGGAGGGGCGAGGGAGGGAGGGAGGGAGGGAGGGAGGGAGGGAGGGGCGAGGGAGGGAGGGAGGGGGAGGGGCGAGAGAGGGAGGGAGGGGGAGGGGCGAGGGAGGGAGGGAGGGAGGGGGAGGGGAGGGGCGAGGGAGGGAGGGAGGGAGGGGGAGGGGCGAGGGAGGGGGAGGGAGGGAGGGAGGGAGGGGGAGGGGCGAGGGAGGGAGGGAGGGGGAGGGGCGAGGGAGGGAGGGGGAGGGAGGGAGGGGGAGGGAGGGAGGGGGAGGGGCGAGGGAGGGAGCTAAGGGGAGGGGCGAGGGAGGGAGCGAAGGGGAGGGGCGAGGGAGGGAGCGAAGGGGAGGGGCGAGGGAGGGAGCGAAGGGGAGGGGCGAGGGAGGGAGCGAAGGGGAGGGGCGAGGGAGGGAGGGGGGGCGAGGGAGGGAGGGGGAGGGCGAGGGCGGGAGGGAGGGGGCGAGGGCGGGAGGGAGGGGGCGAGGGCGGGAGGGAGGGGGCGAGGGAGAGAGGGAGGGGCGAGGGAGGGAGGGGGGAGGGGCGAGGGAGGGAGGGAGGGGGGAGGGGCGAGGGAGGGAGGGAGGGGGAGGGGCGAGGGAGGGAGGGAGGGGGGAGGGGCGAGGGAGGGAGGGAGGGGGGAGGGGCGAGGGAGGGAGGGAGGGGGAGGGGCGAGGGAGGGGGGAGGGGCGAGGGAGGGAGGGAGGGGGAGGGGCGAGGGAGGGAGGGAGGGGGGAGGGGCGAGGGAGGGAGGGAGGGGGGAGGGGCGAGGGAAGGAGGAGGGGCGAGGGAGGGAGGGGGGAGGGAGAGAGGGGGAGGGCCGAGTGAGGAGGGGGAGGGCCGAGTGAGGAGGGGGAGGGCCAAGTGAGGGAGGGGGGTGGAGGGAGGGGGGAGGGAGTGTGGTGGGGAGGGAGGGAGGTGGTGAGGTAGGGAGGTGGGGAGGGAGGGAGGGAGGGAGGGAGGGAGGGGGAGTGGGAGGGAGGGGGCAGGGGGGAGGGAGGGGGTAGCGAAGGAGGGAGGGGGGAGCGAGGGAGGGAGGGGGGGAGCGAGGGAGGGAGGGGGGGAGCGAGGGAGGGAGGGGGGAGCGAGGGAGGGAGGGGGGAGCGAGGGAGGGAGGGGGGAGCGAGGGAGGGAGGGAGGGGGAGCGAGGGAGGGAGGGAGGAGGAGGGAGGGGGGAGGGAGGGAGGGGGAGTGAGGGGTGAGGGAGGGAGGAGTGAGGAGTGAGGGAGGGGGAGGGAGGGGGAGGGAGGGGGAGGGGGAGGGGAGGGGGAGAGAGGGAGGGGGAGGGAGGGGGAGGGAGGGGCGGGAGGGGGAGGGTGGGGGAGGGAGGGGGAGGGAGGGGGAGGGAGGGGGAAGGAGGGGGAGGGAGGGGGAGGGAGGGGGAGGGAGGGGGAAGGAGGGGGAAGGAGGGGGAGGGAGGGGGAAGGAGGGGGAGGGAGGGGGAAGGAGGGGGAGGGAGGGGGAGGGAGAGATGTCCCTCTCAGAGAATGACAAGCAGAAGTTCCTTTTGTTGTACTTCACGGTGACTTCATGTATATCCGTCTTAGTTGTTTGTCAATACATTTTAGCATTTTGCAGTTTATTTGGAAACGAGAAAGATGTGCCTAATGCTCATAATGTTCAATTACCTTCACTTGGATGTGAATCCGCTGAAGAAGTCTGGTGAGAAGATGTGTATGTAGTCGTCCTATGTCCAGTGACCACTGTGCCAGGACTGGAAACAAGATGTTTGTTGTACTAGCCACCACACTTGCTGCTGGATCATCCAATGCAGTCATTGAGAGCTCCTCACACTGGAAAAAAATTTTTTTACTGTTTGTGCACTCAGCTGAGTAACAGAAGATTCCACAGACAACAAAAAATATTTAATGAAATCTATGATAACCATACTTTGAAAGAATCTTTCTCGAAGTGTTTTACTACTTACCTATATTATTATTTCTAATGATATCATTTCCATGTTATCAACTTGTAAACATAATGTAATAACTAAAATCTCAATTTTTCACTGTTTATGGATTACAAGACTTCACAAATTTTCACCTTTCATCTCAAAGTATAGATGTATTATTTATTTCTTAAAGATAGGGCTGAACCCTACACTGTTGCAACACCAATCTTTAACATGACAGATGCGTTTGCATATGAAAAACAGGTTCAGTGCCAACAACAAATCAAAGCCTGAATAAAACAGGTTTTACAAAAAAATAAAAAAAAATTAATAACTTCTTGAATGATTATTGTTGACTCTATCCATGTCTTTTATATTTACACAATGTGTTTTGTACAACATTCTCATCTGGCTAGTTTTAGGTGCTGTAGTATCACATATCATGTGCCAGAAGATCTGACGATTGGATAGCAACCAGAGTGCTTTTCTGATATCATGATGAAAAAGAGAATCCCAAACTGATGAAAAGTCCAATACCATCACTATCCTTAAGCAGGAAAACCGATCAATGAGTCAATATACAAGCTTCTTGAAAAATAGTCATCTGTAAAAAGAAAACTCTGCTATAACATTTGAGAAAATTCTGATTGAAAAGCTGCCTTTTGCCCAGAAAGAAGCTGTACAGACCATATAACGTCACTCATGACCTAAGCAGAAACATGCTTTCATAAAAATTTGAACTCAACAACTAAATTTTTAGATTTCTCAGCAACTTACTATACAGTCAGGAGACGGCATCTTCTCTACAAACCCATTCAAATAATCCTATACAGAAAAACAGTCCAACTTTTAACAGCATGCTTGCCACAAGGTCATTTTGGATCATACTGGGCAACAGCATAAGCTCTTCAAAGATGCTGAACGATGGACTACATCAGGGATCTGTCTTTGTTCCACTGCTGTTTAATTGGTACATCTACAGTATGCCTAAAACTACAGCTCTTAAATTAGGATATGCCAATGACTGGGTGCTGGCAGCAGGACACCAAAATTTTCAAGAAATGAAAGCCATCTTAACATCTGATTGGGTGATAATGGGAACATATTTTCAGAAGTGACAACTGAAACCAAAAAACTTACTTTAATTTGTGTGACAGAGTGGTGAACAGACAGTGCCCCTACTTCATCATAATCAGCATCCAAAATATCTAGGAGTCATACTGAATCACCCACGCCTTACAAGAAGCATCGGAGATGTGCATTAGGAACTGATGCACAGCTGAACAACATAATGAGAAATATCAGTGGTACACAAGGCCAATCCCTGCCCATACTGCACCACATTCCACTCTCTGGCCTTAAATGAAAAGCCGCTCTTCTCCACGAGTTTAAATGCATACAAGGCAACCCACAACCATCTATATGTCAAGACACTTTTTTCCTAGATATAAATTGGCTTCTATGAGGAAAACCATCCATGAAAACAGCCACAGAATTGCAGCATACACCACACCTCAATTCAATTTAACCACTCACATGACCCAGATTGGACAGAGAGTTGCCCTCCGCATCGTCAGAACTTGTCTTCAACAAATCGTGCAGAATCTGGACAATGATTAACATAACATGCACCAGTCATGGCAGAAGCATAGACTCTCTTTTTCTTATGTGATTGTGGAGTAGCGAAGGCAAACCATTTGCCACACTATTACAGAATGTCCCAGATGGGCATATTGTGGAATCTTAAATGATTTCCTGATAGCTATGAATGAAGTAATCAATTTTATTAAGATCTTAAATGTATGTCTGTAAATTACATGTGCTGCTGTTGGTATTTTATTTAATATTATGCTAAAAACCCCTACAGTAAATAAATTTACATGATTTTGTTGCTGTTGTGGTCTTCAGTCTGAAGACTGCTTTGATGTAACTCTCCAGACTACTCTATTCTGTGCAAGCCTCTTCATCTCTGAATAACTACTACATTCTACATCTATTTGAACCTGTTTACTGTGTCCAACTCTGTTTCCTCCTACACTTTTTACACTTCACACTTCCCTCCAAAACTAAATTGATGAATCCTTGACGTCTCAGAATGAATCCTATCAACCGATCCCATTTTTAGTCAATCATGCCACAAAATTATTCTCCCCCCATTCCTAATCAGTACTTCCTTATTAGCTATGTGATCTACCCATCTAATACTCAGTATTCTTCTGTTGCACCACATTTCAAAAGCTTCTATTCTCTTCTTTCCTTAACAGTTTATCAACGAGTGGCCAGCCAAAACAGCATTGGCGACATTCATATGAACAGCACAATCTCTTAGTCATCCACTTACTTTTTTTATTTTTCTTATAATGTTAACCCAATTTATTTTTTCTCGCCATCTGCCTGTGTTACACTTTTGTAAATTTATTCTGAATATAACATGTTAACTTACGTCAAAAATACACAGACAATCTTATCTACAAAGCTCCATCATCAACAGAAAACATTTCAATCATTACCCTGTTTAATGTAAGAAGATTAATTCTTTTGAGTCAGCCGGGACTACTTTCATTTCTTGTGGTTGTCCAACTTCTAATGACTTTACCTCTCCCTGTAATATTCCTTCATTCCTTGTTTCCTTATCCACTGAAAGAACTTACATGGTACTTAAACCTATTCTAATCACCTAATGCCTATAATGAGGAAACTGATTTTAACCTCCACAAATTCTTCCTTGACTTTACAGATATATTTGTGTGTACTGAAACACCTTCACACTCATCATTTTCACCACAGAAACATTTTCAGGAATCAAGTCTTATTCAGAAACATTAAAGAAACTCATGGAAAACTGCAAGGGCTAATGGTAATTCATGTTATTGTTGATCACTTGCCCTTCACTTGAACAGAATTCATGCCATATTATGTAAATGAAATTAACATAGCCTCTTGGTATTGAAATTGCCTTTCAATATTCAAGCACAATATTGAACACTACAGCCCAACATTGTATCTTAGCAGTAGTATATTTTTTGAAATGTTAATGACAAACTGAAGGAAGATTATAGAAATCCCCAGATACTCAGAATAAAATAAAATTTCAAATTGTGGAATACTTGGACTCAAGGATGTAAACTCTGTGCAACTCTAACATTATATTAAACAGCTCTTGACTTGACCAGAATTTAAAAATGTGACAGTGGTCTGTATTGAGTTAGATAAATTATTTGTTTGAAGAGTTTGGTACACAACATAAGCTGAGCAGTAGAAGAGGAGCTTTCACTTTTTTTTCAAAATAGCTATTTTCTTCATATGTCCTGTGTATAACTCTGTATACAAAAATTATTTATGATATACAGATAGTGGCACAGATTTTATTTATCTGGACAAGTCACATTTTAGTTACGATTTTGCTTCGCTTAGAGATGTACAATTTATAAACAGACAACATAAAATCAACAAGTTTAGAAAAATTAGTAATAGCAAATCATGATTAACAGCTTGAAGTTCCTTGTTTTTAACTTTTAGCTATATTTACAAACATTACAAATATAACTGCTTCCTTTATTACAGTTGTTATGAATGGTAAAAACAGTGAAAGTAACTAGCTAACCATGGTTACCTGAAAATATTTATCTTTATCATCCATAAGCAATATAATCAGAGCTAAGCTTCGTACAACACTTTCTCTCACTGTTTCTTCTTTATCCTCCAACAGCATTTGTTGCAACATAGAAAGCATTAAGGAGTTACGAATGGAACTCTGAAATCAAATAAAATGTCTTGTAGTGTATAACACTTCTAAACAGTGTAATAGCTTATTAAATTATTTAGACCATTAAATGTATTATAAACACTTTGAAATTATTCTGCCATTACATCTTGACGTCCTGTGGTTCACCCAAAGTAAATAAATTGTGTGCCTGGATGAGACAAAAGCACAGTTTTGAACTAAAAGATGTTGTGCAGCCAGTACATTAATTTCACTAAATAATTAAAACTGTTTGGGTGCATTATAATAGGCTGAATGTTCCCACAATGATAATACAAACTTTCAGAATTGGTGGAGAAGGGCAAATTTATTAATATGAGCTTCAGGATCTTGGTCCAGCAAAGGCCAAGTTGAAACTTATATGCAAAAGAATGAGAGAGGTGGGGGCAGAGAGGTGGGGGCAGAGAGGTGGGGGCAGAGAGGTGGGGGCAGAGAGGTGGGGGCAGAGAGGGGGGGCAGAGAGGGGGGGCAGAGAGGGGGGGCAGAGAGGGGGGGCAGAGAGGGGGGGCAGAGAGGGGGGGCAGAGAGGGGGGGCAGAGAGGGGGGCAGAGAGGGGGGGCAGAGAGGGGGGCAGAGAGGGGGGCAGAGAGGGGGGGCAGAGAGGGGGGCAGAGAGGGGGGGCAGAGAGGGGGGGCAGAGAGGGGGGGCAGAGAGGGGGGGCAGAGAGGGGGGGCAGAGAGGGGGGGCAGAGGGGGGGAGCAGAGGGGGGGAGCAGAGGGGGGAGAACAGATTTACCATTGTTGACATTTTCTTAACTGATACATAGAAACCTGGTATGGTTTGAAACCAAAGACTGCAACAGTTGTGGATTGAATTAAGGTCCTTCTCTGAAAGTCTGAAAACTGTTTTACTGGTATACTGAATGTAGTAATTACAATCCAAATTTCAGTATGATATACATTAAGAAGAAATATATGGTGAACTTTATCACAGTCTGTGAAGTTCAGCACTTTATTACCTACATTCTTCCGTTACTTTACTTCAAATGTTGAAACGGAAGAGTACATAGCACGGGTAAATCAAATATGACAAATTAAACGAGAAATGGTGCTAGAATTTATGAATTTATTATCCTCAGGCAGTTACTTCATCCAAAATAATAAAGATAACTGTTTTATAACCATAAAACATTCCTTCCCCTTGTAATTTACTGTCCGCAAAAGCTTGTGTATGATCCATAAGTTTTCCGTTTGGGCATTTCACCTCCCCATCCTTGCTGCCTGTTAACTGCCTACCAACTCATTCAGGTTAAAGCATTAGCACAAGTAAAGAAGTTCCTTAACTGTAGAATTTCTTTTGGGACTTCATTAGCTGTAAATATTTTCACATTCAACCTCATTTCACCAAAACAAAAATTAATTATCATAATAACAATAACAGTAACATAACAATAATAATAATAATAATAATAAAAGGCAATATATACAGTGAGACGGAAGGATTCATGATTGCAATACAGGATCAAACAATAAACACGAGATATTACAGCAAGCATATTATTAAAGATCCCAATACCACAACAGATAAATGCAGAATTTGCAAACAACAAATAGAAACAGTAGATCACATCACAAGTGGATGTACAATACTAGCAAATACAGAATACCCCAGAAGACATGACAATGTAGCAAAAATAATACACCAACAGCTTGCCTCACAACATAAACTTATGAAACAACACGTTCCCACATACAAGTATGCACCACAAAATGTACTGGAGAATGATGAATACAAATTATACTGGAACAGAACCATTATAACAGATAAAACAACACCACATAACAAACCTGACATCATACTCACCGATAAAAAGAATAAATTAACACAACTAATCGAAATATCCATACCCAATAAAACCAATATACAAAAGTAAACAGGAGAAAAAATTGAAAAATACATCCAACTGGCTGAGGAAGTCAAGGATATGTGGCATCAGGATAAAGTTGACATTATACCAATTATACTATCAACTACAGGAGTCATACTACGTAATATCCACCAGTACATCAATGCAATACAGCTACATCCAAACTTATATATACAACTATAGAAATCCGTAATTATTGATACATGTTCAATTACCCGAAAGTTCCTAAATGCAATATAACATATACCGTACAGTTAAAAGGAAGTCACGCTTGATCAAGGTCCGCGTCACTTTCTACTTTTGACCAGACATAACGTCTGAGATAAGAAAGAAATAATAATAATAAAAAACAAGCAACTTTCCTTCTCATAACAGTTTTTATTTATTTATATTCATTGTTAAGCAAGGTAATTGCCAGTTATGGCTGACAAAAATATTTGTTTATCACCATTGCAATTTCAAACCTTCCTCTTTTTCAACTGAGAGCAGAACACATTTATTACATGCACAAGTTCATAAACACAATCTTGTGTCTCCAGAATGAGAATTTCACTCTGCAGCGGAGTGTGCGCTGATATGAAACTTCCTGGAAGATTAAAACTGTGTGCACGACCGAGACTCGAACTCGGGACCTTTGCCTTTCACGGGCAAGTGCTCTACCATCTGAGCTACTGGCAGAAGTAAAGCTGTGAGTACCGGACGTGGGTCGTGCTTCGGTGGCTCAGATGGTAGAGCACTTGCCCATGAAAGGCAAAGGTGGTCCCGAGTGAGTCTCGGTCGGACACACAGTTTTAATCTGCCAGGAAGTTTCACAATCTTGTGTCCTTTTTTAAAAAACTCTATGTGAAGTTAGTTACATATGGCTAATGTAAGTAACCACAGGGCCCAGGAAATGAGCTGCAGCAGTCTCTGCAAACACCTTGAGACTCTGGCAAAAAATGGAAATGATATGCGATTACAAGAACTCAGGAAGAGGGTTCACTTAGCTTCTGTCACCTCAATTCTTCAACTTCCTACCTTCACATGGTACCCCTGTTAAGCTAAGTAACTCAGTGGAAGGTTGGGTAAGCAACCACAGCAGGAAACTGAGTCAGTGAGCAGACAAGACTTGGAGGTTAGTGGAAGGCAACGAGAAACCATTATTGAAATTATCTCAAGAAAACCCCCAGCTTTACTTAACACAAAATGTTTCAGAGTTACAAGTTCCCTGTTGGGAGGGGAAACTAGGTTGAGAGGAAGCGTCATGAAAAGTAAGAGGCTGTAAGGAGTACTGTTCAGGAACGTGGAATGGAAGGTATATGTAACAGGGAAAACTGGATGTAGTCAAAAGATAAATGGTGACAGCTGGCATCGACATATAGGGAGTACATCAAATAAGGCGAACTGGCATAATAACTTGCTTCTGATGGCTGTACAATATACTATTCTTGACAAGACAACAATAGAAGTAATGGGATATGCTTCATTGTTAGTAACTGTGTATGAAAAGCAACAATTGGGTGCAATTATAAAAATGATAGAATGATGTCCATCAGATTTCAATGTCAACTCCTTAATATCACAGAGATTCAAGTTTACGAGCCAACCACCAACGCTGATGAGGTCATCACTAATCATCTTTATGGAGATTTGCAAGTATTACTGCTGCCGATACCAAAAAAGGAGGTCTTCTTCATAGTTGGAGACTGGAATGCCAGAGTAGAAATTAAGCTGTAGAAGATGTCTGGGAAAATTTGGTATTGGCACAAAAAATTAAGCAGGATAGAGACTTCTAGAATTCTGCCAGGACAATTTGCTGCTTATTACTAATACACTGTTAACAGCTACCCAAACAATGCCTATATACCTGGACTTTGGTTCTGGTATTGGGTGTGAGGCAAACTAATTATAAACTTTGTAATCAGAAGTGGAAGCTACTCGATAATTGCTAACTGCAAATCAGATAATGGGCTGTTAATTGCAAAATTCTGGCTGAAACTGAGGAAAGTGGCTAAAGGTATTAAATCTCACAGATACTACTTAAGGTTGTATCTTCTGATTATACAGCAGAAGTCAAGAATAGATTTAATGCATTATATTCAAGGAGTCAGCAAAAAAAAACACATTCCCAAGAAATAGGACAGCAAGAAGGCCAGATGGTTATCAATCGATGAATTGCAAATTTCAGAAGAATTATGTAAAGCAAAAATTAAAGGGGATTGATCAGCAACACTGAAATGCAGGGTTTTGGAAATTCGCTAAGAGAGAGAAGAATATAGTCTTAAAAATGAATGGTGCAAAGAAGCTGAAGAGAACAGTATGATGGAAAGATGGAAGATACTTACAAGAAAATTAAAGACATCAAAGGAAAATTCCAGGTGAAACCTGGAATTATGAAAGAGTGGCAGCAGAGGACGTTAAAAAAATGTGGACAGAATATGTAGAAGTTGTAAATAAGATAGAACTGCATACTGATGATCATGAAGTTATTGTGAATTTAGAACCAAAGCCAGATATTTTGCAGGGTGTATTCAAATGGGCCCCTGAAAATATTGCTGGAAACAAGGCTAATGGACATGATGGAATTCCAGTAGAATTGTTCAGAATCTTTGTAAAGAATGCAATGAAAGTGTTGCATTCAATAAGTCAGAAAGCATAGAGAATCCCATGGTGGCCAAAAGACTGGAAAATCTCAGTGTTCAGCCTCATTCTGAAAAAGGTAATTTCTAAAGGCTGTTCAGATCATTGAATTCACACGTGTATCACACATGCTAGCACAGCCATGCTTAAAATCTTACAAAATAGACTTTGCCAGTATACAGACTGAGAAGGGTCGGAAGAAAAGCTGGATAACATACAGGAAAAGGGGCCAGAGATCAAAGTTCCAACATCTGACAGATTATGGAGAAGATAAGAGAATTCCAAAAAGATGTGTATATCTGCCTTATTGATTATGCTAAAACCTTTGTCTATGTTGGTCACAAGTAATTAGGGAAACTACTCATGAACATGCGAGTAGAGATCACCTCATTTACCTCAAACAGAATTTATACTCTGAACAAGAAGTCACTGTGAGAACCATACATGGAACAACGAAATAGGCCAAGACACAGAAAGGAGCATGGCAAGGGTATAAATAACCTTAGATATGCAGACGATACAACACTGATGGCGGAAAACAAAGAGTTAAATATCCTCCTACAGGTATTGAAAGAAGAAAGTGCACAGACTGGTCTAAGGCTGAATATAGAAAAAATGAAACTTATGGCAACTTGACCTATTACTTCATGGAATATAGGAGGAGAAACAATGGAGACAGTTTCTAGGTTCAATTATGGCAGCTCCAAGATTTCTGCTGATGGTGACTGCATGCAGAAAATCAGGAGACACTTGTTAGTTGATAAGCACGCAGAGTTCCTTTCCCAAGTATTGTTATGGTGTAGAAAGGTATGCGAATATCTATGAAGGAGTTGTTAAGATTAAAAATTTCAGCAAAAGGGGCAAGTAGGAAGAAGTAAAACTAGGAGACATATAGAAGGTGCCAACTACTTGGGCACTGAATATTTGTCTTATCTGAAAACACTGCTTAAAATCAAAGAAAACTGTTTACTATATCATCATGTGATAATGAAAACTTACAGAAACATACGGTGCCAGTGCACTACAAGATTCTACAACCAAAAGCCGCCTTTCAATGTGTTTGTGGCTCAGCTGCTCCCAACACTGAGGAAGCACTTCTGTCTCCACAAGGGCTGGCCCTGAGCACTGTGCTATTGCCACCATGCCTGGAATAAATCACCACGTATTAACATACACAATGAGTGGTATGTAAGATATTTGTCACATCAGTTTACAGAAATTCATTTTGCAGTCAGTGTATGTGGATACAAAAAAATTGCTTTTGTACTGTCTAGGCATTGTAGGAGCATATCACACGAGCATTTACATTATTTTATAGAGTATTTATGTTACTTTATACTATTTTATGTTTAACATCCACCACTTAGAGAAAAATTGCCTATCAAAACATGACTTGATTTTGTGCGTTCATCTTATATACCTTTTCATTTTAGTTATGTTTTTCTTGCCTCATGTGAGTTTTGTCTATCAGTTTGTATAGAGGACACACAATGATGTAGCTAAAATGCTGCAAAAACAGTCATGCCTATAAATAAAGAACTTGCAGCTAAAGAGGTCGTATCTTTTAAAAATAAAAAATTAACAAATAAATCATCACATATACACAGTTAGTCACTTTATATATGTCTGGTACTTTAAAAACAGAAAGTGCTATCTGGACTACAATTTTAGTAAAATATGCTATCATTTGGGAACGTCATTTCCAGATTTATGTTAGAACACACACACACACACACACACACACACACACACACACACACACACACACACACCATGTAGTGATACGTCCCAATTCTTGAATAAGAGATGTCATGTCCTTAAATACATACGTCAGAGTAAAAGATGTTTGTGACAGAGAGCAATCGATAAGTGGTGAGCATCCCACTGCTGGGCAGTGTTTTAAATTGTACGTGTTGATATCACGGCTAATGATCCAGTGACTGGTACAGTAATGGGTAGGGGTCAGACGATCTTACCTGCTGAGATGGAGATAGGAGTTCCATGGAGTGGGTGGTATGGAAGAAAGAGCATCATGAAATCTAACAACTCAAAATGCCAAATATAATAAATGTGTTGCAACTGTTAATTATCAAGTTTAATGTAAGATCTGTTAAGTGAATTGAAAGCATGCCGAGTGTGAAAGGCACAAACTTTGACAAAAGAACACCACAAGGTAATCAAATGTTAGACCATTTCATTTGCACAAGGCACATTTTGTAAGCAAATACAATTCTGAAATAAAAATAAAGCAGATAAATTTGTCTTAGCAAACTTATTTGTACAAGAAGGCCTGTACTTTAACATACTTTTCTGTGTAATTCCCACACATATTGACTCACTTATCGTACCATACCACAAAATTTTAAATACCACCCTTGTAGAAATCTGCTGCCTGATTAGACACTCATTGTAATATAGTTTCAAATAAAGCTCACTTCTTGACAATTGAGGTAACTCATCACATGTCTAAATCTCAAAGCAACTGGTCTCTTTCACATTCTTCAACTTTCTGCACCAAATCATCAGTAATGACTGGAGGTTTCTCACTTTGTTCCTCATTGTGAGCCTCATACAGTGATCTTTGAAAGCTCTCACCCATTGCTGCACCATCTCATCACTCATAATGTTTTCTCCACACACTTCACTGATCTGATGATGAATTTCAACCACTTTCACACACTTAGAACTAAAAAAAAAACCAACCACAGTACGTGTTCCAGTCAGCAGGATCCTCAACTGGAGGAGGTATACGAAAGGTAGTTGTGCCATATGTTAGTGCTTTAATATTGGTGGAAATTAAGCAGAAGAGTACATTAAAGTACTGGCTTTCATATAAAAATAAAATTGCTATGGAAAGACTACTTGTTATATTTTTATTTCAAAATGGTACTTACAAAAAAAAAAAAAAAAAAAAAAAAAAAAAAAAAAAAAAAAAAAAAAAAACCCACATGCCTTGTACTTTTTCACTCCCACAAAGTGAACATGTTACACTGTATAATACTGAAAAAAATGACATGTATGATTGCCTGCTTATTAGGCTAGAATTTAGTCACCACAGAGTGTCAATGTTCACAAAGTGTGGGAATCTGGAATGGTCTTCAGCATCTGACAAATATTCATCATTAGTCACTTGACATCCACTGCTGGATAAAGGCATTCTCAATTTTTTCAATGCATTAGGATCTTCAGCAAAACAATTTCATGATGTTGCTGCATTTTTTCTTATATCGTCTATCCACGTAACACCATATTGTCATGTCTTTTCTTATCTTGGGGAATCCAGCAAAGAACAATATTGGTCCATGTACCATTCATTCATTCATTCATTCATTTGGCTACATTACCCGCCCATTGCTATTTCATATTCCAATACAGTCTGTTCCCTGATCCAGTAATTTGTTTTCCTGCCACTACTAGTAACCCTAAGGTGCAAAGTTCCAATTCTTGCATAAATAGTCTCACTACCATAAGTCAAAACCTGTAAAAAAAACTTATTGTAAACTTCAAGCACAAAAATCAGCAATATTATCAAAAGGATAGGTTGCTACTCAACTTAAAGATGACAGATTGAGTTGGAGAACAGCACAATGAAAAGATTGTTACACACTGAGCTTCCTGCCAAAGCCATCTTCAGAAAAGAAAGAAAAACACAAACACACATTCACCCAAGTAGGCACACCTAATACAAGCATGACCACAGTCTCAAGGCCCTCTAGCCAGACTAACAGTCAAGTTGAATGAAAGTAGCAATACAGAGTGTGGCAGGGAAAGGGAAGTAACAGCAGGGTACAGGTGGGGGGATGTCTGGTGGAGCGCACAGGAACTAGAATTCACTAGGACAAGGCTGCTGCATGCAACATTGGGACGCTGTGGTGGAGAGGGGAAGGTGGGAATGGGACATGGAAAAGAAATGGAGCAGAGAGGGAGAAAAGGCCAGTGGGTGCATTGGCCGAGAGTGGCGTACATGAGGGTGAGGGGATGTGAATTAGGGGGAGGTGAGAGGACAGAGGGGTTGGAAACTGTTGGATGAAGAGAGTGGGGAGAATAGGCTATTGTAAGTTGACATCAGGAGCAGAGAATATGTTGTAAGGATAACTTCCATCTGCACAGTTCAGAAATTGGTGGCAGATGGGGAAATGCAGATGGCCCAAGTTGTGAAGCAGGCACTGAAATCGAGCAAGTTATGTTCAACTGAAGGTCATACGACAGGGTGGTCACTTTGCTATAGGCTGCAGTTCAGCAGTGGCCATTTATCCTGGTGGACAGCTGGTTGGTAGTCACATGAATATGAAAATCATTGCACAACTTTTGATTATTTCACCCTCATTGTGCACTATTCTCTGCCAACACATCCAAAAGTCTTTTCTTGTTCTCTGTTCCTCTTCTTTTCTGACCCCCCCCCCCCCCCCCCCCCTGGCCCTTCCCCTGCTACTTACCAACACTGTGCCTTGCATCCTTGTCCTGCCACCTTCTAATCCCTGCATGCTCCAGCAGACAGCACTCTTCTTTCCCGACATCCATATCATGCTATCCCTACCCCTGCCCTACCACACTCTGTGGTGCTGTTTTCATTCAATGCGATAGTTGCAGTCTAGCCAGAGTGGCCAAAGATAGTGATGATGTGTGTGAGAGATATGCTTGCTTGTGTGAATGTGTGTCTTTTTCTTTCTCTTCTGATGAAGGCTTTAGCCAAAAGCTAGCAATCTAGTCTCTTCATAGTATTATTGCTTTACAGATGACTCTGGAGCTAAGTTTTGAAAACAATATTTAGTTTACCAAACTCTCTTTCAGAACATTTCCAATCTTCTGTTTATTTTCTTTCCCATCCACCCTGCTGTTGTCTTCAACTGTCCTAAATACGAAAATTTGTCAACTGGTTCTATGACCTCAGTGTTTATTTCTAGTCTTCCCTTCTATGCTTCGTTGTAGATTATTTTTGTCTTTTTATAGATGATTTTCAGATCTAAATTCAAACTTCCCCTATAAACTTATTCAAGGTTGAAGTTTAAATATGCATGAACATATGCATTACTCAATAAATCAGTCAATGATGGTATCAATCACTCTAATCAACTAAATGTCTAGAGAGAGAGAGAGAGAGAGAGAGAGAGAGAGAGAGAGAGAGAGAGACTGACCATTAAATCAATTAGCAGTGGGAAGTGACTAAACTACAGTAGGAATCTTGCTGGCTTCAGTTCCCAGCATAAAAGTTAAAAGTTTAATGATGGACACAGACAGTAGGTACTGCACATTTGACACTGTGCTCCACTGTAGACTTAATAAAGGGATGAGCATATGAAATAGGTTGTGTGATATGTGAATGTCTTAAAGATACCATAAATAATAGAAACCAGTATGGTGTACTCGACAACACAAGTTCATAAGACACAACAGTATCAGCAGTAATGTCCCAGGGAAGTGTGATAGAACAACTATTCTTTTTTATATAAATAGACAATCTGGTCAATAGGGTGGACAGCAGTCTGCAGTTGTTTGCTGATGATGCTGTGGTGAATGGGAAGGTGTGGAAGTTGAGTGACCATAGAAGGATACAAGATGACTTAGACAAATTTCTAGGTGGCATGGCGAATGGCAGCTAGCTCTAAATGTACAAAAATATAAGTTAACTCTCATAAGTAGGAAAAAACATGCCTGTAATGTTTGGATACAGCATTAGTAGTATCCTGCTTGACACAACCATGTCATATCTGGTCATAATGGTGCAAAGCAATATGAAATGGAACAAGAACAACAGGATTGTTGTAGGGAAGATGGATAGTTGAGCTGAGGTTACTGGACGAATTTTGGGAAAGTGTAGCTCATCTGTAAAGGAGACCTTATATAGGACACTAGAGCGAACTATTCTTGAATATTGCTTGAGTATTTGGTATCCAAAACACATGAAATTAACTCTTACCATGCTGAGTGCTAGCTGCATGCCACTCCCTGTGCTCTGGCTGATTTCCAATAGTTTCATTAAACTTTCAATGGCTATAGAATGAGCTTAGTATGAGATATACAATAAAATACAAGTTCTTTTTGAAATGACATGGTTTCAACTTCATGTGGAGCAACATTCATACACATGGAAGATAAATCTTTTTCAGGAAATGATAAAGCTTATAGAATGTATGAATCATTTTTTGAAGTTTTGCATCTTTATCACACACCACAGCAATTAAAAAGAAGATAAACAAGTTAACATCAATAATACACGTGCCAAAAACAAACGTAAACAAATAAAAGAGCACCATAGAAAATGTAACAGACAAACCATAACCACAACCAAACCTTCTTAGTTTCTGTGATCCAGCACTAAAGTGATTGACTAAAAGCATTAAAGAACCTACAGTTTTTAGTAGAAACAGTAAAATTATGTGTGAAATTCAAAATAACACTGAATACTGCACAAACATTACGGCAGCTGCATTTTCTTCTTTTCTGCATCCAACCTAATATTACAGCAACAGCATGGTAAGTGTTAAAGGAAGATATCGAAGCAATTCAGAAGTGGAATGCCAGATTTGTTACTGGTTCGAACAACATGCAAGTGTTGCAGAGATGATTCAAAAACTCCAGTGGGAATCCCTGGAGAGAAGGTGACACTCTTTTTGAGAAACACTATTGAGAAAATGTAGAGGCATTTAAAGCTGACTGCAGAACAATTCTACCTCCACCAACTTACATTTCATGTAATGACTGGGGAGATAAGAAAAAGAGATCTGTTAGATGGATGCAAAGGCCTGCAGCATATCCACTTTCAGTTGGATCATGTTATCATTGATGGTATGGTTATGCATGGTAGCTGTAAGTGACAACAAGAGGTGCTAGTATTGCAGCATTTCAGGAAAATGTGTACAAAGTTTGGAAGGAGTGGAGAGGATCCAGTGAGAAATGGAAGTTTCAATTACTTTCACAATGTGTGCATGAGTAGCTCAGCTGGAAAAACACTACCCAAGATAGACAAATTTCCCAAGCCACTGCACAATTTTAATTTGTCACACACAATCTAAAAAATGTATGCTACGCCAGGAATAAAAGAATGCAAATCGATGTCACAAAGCTCTTTATAATATCGAAGCAATCCAAATAACTGCTTGTTATGCGTATCTCCAATAGCCCACAAGAACATAATAGCAATGTTGGAAACAATTAACATTTATTTTCAACAAAGTGCTGATTTTTGTGTCTACAAAAAATATATAAATCATTCAAATATGATTGATTCCTATAGGAATAATGGAATATGTTTTCCAGAGTTTCTCAGCCTTTAGGCAAGAAGCAGAATGAATTATAAAACTGGGATGATAGTTATATTCAAGAATACAAACTGAATAGTTGTCTTAAAAGGAAGCAAGTCAGAACATGGGAAAAGAGGTTTAAAAACTAATGAACAAAATCAAGCATATACTTATCTTTCATTATTTCTATAGCTGATGTAAGAGTTACTGAAAATTTACTGACCTGCAATAATTGTTAACCTCTCTTCTTCATTAGGTTTCTTCTTCAGGTTGAACAACAGATTTAACAACTTATCTCTACTGTCTGCCTCTGGATGAAGCTGAATTGTCATGACTATAAGAGGTATTATTTCCTGTAAGTAAATTAGAAAAATATTTTTATTCAGTTCCACACTAACACATTATGGGCTAAAATTTCTATCATCATATGTAATAAGCATAACCGTTTACAAATAAATGTTTCTAGTATATCATCATGTCTTGCAGTGTGCACATTTGTGAGTCTATTGTTGACAAAGGCCTTGGCCAAAAGCTTTAATTGTGAGAGTCTTTTTGTTGTGACTATCTGCGACTCAGCATCTCTGCTGTACGGAGAGTACCAACTTTCCTTCTCATAATATTGTTACTTTCCATCCTGGATTTTCCACTGTTTGACTAAAATCAAATTGGTTACTTAGGAATCTTCCAAACTTCTGAATTAACTTTCAACAACGATGAAAATTTCTGGATGTAATAACACACACAAAAAAAATGAAAGGCAATCTCTCATCTGAAGCTACATGATATGTGGTGCAGAGATACCTACATTAGAAAACAGTATTTACATAGGCTTTCAAGCTTTGCTCAATTATTGATAGTCGCTGCCCGTCAGGTGGAGGTGGGGAAGGGGTACAGAAGGACACATGAGGAAAGGAGTGGGACACAGGGCAGTGTGAGGCAGAGCTTTCAACAGATGAATCAGTGGTTGCACGACAAGACAAAAGGTGTTCAGAGATAGAAAGGGGAAGAGGTGGAGGAGAGGAAAGTGGAGATGATGAAGAAGGGAAAGGTTGGGGGGGGAGAGGGGGAGGGGGGAGGGGGGGAGAGGGAGAGAGGGTAAAGATAAGGTGAGGCAGTGAGGAACATGTTAGCAGAGGTTTATGCCAGGGGGACTGTGAGAGCACAGGATACGCTGGACAGAGAATTCCCACCTGCATGGTTCAGAGAAATTAGTGCTGGAAGGGGGCATCCAAATGGCCCTTGCAGTGAAGCAGCTGTTGAAATCATTTGCATTGTGGTGCACAATGTATTTGGCAACTGGAAGGTTGTAGTGTTTCGAGAATTTCTGCGTAAATTCTAGAACCACTCGGCCTTCCACCATATTGAACACACGATATTTTAGATGCAAGTGGGTGAAAGGAACCCTATCTACTGTGTGTCACCTGTCTGTGTGTGCGCAGGTCTGAAGTTTATCATGAGAAGACTGTAGACACAGCAGTCGAACGGCACCGACAAGTACTTGTCGGTCGATCCATGGAAGTCGTAGTGAAAGAGCAAGGAAGAACTAAGGAACTTCTAGGGTATCCTGTGTTAATTGTATCAGTGACCATTGTTATAAATAACATGAACATTTGAGATTCGGAATTCTGAAAAAACTCTTATCCTGGACTTGATGGAGGCGAGATGTTTTTTACGATTTCATTGTAATAGTCACGGTTGTTAAGCCAACTCTTTTCTAAAATGAACTTAAATCTGTTTCTAATGTGAGACAATATGAGTGACTTACAAGAAGTCAAATATTTATATTGAAAGTGCGAATTTTTGATTGCAAATGGAGTCCAAATATACTGACAGTGTTGTCGAAAGAGCACAGTTTTAGAAGAGATGGCCCACTAAAAAAAGTCATCACAAAATGTTAGAACGTGGCAACCAGTGTGAAAGGACAGAAGAAAACAGGAATTCTGAGATGAAAATGAGATAAGAAGATATCATGTGCTGCCATAGCAACCTAGCATAATGAGACAAAAGAATCATTCCAAGAAATTGAATTAAGCTCAAAGTATCAGATGGAAAAAATTTGTAAATGTCAAAAAGGAGAAGACATACGAAAGTCACAGTGTTAAAAACCAGAGACAAGATTTCGGCATATTAGACTAAGAAGAGATACACCTAGAATGATTTGACCAAGACGATCCAGTGCGGGGAGTAAACAGCTCTCGCACACATCGCGAGGGTGCAGACGTGCTAACCAACCTACATCCACCGCCGCCGGCACCAGCTTCTGTTCACTGGTTCTGATTTGCCGCCACATCCGCTCACCTAACCAGCGAGAATTCTATGCCACGTGAGTGTGAAGTAAAAACTTTATTACTCTAGTAAGAAGTGTTAAAAATTACGGTGGGGTGAACTTTTACTGTGTAATTGGTATAAATGAAATTAATATTAAATGCTCACAAGAGCTAAAGCCTATAGAAGCATGGACAGGATACAACAAGTTGGAGAAACTGCAGAACCAGCCATGCCTATGAAAATTGCCAAAGAAGGGCCTGACTGGTCTGAGTTAGTAAATCTAATTAAAGCTCAGAGTATACAATTAGGCTTGATGAATTCTCAATTAGAAGATCAAAGTCTTAAATCAGACTCAGTAAATACTCAGTTAAATGATAAATTAGAATAATTAGATGATCTGAGTACAACTTTTAATGCTCAGAATAAAGTTCTAAACAACCAAAGTGAAACATTGAATAGTCAGGTGACCAATCTAGGTTTATTAAGTGCCAAGGTTGACACACAGTGTAGAGAATTTAGTAGTCTATGTGAAGGTGTGGATGCTATAAAGACTGAATTTGACACTCTAAATGGTAAAGTTGAAAATTTGAAATGAGATTTAAAGAAGGAACTAACTGATTCTTTAAACAGTCACGTAAATTAAATGTTTACTGACTTCAATCAAAAACAGAAGGATAATTGTCAGGATCTGACAAAAAGATTAGAGTTGAATATTGAGGAGAAATATAATAGCGTAGAATTAGAGATTAATGAAAAGTTAGGACCATTGGAGGATGTATGTCAAAGCAGGGATGGCATACTTTGAAAGAGAGCATTGATAAGCAGAGCGAATTAATGCCTGTCATTCAATTGCAAATTACAGGTGTAAGTACACGAGTAACAAGTGTAGACAGAAGCTTCGAAGAGAAGATAGCAAACTCTGATATCATAAATGTAAGTAGTCTGGAGGAACAGGTAGAAGAAATTATAGATTGGAAAGTCACAGAGATAACATACGGGAATACATTGCCTATGGCTTTTTCTGAATTTACTGATATCAGGAAGAGCATAGACGAACTCTGGAGAGAATTCAAACTTATCCAGGAACAAGTAGAGAAATGAGTAACTTCACCTAATGTTGTGTTACCTAGCAAAGTGGTGATTGTTTTGTAGTGGGGAGACTTTCAAACAAACTTTAACGAGAAGTACTGGTCTGCACTAGCTCACGTGAAGTTAATATCGTATTCATGGGACCCAGGTGGAGTCGTATATCTCCCAGGGACGTTAACATTCTGAGTTAACAGGCAGAGTGACGACTGTCGGAATCCGAGTTGATTTCGGTGTTTCTTCCAAAATAGTTTTCCTGCACTGAATTCCTTGCAAATCTTGAACTATTCTGTCATCTATTTCAAAAATATGGGGAAGGGAGGTGGGAAGGATTTCCTGTCTTTGGAGTTATCTTCTTTCTTTTCTTCGATCTTAGCAACCATTTCTATTTATTTCCTTTCTTACTTCTCATTTGAGGACCTATCTATTTTTTCCCCCTCTTTCCACATCCACATACTTCTATAGCAGAAGTCCTTCCTGGTTTCTGTGGTTTCCAATAACCTACATCACTATGACAATTCCATGTACGTACAAAAACTATGACCTATTATGATTCTACATTGTGTGTACATAAGAAGGAGGCATGAGTAATGAAAGAGAACGCAAGCAAGATTGGAGTTGATCGTGATGCTTATTTAAGAAAGTCAGTATAATAAATACTCTGAAAATGGATGAATAGTAGGATAATAGGACTTTAATTATAGGTAGACATAGTATCTACCAAGAGTATAGAATTTGAGAAGTAGAGGATGACTCTAGTGATTAAATGATATATTAAGAAGTGAATGCAAAGTGCAGAGTAAATTTGTAGCTTTACCAGAAAATATGTAATTATAGTATATGTAGAAACGTATTCTAGGGTAGTGAACCGTGAGGCCTACTCACACAGGATAAGGGGGGCAAACCAGGCATTTACTGAATATAAAGGGCATGCGTACCTATGTGGAGACTGGACGACCTGTGGCCTACAAAATGGAAATGTTTTGTAAAGGGGCGTACCTACCATAATGGAAAGAGGAAGTGCTCTCACATACGGTCAACCCACAAGCGAGGTATAGGTACTGATCCTGGGGGAAAGGGACAGTATCATGACAGAAGTCATAAATTTTATAAGAATTATTCTGGAAAGTATCCATTCTATACAAAACTAGCATTATTATGTTACATATAAATAATTGAGTGTCAAAATAATACTTTCATTTTGCCCAGAGTTTCTCAAAACTACAAGCTACAAACTAGTACAAAGAAAGAGAACAGAAAATAGAATACTCAAGTGTCACGAACACCTGAAGTTTACAAACAGAAATAAAAAAAGTCTCACGATGCCTAAATACTAGTCAAGCTTAATAAATCATGAACAAATGCTCATGTCTAAACAAAGTAGAGCAAGAAAACAGTAGAAAGGCTGTAAGCAGAAGCCTGTTTAAGAGTGTACAAAGTATTGTAGTTGAAAAAAAAAAGTATATAAACATATAGAAGAAACGTATACGGTTGTAAAATGTTATCGTGTGTGATGATATGTACATGATGATTATGTATAAAATATTGCATGTTCAATGTATGTAGTATTTTGAGAATTTCTAGAACTACTCGGCCTACCATCGTCTTAAACACACGATATTTTAGATGTATGTGGGAGAAAGGAACCCTACCTACTGCACCTGTCTGTGTGTGCAGGTCCGAAGTTTATCGTGAGAAGACTGTAGACACGGCAGTCGAACGGCACCGACAAGTATCTACATCTACATCTACATTTACATCTACATCCATAATCCGCAAGCCACCTGATGGTGTGTGGCAGAGGGTACCCTGAGTACCTCTATCGGTTCTCCCTTCTATTCCAGTCTCGTATTGTTTGTGGAAAGAAGTATTGTGGGTATGCTTCTGTGTGGGCTCTAATCTCTCTAATTTTATCCTCATGGTCTCTTCGCGAGATATACGTAGGAGGGAGCAATATACTGCTCAACTCTTTGGTGAAGGTATGTTCTTGAAACTTTAACAAAAGCCCGTGCCGAGCTACTCAGCGTCTCTCCTGCGGAGTCTTCCACTGGAGTTTATCTATCATCTCCATAACGCTTTCGCGAGTACTGAATGATCCTGTAACGAAGCGCGCTGCTCTCCATTGGATCTACTCTATCTCTTCTTGAATACTGCTGAGCAGTATTCTAGCAGTGGGCGAACAAGTGTACTGTAACCTACTTCCTTTGTTTTCGGACAGCACTTCCTTAGGATTCTTCCAATGAATCTCAGTCTGGTATCTGCTTTACCGACGATTAACTTTATATTATCATTCCATTTTAAATCACTCCTAATGCCTACTCCCAGATAATTCATGGAATTAACTGCTTCCAGTTGCTGACCAACTATTTTGTAGCTAAATGATAAGGGATCTATCTTTCTATGTATTCGCAGCACATTAAGCTTGTCTACATTGGGATTCAATTGCCATTCCCTGCACCATGCGTCAATTCGCTGCAGATCCTCCAGCATTTCAGTACAATTTTCCATTGTTACAACCTCTCGATACACCACAGCACCATCCGCAAAAAGCCTCGGTGAACTTCCGATGTCATCCACAAAGTCATTTATGTATATTGTGAATAGCAAAGGTCCTATGACACTCCCCTGTAGCACACCTGATATCACTCTTACTTCGGAAGACTTCTCTCCATTGAGAATGACATGCTGCGTTCTGTTATCTAGGAACTCTTCAATGCAATCACACAATTGGTCTGATAGTCCATATGTTCTTACTTTGTTCATTAAACGACTGTGGGGAACTGTATCGAACGCCTTGCGGAAGTCAAGAAACACGGCATCTACATGTGAACCCGTGTCTATGGCCCTCTGAGTCTCGTGGATGAATAGCGCGAGCTGGGTTTCACACAATCGTCTTTTTCGAAACCCATGCTGATTCCTACAGAGTAGATTTCTATTCTCCAGAAAAGTCATTATACTCTAACATAATACGCGTTCCAAAATTCTACAACTGATCGATGTTAGAGATATAGGTCTATAGTTCTGCACATCTGTTGACGTCCCTTCTTGAAAACGGGGATGACCTGTGCCCTTTTCCAATCCTTTGGAAGGCTAAGCTCTTCTAGAGACCTACAGTAACAGCTGCAAGAAGGGGGGCAAGTTCCTTCGCGTACTCTGTGTAAAATCAAACTGGTATCCCATCAGGTCCAACGGCCTTTCCTCTTTTGAGCGATTTTAATGGTTTCTCTATCCCTCTGTCGTCTATTTCGATATCTACCATTTTGTCATCTGTGCGACAATCTAGAGAAGGAACTACAGTGTAGTCTTCCTCTGTGAAACAGCTTTGGAAAAAGACATTTAGTATTTGGCCTTTAGTCTGTCATCCTCTGTTTCAGTACCATTTTGGTCAAAGAGTGTCTGGACATTTTGTTTTGATCCACCTACCGCTTTGACGTAAGACCAAAATTTCTTAGGATTTTCTGCCAAGTCAGCACATAGAACTTTATTTTCGAATTCATTGAACACCTCTCGCATAGCCCTCCTCACACTACATTTCGCTTCGCGTAATTTTTGTTTGTCTGCAAGGCTTTGGCTATGTTTATGTTTGCAGTGAAGTTCCCTTTGCTTCCGCAGCAGTTTTCTAACTCGGTTGTTGTACCACGGTGGCTCTTTTCCATCTCTTACGATCTTGCTTGGCACAAACTCATCTAACGCATATTGTACGATGGTTTTGAACTTTGTCCACTGATCCTCAACACTATCTGTATTTGAGACAAAACTTGGGCCGTCAGGTACTATGTAATCTGCTTTTTGTCACTTTTCCTAAACAGAAAAAACTTCCTACCTTTTTTAATATTTCTATTTACGGCTGAAATCATAGATAAATGAACCACTTTATGATTGATGATTCCCTGTTCTGCGTTAACTGTTTCAAATAGTTCGGGTCTGTTGGTCACCAGAAGGTCCAATATGTTATCGCCACGAGTCGGTTCTCTGTTTAACTGCACAAGGTAGTTTTCAGATAAAGCACCCAAAAAAAATTCACTGGATTCCTTGTCCCTGCCACCTGTTATGAACATTTGAGTCTCCCAGTCTATATCCGGCAAATTAAAATCTCCACCCAGAACTATAACATGGTGCGGAAATCTACTCGAAATATTTTCCAAATTATCCTTCAGGTGCTCAGCCACAACGGCTGCTGAGCCAGGGGGCCTATAGACACATCCAATTACCATGTCTGAGCCTGCTTTAGCCGTGACCTTGACCCAAATCATTTCGGATCTCCATCAATTTCCTTTGATACTATTGCACTTCTTATCGCTATAAACATGCCTCCCCCTTTACTGTCCAGCCTGTCTCTGCGGTATACATTCCAATCTGAGTTCAGGATTTCATTACTTTTTACGTCTGGTTTCAGCCAACTTTCTGTCCCTAGTACTATATGGGCACTGGGACCATTTATTAATGAGAGCAGTTCTGGGACCTTTCTATAGATGCTCCTACAGTTTACTATTAGCACATTAATATTGTTGTTCCCTGTTGCATTTTGCCTACTCCTACCTTGCCGCGTCTCAGGAGGCGTCTTGTCGGGCCTAGGGAGGGAATTCTCTAACCTAAAAAACCCACATGTGCACTCCACACGTACTCCGCTACCCTTGTAGCCGCTTCCAGCATGTAGTGCACGCCTGACCTATTCAGGGGGACCCTACATTTCTCCACCCAATAGCAGAGGTCGAGAAATTTCCACCCCAAATCTCCGCAGAATCGTCTGAGCCTCTGGTCTAAGCCTTCCACTCGGCTTCAAACCAGAGGACCGCGATCGGTTCTGGGAACGATACTACAAATAGTTAGCTCTGATTCCACCCCACGAGCGAGGCTTTCCGCCTTCACCAATTCCGCCAACCGCCTGTAGGAACTGAGGATGAACTCTGAACCCTAACGGCAGAGTCATTGTTGCTGACATGAGCAACAATTTGCAGTCGGGTGCACCCAGTGCTCTCTATCGCCGCCAGCAGGGCCTCCTCCACATCTCGGATGAGACCCCCCGGCAAGCAGACAGAGTGAACACTGGCCGCCTTCTTCCCCGACCTTTCCGCTATTTCCCTAAGGGGCTCCATCACCCGCCTGACGTTGGAGCTCCCAATAACAAATAAACCCCACCCCCCGTGTGCCTGCTCGGACCTTGCTGAAGGAGCAGCCACATGTCCACTCACAGGCAGAGCGGGCGATGCCACAAGGCCAGCCTCCACAGATCGGTCGATCCATGGAAGTCATAGTGAAAGAGCAAGGAAGAACTATGAAACTTCTAGGTTATTGTGTGTTAATCATATCAGTGACCTTTGTTATTTATAACACGAACATTTGAGATTCAGAATTCTGAAAAACCTCTTATCTTGGATTTGCTGGAGGCAAGATGTTTTTTAAAATTTGTTTGTATTAGAGTCATGGTTGTTAATACAACTCTTTTCTAAAATGTACTTAAATCTGTTTCTGATGTGAGTGACTTACAAGAAGTCAAATGTTTATATGGGAAGTGTGAATTTTGTTCTTTATGAAACTCAAATATACTGATAGTTGTTGAAAAGTATTCTTCAAGTACCTAATTATTTTGAAGTAGAGAGAGAGTCTTAAAGGTTCCTGTAACTAGCATCATTCTTCGGAGAAGAAGTTTATAGAGATTCCAGAAGCAGGTTATCCAGGGAAGAAGGTCAGCTGTGTAAACCAAATAAGTTGAATCGTATAAGATAAGAGGGAAGTTTGCACATACGGTTCACACACTTTTAGTCCTCAAATCGTCTAAGGTCAAGTGCACAGTTTGCCACATTTTGGCAGTGGCCATTATGCGACCAGACAGTTGGTTACTTGTCATTCTCATATAGAATGCTGACAGTAAACAGTAAATGTGGCACAGCTGGCATGTAACATTCACTGTTAAGATCACACACACACACACACACACACACACACACACACACACACACACACACACACAAAAGAGTACCTCACGCAAACATGACCGCTATCTCTGGTCGGGTTGCAACTGTGTCGTGTCAAACAGAAGAAGCATATCTGGAGTGGGAAGAGGAAGGGGGAGTGGGAGAGGAGGGATAGCAGGATAGGGGAGGGGGGGGGGGGGTGAGAGACATCAGCACTGCCTGGCGGAGTGTGCAGGGACTAGATGGTGGCAGGACAGACCTGCCTGATGCAGCATCAGGAGGCTGTGGAGAAGGGGGTAAGAATGGAAGAGGAGAGGAGCAGAGAAGGGGAAAAGACTGTTAACAGAAAGATGATGCACAACAAGAGTGAGGGGTTTGAATTGGGTGGAGGTGATACGACAGGGGGAGGAGAGTGTTGAAGTGTTGTATGGAGGGTGTGGGGCAGTAGGTTGCCATAGATTGAGGTCAGAACAATTTTGGGAGTGGAGAATGTCTAGTAAGGATAACTCCGATCTGGACAGTTCAGTAAAGCTGGTGGCAGGAGAGCTAGTATATGACGTGGGTGCTTTCACTGATGGTCCTGCCTCTGATGGGGTAGGATAAGCAAGTGACAGGACTAAATTAGGAAGTGCTGGGTGGGTGGATTGGCAGGTCTTGCACCTGCATCTTCCACAGGGATATGATATCTTTGCCAAGGGGTTGGGATTGGGAGCAGGGCAGGGATGGACTAGGATGATGTTGAGGTTAGGTGGGTGGGTGACAGAACACAACATTAGAAGGGGGCGGGCATGAAAGATAATCCAAGCCCTGATGAAGAATGTAGTTCAGTTGTTCCAGACTGGGATGATATTGGGTGACAAAAGGGTGCCCCTTCACAGCTGGTTCTTGGGGGTGGTGGGACAATTGGGGGTGTATAGTGATACTGCGTGACAAATCTGTTTGTGGACTACGTTTGCAGAATAGTACCTGCCAGTGAAGATCTTTGTGAGATGTTCAGCATAGGAGGCAAGGAGTTCTTGTCATTGCAGAATTGCTGTCTCCAGATGGCCAGGCCGTATGGGAGAGATTTTTTGGTGTAGGATGGATGACAGTTGTTGAAATGCATATACTGTTGGTGGATTTAATGTGGACAGAGGCGTGAATAGGGCCCTCAGAGAGGAGGAAATCAACATACAAGAAGAAGAGGATCAGGTGAAGTGGTTAGGAGAGAAGGTGTTGAATTGCAGTGAAGTCCTCTACCAGGTATTTGACTCCTCCATATATAAATTCTACCAGAGTGATTCTATGCCAGACGACCCTGTTTAAAGCCTTAGGCACTTCCCAGAACCTCTCGCGTGACACCATTCCCCTCCCCGCCTTTATAACACCCAGCACATCCATCTTCTACATGCTCCCCAGAATTCAAAAGTCTAGTAATTCTGGACGCCCCATTGTACATGGTTATTGCACTTGCAATGAAAGAATTTCGGCCGTCATTGACCAACACCTTCAATTAACTGGCCAAAATCTAGCCTCCCACATCAAAGATACCACCCACTTTCTTTACTGACTTAACGCTGCCCTGACTTGTTTACTTCCTGGATCCCAATTTATCACTATTGATATCACACTCTCATGCTCATAGTTTTGCTGCTTCTTAACACAACCTCTCCCAATGTCTTTCAGACTCCAAACACACTACCTCATTCCTCATATGCCTTAGTAAGTTTCTCCTAACACAAACTGCTACTCCTTTGAAGGGAAGGTATAAAAACAGCAAAGGGTAGTTGCATCACACCCTTGTATGCCATGCTGTTTATGGACCATATACAGGAAAACATCCCAGAATCACAAAATCTGAAACCTCTGGTCTGGTTCTGGTTCATCAATGATACCTTCATGATCCAGACTCAGGGCCAAGACACCCTGTCCTCATTCCTTAACAACCTAAACACCTTCTCTCCCATCTACTTTACTTCACCTCCAGAGTGTCAGTTTCCTGGATGTTTATCTCTTCCTCTCTGATTGATCCATCCACACCTCTGTTCACATTAAAAACATGAACTACCAACAGTACCTGCATTTCAACAGCTGCCATCCCTACCACACCAAAAAATCCCTCACACACACCAAGGGACGGCATATCAGTAGCAAAAGGAAGTCCCTTGTCCACTATGATGAATGTCTCACAAAGGCCTTCACAGACAGGCACTATCTCCCAGACCTAGCGTGATAACAGATATCCTGTGCGAAATCCCACCACATTCTAACGTTCTCACCACCCCGAAGAACTAACTACAAAGAGCTCCCTTCATTACCCCTTATCAGGACCCTTCCCACTGCACCTGAAGTGGCTTTCCGCCACCCACCCAACCTCAAAAACATCCTAGTCCTTCTGTACACCAACCCTCATCCCAGCCCCTTACCACAGGGATCATATCCCTGTGGAAGACACAGATGCAAGAGCTGTCCAATCCACCTGCCACTTCCTAGTCCAGTCCTGTCATAGGCTTATCCTACTCCATCAAAGGTGGGGCCACATGTCATAACAGCTCTGCTACAATCATTGCACAGATTTTTATATTGGTAAGACTACCAACCAATTGTCCACCAGGATGAATGGCCACTGTCAAACTGTCACCAATAGCAAAGTGGACCACCTTGTGGTGCAACATACAGCCGAATATAAAATATTTGATTCCAATGGCTGCTTCACAATCTGGGCCATCTGGATGATACCCTCCACCACCAGGTTTTCTGAACTGCACAGATGGGAGTTATCCTTAGAACACATTCTCTGCTCCTGAAATAACCACAGCCTCAACTTACGGTAACCTATTGCCCCACAGCCTCTGTCTAACAGTTTCCGTACCCTCTTTGTACCACCACCTCTCAAATCACGTGCCCTCAACTCTTGTGTGCAGCTCTCTGCCGGTGATCATGGAAGGCATCATAATGGCTGCACAATACATGAATGCCATCCTCCAGCTGATAGTGCAACCATATCGACAGCATACTGGCAAGGCATTAATCTTCATGGATGACAATTCGCACCCCCATCATGCACGTCTTGTGAATGACTTCCTACAGGATAATGACGTTGCTCGACAAGAGTGGCCAGCATGTTCTCCAAACATGAAACCTATTGAACATGCCTGGGATAGATTGAAAAGGGCTGTTTATGGATGACGTGACCCATCAACCAATCTGAGGGATCTACACTGAATCACCACTGAGGAGTGGGACAATCTGGACCAACCTTATGAACTTGTGGATACTATACCATGATGAATACAGACAAGCATCAATGCAAGAGGACGTGCTACTGGGTATGGAGGTCCTGGTGTGTACAGCAATCAGGACCGACCACCTCTGTAAGGTCTCATTGTATGGTGGTGCAACATGCAATGTGTGGTTTTCATGAGCAATAAAAAGGGCGTAAATGATGTTTATGTTGATCTCTATTCCAATTTCCTGCATAGCTACCTGGAACTGAGGTGATGCAAAAGTTTTTTTGGTGCGTATATATCGGGGCTGCTTTCACACATGGCCCTGCCTTTTATAGGTTAGGAAATGCCTGTGACTGGACTATGAGGGAGGTGGCGGGTAGGTGGGTGTAAGTGACAGATCTTGTACCTGGGTTGACCACAAGGGGACTGGAATAGGGATGGAAAAGGATATTCTGTAAGCTGGGAGGGGGAAGGAACTCTACTTTTGGCGATGTGGGTAGAATTTAGCTTAGGATACCCCTGTCTCTGGGCATGAAAACAGGTAGTCGAAGTCCTAGTGAAGGATGAGGTTGAGCTTTTCAAGGCCAACATGATAATGAGTGATCGCAGGAATGCTGGTCAGTGGCTGGTCAACAGATTTACTAGTGTCAGGTGAGGAGACAGGAGATCTGTTTACGGAAGAGCTGGGTAAGATATTGTTTTTTAATAAAGGCTCTGTTAAAGTTTACGGTATATTTCGACAACTCCTACTTTCCACTGCAGGTGCAGCATCTACAGGTAGCGAGGCTGTAAGGAAGAGACTTATTGACATGGAACGAGTGATAGCTGTCAAACTGAATGGTTGGTGCATTTAATATTAAAACACGTGTTTTTATGGTGCAATCTGAGAAATGCAGATTGATTTCTAGGAATATGGCTAGTTGAGTTGAGAAAGACCAGGTGAGGCAGATCTGGGAGTAGGTTATAAAGTATTCAAGGAAAGAGCACAGGCTGTCCCTGCCAGGAGTCTATATCATGAAAATGTCATCAATGAATTTGAACAAGACACAGGATTTGAAGTGTTGACTGGATAGGAAGGATTCCTCCAGATGGCCCATAAATAAGTTGGCATAGGATTTTGAAATTAAAAGTGAAATTATTTTGGATCAACGTGTGGTTGGCTTAGAGGATTAGGAAAGATGCGGTAGGTTTGGTGTCAGGAAGTCGTTCAGAAAGGTAGAATTCCATGGCCACAAGGCCATGGGCATGGAAGATGATGGTGTACTTGTATAAGGATATTGCATCCACAGAGACCAACCAAACATGCGATGTACCACAACACAAATGATTTCAATAGCTGCTTCATTATGTGAGTCACCTGGATATGCCCTTCGAGCACTAGTTTCTCTGAACTGCACAGGTGGGAATTGTCTCTCAAGAAGATGCCGTGCCCTCTCAATCCCCTTCACTGACCTATTTCCTCCTGCTCATCTTACCTTTTCCCTTCTGTCTTCTGTCCACACAACTCCTACCCTATCAAGATTGTGTACTGCCTTATCCCACTACTCTTCTTCTCCCCCCTTCATGGTCATGGTCATTGTCTCTCTCCCTCTCTCTCTCTCTCTCTCTCTCTCTCTCTCTCTCTCTCTCTCTCTCTCTCTCCCCCTTCCACATTTTTTCCATTCCTCACCCTTCCTCTCTCCCTCCCTCCCTGTTTCTCTTCATCTCCACCTTCCTCTTCTCTTCTTCCCTTCCTCTACCCTCTGAACACCTTTAGTCTTGTTTGCACAGCTTGTAGTGCTTTGAGAATTTCTGCATAAATTCTAGAACCACTTGGTCTTCCTCTGTCTCGAACACACAATATTTTAAATAGAAGTGTGAGGTAGATGAATCTGACCTAACGCGCATTGCATGTTTGTGTGTGCAGGTCTAAAAACAGTCAAAAGCAAATTGTGGGCACGATGGCTGAACAGCGGCCTACAAGTACCTGCTGTACAATCCATAATGTTTCAGTGTATGTGTACAGAAGAACAAGGAGAATGTGTGTGTTATTCTGTGCTTTTAGTGACTGTTAAGAACAAATGAAGAAATGAAATTAGACTTTCAAGCAATTCATGTGTTGGGCTTACTAGAAGCAAGACATGTTAATAAATTATAAGTGGTTGTTAAACCAACTCATTTATAAATGTAACTTAATATGTTTCTAAAACCCGATAAGTGAGTGAAATACAAGAAGATATTTATATGTGGAATGCGAGAAAGGCATTCTGTGTAGTTAACTCCACTGTTAATTGGTGAAAACAAAGTTTGTATATGTACTGCACACATTCCATCATCAAAAAAGAGTTAGAGCATGGAGACCAGTGAAAAGGACTTGAAAAAATGGCAATTTTGAGAAGAAATCAAAGAAGAAGATATGATGTATTGCCATACCAACCAGATAGAACAAGACAAGAGAACTGTTTCATGTAACGGGATTAAGTCCAAAAATCAAGTAAAAAAATTTATGGATGCAACAAAAGGGAAGATGTAAGGAAGTATCAATGTTAAAAGAATGGAAAGACGACCTCGACATATTAGACTAAGAAGAGATACGACAAGAAGATCCAGTGGAGTGAGTATACAACTCTCACACATATCGCGGCGACACTGATGCGGAAACAACATCCGACGCCACTGGCACCAGTTGGGGTTCACCGGTGCTGACCTGCTTCCACAGCTGCCTACCGATACTGACCTCGACACCAATGCCAGACACCGCCAGCTTGCTGTTCACTGGTGCTGACTTGCCGTCACATCTGCCTCCCTACGTTGTGAGAATTCTACGCCGGGTGAGCGCAAAATACAGCTTTAGTACCTTAGCAAGAAGGGATACAGACAATAGAGTGACTTTTATTGGTGTAGTTATTATACTTAGAGTTAATTTGTTAAATGATTACTAGATCTAAAACTAATAGGAACATGGATAATACACAGAGAACTGGAGAAACTTTAGAACCAGCCATGCCTATGAAAGTGAGTAAGGAAGTGGCAGATTGATATGAATTAGTAAATTTAATCAAAGCCGAAAGTACAGATTCAGCACCTTTAAGAAAGGAACTAAATGCAGCTTTAAATGCTCAAAGTCTTAAGTTAGATTCAGTGAATACTCAAATAATAAATTGGATGTTCAGAATGAAACTAGGATTATTAAGTGCTAAGATAGATTCACAAAGTAAAGAATTGAGTAATTTATGTGAAGGTATGGGAAATTTGAAAACTGAATTTGATGCTTTAACTGCTAAAGTAGAAAATCTCAAGACAGATTTTAAAGGTGAACTAATTAGTTCTTTAAGCAGTCACGTAAATCAACTGTTCACTGACTATAATCAGAGACAGAATTTTCAACTTCAGGATTTGACAAAGAAGTTAGAATTTGATACTGAAGATGAATGTAATAATGTAGAATCAGAACCTATTGAAAACTTAGAATCTTTGGAAGATGTGTACAATAGTGAATACAATAATGTAAGAAAGGGAATGAATACTTTGAAACAGACTGTAGATCAGCCTAAGGAATTAATGCCGATTATTCATTCACAAATTACAGGTGTCTGTAAACGAGTGGATAATGTTGATAGATACTTCAAAGAAAATATGTCTAACTTTGGTATTATAAATGTATGTAGTTTGGTGGAACCATTTGAACAAGCTATGGATCAAAAAGTTAGAGATTATAGCCTCTAGAAACATTCTGACTGTCGCTTCTTCCAAACTTAAAGATTATAGCAAGGTTACAGACGATATGTGGAAAGAATTCAAGCTTATCCAAAACAAAGTAGAAAAAAATGTATCGTCTCTTAATGTTGTGTTACCTAGGGACGATATGTGGAAAGAATTCAAGCTTATCCAAAACAAAGTAGAAAAAAATGTATCGTCTCTTAATGTTGTGTTACCTAGGGAAGTGGTGATTGTTTTGCAGTGGGGAGACTTTCAAACAAAATTTAATGAGAAGCACTGGAATGCACTTACTCAAGTGAAGTTAATATCAGATCCATGGTACCCAAGTGGAGTCATATAGCCCCCAGGGATGTTAACATTCCGTGTTAACCGACAGAGTGACGACCGTCGGATCCCGAGTTGTTTTAGGTGTTTCTTCCAAAATAGTTTCCTGCACCAAATTCCCTTCACATATTAAACTACTCTGTAATCTATTCTTGGAGTCTTAAACTATCCTATAATTTTAGTACTGAGAAAACTGGATATGATGACAAAATACAACACAATTTAAGAAAATCATGGATAAACCGTGACCTCTAAACAAAATGAACAGAATAGATTATTATATTTGTGGAAAAAGGTAATATCGTGTAACTAATTGAACAACCGTTATACTGAAGTGTATGGATTTTCTATTTTATATAGAATATTTGATATCTTTTATGAGATGTGATGTAGACGAGAGAGTTTATATTGATTTTGAAAGGGGTAGGTAGTGTAAAGAAGAGCTTGATTTACACCAACAGATAAATCATGGCTAACACAAAACACACACCACACCTTTCAAACAACCCTTGCAAACAAGTGTGCCTGATTCTTCACCATTTGCTGTGTCCGTAGTGTTGCTAAGATTTCCTCCGAGGACCTTAAGAGGGTAAGGTAGGAATGTCCGTTCTGTAGGAGACGGTTTAACACCAAACCTCCTCCGACTTCTCACTCAAGGACCTGCGAGGTAGTGAGGTAGTAATCCTGGGGAAGGGGGGGGGGGGGGGGGGGGGTGAGAAGGGTTTCCTGTCTTTCGGACTGTCTTCTTCCTCTTCTTCGATCTTAGCAATCATTTCGGTTTTTTCCTTTTTTACTTCTGTTTTGAGGACCCAACTATTTTTTTCCTCTTTCCAGACATATTTTGCTTGTGTCTGTGTATGTGCGGATGGATGTGCGTGTGTGTGTGTGTGTGTGTGTGTGTGTGTGTGTGTGTGTGTGTGTGTGTGTGTGTGTGTGTGTGTACACCTGTCCTTTTTTTTTTCCCCCTAAGGGAAGTCTTTCCGCTCCCGGGATTGGAATGACTCCTTACCCTCTCCCTTAAAACCCACATCCTTTCATTTTTCCCTCTCCTTCCCTCTTTCCTGACGAAGCAACTGCCAGTTGCGAAAGCTCGTAATTCTGTGTGTGTGTTAGTGTGTTTTGTTCATGTGCCTGTCTGCCGGCGCTTTCCCGCTTGGTAAGTCTTGGAATCTTTGTTTTTAATATACATATAGAAAGATGCGCACATTGTTTTTATTATGACGGTTCTACATCGTCTACTTACATGAAAAGCCATCTCATATATATAGATTCCATATTGCATATGTACATTAGTATAGAAAAACTATGATGATCTTACAAAGAGTATATATAAGCAGGAAGCATGAGTAATGAAGGAGTTAATTGTGATGCTTATTTAAGAAAAGTCAGTGTAGCGAATACTTGGATAAACTGATGAATAGTAGGATAGTGAGGCTTGAACAAAATAGGTAGACATGGTATCTACCATGAGTTGAATAATATGTGTAGACATAGTATCTACTAAGATTATAGAAGTTGAAAAGTAGAGGATGACTCTAGGGTATTAAATGAGGTATTAAGAAGTGAGAGTGAAGTGTAAAATAGACTTATTTCACCAGGAAATATTTAATTATAGTGTACATAAAGATGTATACCTGGGCAATGAACCATGAGGCCTACTCATAAAGGATAAGAGGGGGGGGGGGGGGGGGGGGCGTACCCAGAATTTGCTGAGGATATAGGGAAGGATTACCTACACAGAGATAGGATGATCCATGGCCTGACGAATAGGGATGTTTTATAAAGAAGCGTACCTACCAGAACGAAAGGAGGAAGTGCATTCACAGAGTCAACCCACATGTGTATCTACATCTACATACATACTCTGCAATCCACCATATGGTGCATGGCGGAGGGTACCTCATACCACAACTAGCATCTTCTCTTCCTGTTCCACTCCCAAACAGAACGAGGGAAAAATGACTGCCTATATGCCTTTGTATGAGCCCAAATCTCTCTTACCTTTGTGGTCTTTCCGTGAAATTTATGCTGGCAGCAGTAAAATTGTACTGCAGTCAGCCTCAAATACTGGTTCTCTAAATTTCCTCAGTAGCGATTCATGAAAAGAACGCCTCCTTTCCTCTAGAGACTCTCACCCGAGTTCCTGAAGCATTTCCGTAACACTCGTGTGATGATCAAACCCACCAGTAACAAATCTAGCAGCCCGCCTCTGAATTGCTTCTATGTCCTCCCTCAATCCGACCTGATAGGGATCCCAAACACTCAAGCAGTACTCAAGAATAGGTCGTATTAGTGTTTTATAAGCGGTCTCCTTCACAGATGAACCACATCTTCTCAAAATTCTACCAATGAACCGAAGATGACTATCTGCCTTACCCACAACTGCCATTACATGCTTGTCCCACTTCATATCGCTCTGCAATGTTACACCCAAATATTTAATCAACATGACTGTGTTAAGTGCTACACTACTAATGGAGTATTCAAACATTACAGGATTCTTTTTCCTATTCATCTGCATTAATTTACATTTACCTATATTTAGAGTTAGTTGCCATTCTTTACACCAATCACAAATCCTGTACAAGTCATCTTGTATCCTCCTACAGTCACTCAACGGCAACACCTTCCCGTACACCACAGCATCATCAGCAAAACAGCTGCACATTGCTATCCACCCTATCCAAAAGATCATTTATGTAGATAGAAAACAATAGCGGACGTACCACACTTCCCTGGGGCACTCCAGATGATACCCTCAACTCCGATGAACACTCACCATCGAGTACAACACACTGGGTATAGGTACTGATCCTAGGGGAAAAGGACAGTATTGTGACAGAAGTCACACAGTTAATAGGAATTATTCTGGTAAGTTTGAATTCTATATACCACTAGCTTTATTATGTTTTATGTGAATTTACAAGTGTCAAAAAGAACACTTTCAGTTGCCCAGAGTTCTTCTAGACTACAAACTACTATAAATAACACACTAAAGAAAAAAACAGTACAAGGAATTAGAATAAAGAATAAAGTACTCAAGTGTCATCTGAGGGGAGGAATGTGTGGTGCTTCGAGAATTTCTGCATAAATTCTAGAACCACTTGCCTTCCTGAGAGACACGAATCTGACCTCCTGTGCACTGCACATTTATGTGTGCAGGTCTAAAAACAGTCACGAGCATATTGTGGATGTGGCAGCCGAATGGCGGCCGACAAGTACCTGCTGTACAATCCATAGAGTTTCAGTGCATATGTAGAGAAGAACAAGGAGTGTTTATGTATTATTCTGTGTTTTTAGTGACTGATGATTATTAAGGACAAATGAAGAAGTGAAATTAGACTTTCAAGCAATTCATGTGTTGGACTTGCTAGAAGCAAGACATGTTCATAAATTATGTGGTTGTTAAACCTATGCTATTGTATAGGTATTTAATCGAGTCTGATGTGAGACGAATCAGTTGCCATGCAAACTTTCGAATATTTATGTGAGAAATGGTGAATTTGTTCTTTGTGGAAGTTGAAATATACCAAGACTAAACTAAAAGTATTCTGTGAGCATCCACTTATTTCATGAGAACCTGCGACTGTAGCGCCTAGAACTGCTCGGCCACCCTGGCTGGCAAATTCCCTTAACCAGCTTTCTTCTCTGGAGAAGAAGTTTTTTGAGATCAAGAAGATTGGCTGTGCATACCAAATAAGTCAACTGATGAGAGAGAGGTGTGAAGTTGGCAAACCAGCTTTACATCACTTCTTGTTGTCAAAATCATTAGGAGCTGCTGAGTCATCTGTCGAAAGAGCTGCCTCACACTAACCCCCACCACCTCCTACATACTTCTCCCCCCCCCCCCCCCCCCCTCATCTGACAGACAACTTCTTACAATAATCGATAATCAGCAGTCAATCTCGCCACGGTCGCTGGGGTGTACGTGTGTGTGTGTGTGTGTGTGTGTGTGTGTGTGTGTGTGTGTGTGTGTGTGTGTGTGTGTGTATGAATTTAAGTATTATTTTTAAGCTCTTGAACTCAGACAATGCCCATGGGTTTTAGATGGACTTCAAAAAGAAAAGATTCCCACAGCAAAAGAACATTCTCTGAGAAAGCTATCAATTTCCTACAAATAAAACATTCAAAGCATAGTCTCCAACAAGTGAGTTCCTTTTCACTGCCTATCTTCTTTCTTTAGAAGGTTCTCAGTTTGTGTTGTCTGCCATATCTGCACAGAACATTGTAATGTTACATTTCACTCAACTAGCTCAAACAGGCAAACTGTTCAGCGTACGAATACAGACCTGGCATCTGTGTGTTCTGGAAAAGCTGAACTATACTTTGATTTTATTTGTATGTGCAACAACAAATTATTAAGATGATTCTCGGCAGTTTACGAAAATGGATTTTCTTGCACTGTTACCGAATTTTTGACATGTGGGAAAATTTTTTATTATTGAAGTTAGGTGAACACACTATGCGAATTAAATCTTAAGATTACATGACAATTTCATCTACTCCACAACGGAGCTTTGTCAGATTTTTCTAACACCAGATAATTTCGGTTAAATACAATGCATAATGGACTGCTCGCATGTGAAGTACGTAAGTGGTCACCTACATTGTTCGTTACAAAAAAAAAGATCGCTAGGTTTCTTATAAACCAGTTATTAATTTTTCTGATCCACCTAATTATTTCTAACATAACAAAATATAACGTTTATACTGTGAGGAAAACTGATGATGAACATCTGAAAATGTCAGTGACACAGTTGTCTGGTTTATGCAAGGTGTACAACTTTGCTTCCATCGTTTTTTCCCCAACACTTGAGACTTTAATGAAACAAATTGGTTACACATATATCAATCAAGAGCTACTGACGACCTTGGAAGAGCCAGTCCTGACAAAACTCTTCCACCTGGTGAGTAAGATGTATGAGACAGGCGAAATACCCTCAGACTTCAAGAAGAATATAATAATTCCAATCCCAAAGAAAACAGGGGTTGACAGATGTGAAAATTACCGAACTATCAGTTTAATAAGTCACGGCTGCAAAATACTAACGCGAATTCTTTACAGACGAATGGAAAAACTGGCAGAAGCCGACCTCGAGGAAGATCAGTTCGGATTCCGTAGAAATATTGGAACGCGTGAGGCAATACTGACCCTATGACTTCTCTTAGAAGCTAGATTAAGGAAAGGCAAACCTACGTTTCTAGCATTTGTAGACTTAGAGAAAGCTTTTGACAATGTTGACTGGAATACTCTTTTTCAAATTCTGAAGGTGGCAGGGGTAAAATACAGGGAGCGAAAGGCTATTTTACAGAAACCTGATGGCAGTTATGAGAGTCGAGGGACATGAAAGGGAAGCAGTGGTTGGGAAGGGAGTGAGACAGGGTTGTAGGCTCTCCCTGATGTTATTCAATCTGTATATTGAGCAAGCAGTGAAGGAAACAAAGAAAAATTCAGAGTAGGTATTAAAGTCCATGAAGAAAAAAATAAAAATGTTGAGGTTCGCCGATGACATTGTAATTCTGTCAGAGACAGCAAAGGACTTGGAAGAGCAGTTTAACGGAATGGGCAGTTTCTTGAAAGCAGGGTATAAGATGAACATCAACAAAATCAAAGTGAGGATAATGGAATGTAGTCCAATTAAGTCGGGTGATGCTGAGGGAATTAGATTAGGAAATGAGACACTTAAAGTAGTAAAGGAGTTTCGCTATTTGGGGAGCAAAATAACTGATGATGGTCGAAGTAGAGAGGATATAAAATGTAGACTGGCAATGGCAAGGAAAGCATTTCTGAAGAAGAGAAATTTATTAACATCGAGTATAGATTTAAGTGTCAGGAAGTCGTTCCTGATAGTATACGCATGGAGGGTAGCCATGTATGGAAGTTAAACATGGACAATAAATAGTTTGGACGAAAAGAGAATAGAAGCGTTCGAAATGTGGTGCTACAGAAGAATGCTGAAGATTAGATGGGTATATCACATAACTAATGAGGAAGTATTGAATAGGATTGGGGAGAAGAGAAGTTTGTGACACAACTTGACTAGAAGAAGGGATCGGTTAGCAGGACATGTTCTGAGGAATCAAGGGATCACCAATTTAGTATTGGAGGGCAGTGTGGAGGGTAAAAATCATAGAGGGAGACCGAGAGATGAATACACCAAGCAGATTCAGAAGGATGTAGGTTGCAGTAGGTACTGGGAGATGAAGGAGCTTTCACAGGATAGAGTAGCATGGAGAACTGCATCAAACCAATCTCAGGACTGAAGACCACAACAACAACAACATATCAATCAAAGTATTCTCCATCGCTGGCCACTACTTTCTCCCATCTTTCAGGCCGTGTGCGAGTCCTGCATAGAAAAAATTGTTCATCTTTTGAAGCAATCCACGAATTGATCCAATTTGTGACTTCTTCATGAGTTCAGAAATGTTGGTCAGCCAGGCCATGTGCCATTGATCTAAACAGGTGACAGTCGGAGGAAGCAATGTCTTGAGAATACGGTGGGTGAGATAGGACTTCCCATTTTAACATTCCCAAGCATGTTTTGACCTCTTTTGCAAAATCACTTTATCGTGCCTCTCGCTGTATCACGGCTGATTGTCTTTTAATGCTCTGCTCAAATGAATTAATTGCATTCAATAACGAGCACCTGCGATTGTTTCACTTGGTTTTAAAACCTCATGATAGACGACACCGAGCTGGTCCCATCAAATGCAGAGCATGATCTTAGAGCCGTGAATATTTGGTTTGGCCATCAACGTGGAAGCATGGCTGGGATATCCCCCTGATTTTTTGCATTTAGGGTTATCATAATGAACCCATTTTTCATCCCCGGCCACAATGTGATGCAGAAATCCCTTCTGTTTTTGCCTCTGAAGCAACTGTTCACAAACACAAAAATTCCGTTCAACGTCTCTTGGTTTCAGCTCACACAGGATCCAAGTTACTTCTTTCTGAATCATGATCATAGCCTTGAGACAGTTTGAAATGGCTTGCTGTGTCACTCCCATTAATCATGCCAATTCTTCTTGAGTTTGACCCGAGTCTTCACTCGGCAATCTCTCCAATTCTGTATCTTCAAAAAAATTCTCACTTTCACCACTATCTTGGTTTATGACGTTAATATCACCATTCTTGAAGCGTTGAAACCACTCACGACACATTCTTTCAATAATAGCATCCTCACCATACATACTTGAGAGCATTCAGTGAGACTCAGCTGCTTTTTTCTTCATACTTAAACAAAACAGTAACACCTCCTGCAAACTGACCTCGTAAACTGACATTTTCAATCAAGAATAACTTCATGATGCAGACACAAATCGACTAATGTTTGAATGAGGTTATGTTGATTGAGGTCCAAGCTAACTGCCTGATGTCTGCGATCTGTTTCTTTCGACCACTACTTACCGTTTTCGCCCACCTATCGGCAAACAGCGGAAGCAAAGTTGTACATTTTGTACCTAAAAAGTGTTCTCATACACCGGTCTGGAAACCTTAGTCTACCAAACAGAGCAAAAGTGTTTTCATTTTTGCTTCATTTGAAAGATAGCTCCCTATTTTTTCATGATTTCTGGGAAGGAACTTCACCAGGTAAGTAATGATTTTACTGATAAACCTGTACGAACCCCTATAGTTACTCGCTTTATTATTTCTTTGGGTTATGTGTATACTTCTTTTGCCTTTCAAGCCACATAAATTCTGCCATTTTAACTAAAACAACTCACTAATACTGAACCTCGGCAAAAATTACGCACTCCAAGTATGCTACAGATGTCACTTCAAGAAAGAAGAATGTTCTCTATTTGTGAGAAACTTTTCTAGTTTCATTCATATGAAAGCAGAGAATGTTCTTTGTTTTGAGCAACTTCCACCACCCTTTTACTCACACTGAGAACGTTCTTGAGTGAAGTATATTTTTCGATTCACTTTATTCATGCACACCTGAAAATGTTCTCCAAAATTTTGAATGTAAAGAATATTTTCAGTTTTATTCATACAACCCATTGTCCTATCCCAGTCTTACCTAGTGGGCAGAGGTCCACAACCTGCAACCCCACACTATTGGGTGCTACACTAATTATTTTCTTGTTCCAAGGTTCATTTGTGTGTAATTGTAATGATGCGGAATGAGTAACACATTCATATGTAAATATGGCTACATGCTGATCATCTACAAGTTATTCTTTTTTTCTGTACCAATATGAATAAATAACTCCTATCCATCACATTTTACATACTAGACCCTACTGTTAATGCTGACCAGTGGAGTTGGAAACTTCTTTGGAATCTTAAGTTTACACCCAATAGTAAATTAGCAGCAAAAGCCTGCAACTGTGGGTCGTATTAGAAAAGTAAATTCCAGGCTTGTGATTTAAGCCACCTTGGTGCCCACACCTCTCTACTGTTCTGACCATGCTACCCATTCTGTAGCTGAACAAACTTCGTAAGACAAACATGAAACATAGAAATGAACAGCTCAGGGTTATAAGTTATAAGGCTCCAGCAGGAATGGTAACAATCATTGGACAATGTTATTAATCATCTTAACTAAATCTTCCGCCAGTTCTTGGAAGAACAACATTACAAAATCATGTTTATGCTGTATAGAACATGGACTGTCTTCCACAATCTAATGATAGCACACAGCACTGTAAACTCTGGTGATATATTTGAAGCACAAATCAACATTCTACATGGACAATAAAAGTGACATCATAAAATAATGTTAACAGTAAAAAACAGCTAATTCTTATTTTATACAAAGGACCAGTAATAGTGTACGCTAACAATAGACTCCATGTTTCTTCCTAATGAAGTATTCATTCAGAAATGAAAGTCAAACAAACACAATCATAACTGACACAATGAAACTAGGGTAACTAGAGCGCAACAGGAAGGGTATGAGCTACAGGCGATGAATTGAGGGATGATTTGCTCCAAGCACTGAATCCTATTGTACATAAGGATATTTCTTACAACATGCCATACAAAGAAGAAAGTCTACTAATTTTTCACATACATTCTCTAGCTGCACTGAAGAAAGACATGTTCAAAAGCCTTTTCTCCACTTAGTAGCTTGACTTAAAATGTGATTAGCTGACAGTCCTTTTAGTTTTAGTTTACATTTCAACCACTTTTCCATTATCTCATCAATTTTATAAAATTAGGGGGTAAATTTAGGTTACACGTGCCATGGGTATGCGTCTAAACTACAAAATTTAGTTTTAAAGTGACAAGTAAGAGTATTTAGTGTGTGATGACCCTAAGTATCAGCTCTAGCTAGAAATGGAACAACTTCACACAGGAACCCTAACAGGTGCACAACAGTGTTAGAATGGACCTAAAAGAGTAAATAACTACCATGTAATATAAAGTAAAAATTAAATACACAACAAGGGCACAGACAAGAAACATGAATTAAACACTTCCAGGTGTAGAAACTTCCTGGCAGATTCGAACAGTTTGATGAACCTAGAGTTTTGCCTTTTGCAGGCAAGAGCTGTACTGACTAAGCTATGCAAGTGTGACTCACAACACACCCTCAAAGCCCTCAAAAGCTTTATTTCCACCAGTAACCCACATGGACTGTGAGTTGTGCATGGATAACTCAGTCGGCAGAGCACTTGCCTGTGAAAGGCAAAGGTCCCAGGTTCATGTCTTGGTCCTGACCCAGTTTTAATCTGTCACGAAGTTTCAAATCAGCGGACACTCTCATATATAGTGAAAATTCATTCTGGAAACTTCTAGATGTTCTGCAAAATTAAACTGCATTGCAAATTGGGTTTCAGCTTTTTAAGCCTTCACCAAGTAATTTAATTATAGCTCAAGAAGTTACCAGTAGCTTAAAAAGTAAAAAACCAGTTTATAATACAATAAAGCAATGCAGAATATCCAAAAACAAGTTTTTATTCTGTTGATTTGTAATCCAAATGCATCAACTGACAGTACAATTAAAGTTATTAAATAAAAAGGACCACAAAATGAGAAAGTATAGGCAGGATGTTTATAATTCCTGCAACAATAACTAGCATTAGATAGACAGACACACAATCCAAATTAATGCTTCTGAGTTACATTTCTCATAGAAATTTGTGTAATAAAAGGTGCCCTAAAGTGTTCAGAAAAGGCAAGTACATTATTCACAATCTGTTTCAAGAGATATAGGCAGCTGTATTTTCATTTGCATATGCCTCTTTGTCCTCCTCTTATGGTGAATTTCTTTTAATCTTAGTTGTGAGTGATCTGTGAAAATGCAGTACATTCTATGACAAATGTGTCCATTCTAGAATCTCTTTTAGGCAGCTCTTTAAATGGCTGGGCAGACTGACAACAATGTCACAATACACTTTCTCCTTTACAAAATTTGTTCTCAACAATCACCCATAATTTGAAAAGAACAATAACATTCATAAATTTGAAGATTTATGCTACCCTTCACTTGGCCTCAGTGTGCCAATGAAAAGAGTGAGGTACTTACCAATAAAAATCTTTCACCACAAAAAGAATTTAAGTGATAACAGAATTACCTTCAAACACAATTGGAAGTCATAGAATTCCTTAATATGAGTAGTAGAGAGAGAGAGAGAGAGAGAGAGAGAGAGAGAGAGAGAGAGAGAGAGAGTGTGTGTGTGTGTGTGTGTGTGTGTGTGTGTGTGTGTGTGTGTGAAGTCTAAATTGACAAATGTAATTCATGATACACTTACAGACACAGCATCTAAGGTGAAAATTATGGGAGATATATCTCAGCCCTTCAAAACAAACATGTGTACAGCAAGGTGACTACCTTCAATTCCTTTTAAGTGCGTTCTAGAAAAGCAATGAGAATATGGAATGAAAACTGAATGAATATAAGATTTCATCAACATGGTTGGCAAGAAGAAACTTAAACACTAAAATAAACGGTCTTGCATTTGATAATGATTTTGCTATAATTTCTGAAAACATACTTTGGCAAAACACAGAATGTTAAAAAATTTAATTATCTTGGGGAGATAATCCAAGGAAAGGTTTGGAAAATCCATTAGACAAGGAAAGAAACATATAACTAGAGCCCTTTACAATGAGAAATGCCTGACTAAAAATGCAAAAATAAGGCACTGCAATACAGTAGTGTAGCCAGAATGTCCACATGCAAGCAAATATCTAGCATTAAAATACAATTCAGATAAATTAGAAATACTAGAAAGTCACATCATTAGGAAAATATTAGGCCCACAAAAAACTATGGAATGTTGGACATTTATCAAAAAATAGAAAACATATTGGAAGTAATGAGAAAAAGAAGACTGGTATTTTTCTATATTCAACTGACGGAAGTGTCTAAGGAAAAAATATAGAGTGAAAAAAATGGATCTGATGTCTGAACAGAAGAAAGAGTGCTTGAAGTAAAGGAAATGAAAGTGGCACATGGCCCTTTGTTGACCCATCAGAGAAGAAAATAAAATAAATAAGAACCTTAAGAAATCATGTCAATGGTGATATTGCCACATTTTCTTTTGAGAAGATGTTCTATAACTGAAAGACATTAAGTCCAAACAGGCACTTTTTTTAAAAAATTACTTGGACAAGACACTTCAAACGACACCGAATAGCATTAAGTTAGCTTTCTACTCCTATGTTAAAACTCTTACTGTAGATTAGGTGTGCAGAGGCAGAAAAGCATTAAGTCACAGACTTATTACTTTTCAGCTCCGTGCCATTGTGTATGTTGGCAATGCTATTAAGTACTGCTTCCCGCGCAAATCTGTGGTTTCATATTCATTCAATTGTTGTTTGATTGTCAAGCCGAAGTCAATGCCACACTATTTCGCCCAAAAGAGAGAGAGATGCTTCCACTCGCAAGAAGAACGTAATAAAACAAACCATTGCCGAAGCTATTGCTTATATTCGCTATAGTGGAAAAAACATTGCAGGAAAGAAAACAGGAGAGAACTGCACATCAGTACAAACATCTACAACATCAATATTGACGATAATAAGCTTTATTTCCACTCTATCTTATTCCAATGCTGAAGTAGTTGAGGTGGTGTATCCTGTATTCTTTTCCAATATCTATCATGGAAGACTAGATTAAATGACAGACTTTTAAACAATCATATTAATTGTAGGTGCCAGAGAGGCTGTTTCGAGAGAATCGCTCACAAAGGGAATATTGATATCCTTTCAAAATTTCAAGATGTCCCAAACAAAGATGCTCAAGCTTTGTGCCGAATGGGCCTTATTGTAGCTTATGATGCCAAGAGGCGCAGACCTCGGAAATTATATGGTGATAGAAAAAAATAAGCATTGTTCCAGTTTTCTGTATTTTGTAATGTGTGGCTCATGTAGAGCGCAACTGTGTCAAAAAGCATTTCATAGTTTCCACTCAATTGGAAAGAAGCGAGTGTTCTCTGTAACTCGCACATTAATAAATGGGAAACTGACACAAGATAAATGTGAGAAGAATGTGAAAGGAAATAAAATTCCTGACAGTATCCTGAAAACAAAAGATGGACATATACAGTCTTTTCCTCTGAAGTCCTCACATTATGCTGGAAAGGAAATTCCGTACTCAAATTCGTGACTGTGTGTGAAAACAATGTATCAAATGTATTGTACCGCATATCCAGATGCAGCTGCGAAATGACTTCTACAGTTAGTTTTTTCATGAAAATTACAATTATAAGTTCTGCAGACCACAGATGGATGTTTGTTCTCTTTGTGAGGAGTTTAAAGAGAAATTAAAAAGTCCCCATCTCTGTGAAGTTTCAAAACTTGCAGCCAAGGGAGATTTGCAGAATCATCTTCAAAGGAATCGAAAGTTTTACACATCTGTGAAAGAAGCCAAGTCCCAGTGTCTTGAAAATGAAGAAATAGGTGCCACTGCTGCCTTTGACTATATGCAGAATTTGCCCTTACCAGAAATTCCTGTGCAAGAAGTATTTTATATGTGGCAACTATGGGTAAATGTGTTAAATATCCACAATTTAAAACATGACAGCAATGTGGTCTATCTTTATCACGAGGGTGATAGAAGAAAAGGTGCGAATGAGGGGTGCACTTTTCTATGCCACTACATTAAAAACTACGTTCCAGACACAATCAAGCATCTCAGCCTCTTCTCAGGTGGATGTACTGAACAAAACTGAAATCACACAATGTTGAGAATGTATAGGACTGACTACAGTTGGTAGATTTGAGTCAATCACCCACATGTTTCCTGCACATGGTCGTTCATACCTACCATGTGATAGAAATTTTGTGGTATTCAAAAATAGAATTAAAAATTATGAAAGAGTTTATATTGCAAAAGAATATGTTGAATTAATATCAAACAGCAGAAAAAATGTGGAAGTTCATGTTGCAGAGTGCACTGAAATCACTGAATTTGATAAATGGTGGCCTTCCTGTTTTAATAGGACTGTTATATCAAGGAGAACTGAAGATTTCCAAGACATAAGAGGCAGGAATTTTCTCTCTTAAAATTCAAGTACTGCAACAACAAGATTGGAGAGGTTGAAGTGTCTGTTTACATCAGCTCTCCTGTTACACACAGATTCTTTCTGGGAAAGTCATGGTCGCTGCCTTATCTTACCATGCCATCTGAAAAGTTATACAAGAACAAAAGTTCCCATAAACTTCAAAAAGATACAGGACATTGGAAAGTTAGTGAAATATGTCCCTCACAATGCGATGGAATTTTATGAGAACATTCTAAAGTGGCCAATTATCAGAATTCTGAGTGAATCTTTCTGTCCCCAATAGTTATACGTGCGTGTTTCTTCATGAACTTAAATTATATGCAGTCATAGTAATAATACATTTTGTATTTAATATTACTGTTGTCCATTAATATGTATTCAATAAACACACGATTAATATACCATATTAAATTTATTAATCAATACTGGTTGTGAATTTACTAGTAACTGCAGGGTGAAAAGCATTAAGTGCATTTTTTAAAAACAAAAATAAATGTGGATGAAACATTCAAATAGTATTTTCACTAACAAAAATTACATTCTAATAAATTATTTTATAGATAATAGAAGTTAAATCAATATTTATTTGGCTTAGATACATCTATACAGTCTTTTCCTTCTCCTGTAAAATTGTGAAAATTGGCTTAATGCCTTTCAGCTCCGACTGATTCAATTGTCAAACTGACTCATTCCATACCTTAGCAAAATGTCACCAAACAAGCAAATAGCTAACTAGTTTTGTTTTAAAAAATCAACTGAATATTACAAATATTATAAAAACTGAAAAAGATGTTCTCTGTGATATTACACCCTGAGGAAACACAGAATAGATGTTCTTATTTACATACCTCACGTTTGTTAAGAATAATGTTTGGTATCACACGTGGCAATGTCTGTCCTAACACGGGAAGTAAATAATCACTTAAATTGTCTTTCTCCGGTATCTCTGCCAGTAATGGCAGGCTCTCATGCTGTTTTGATGTATCCACAAAACAGCGCACTAACACTTCCTTCCGAAATGCAGGTGGTAATGACCTAGAATGAGAAATACATATTATTAAATAGGTGGCTTATCCTTGTACAAGTTGCTTACAGCCACAAAAGAGAGCAAATTTAAAATTCACAGAAACTAAAAAGGGAGCTTAATACCTGTATTCTGGACCTACAAGTGAGGGGTAAGTGATGTTGAAAGTCCATGATAATGACAATGACACACAAGTGTAAGATTGTGGAAGAGAATGAACTGTTCAACCTTAAGCCACAACTAATAAATACAATTCCAAAAAATACATGACAACTTTATTGTACTGAAGTTCATAAATTGATTCCTACTGGATCTGGTTCTAAACCATCATCCAGGGAAATAGAAGAAACAACATGACTTATACATGCCACAGTTGAATGCTATACTACAGTATAAATTACAACAATTACCAAATGCTCACAGTGGGTCAACAGGCATTCAATGTAGGTTCCTCGCACAGCGTACTACTTAAGTGTGATTGTCCAACATAATCCGGTTCATGTACAGTGCATGGTTCTAGTGTGTCTGAACTGTTATGAATGACTATGGAAATTATAGAACAATCTGATGCCAGCACATGTGTTACTCCTCACAGAAAACTCCAATGATACTCGATTATGCCCAGACCATGAATCAGCTGGTTCTAAACAGCAAACAACAACAACAAATCTGAAATATTAAACTGCATTTAAAAATATTTTACTACCACCTGACCACGGCAAATACACAAAGATGAGTCCATTTAAATAAGCTCTCCTAGTATTTAAACCACTCTAAGTAAACCATGCATCATGCCCCGAGTAAAATTTATAGTATGGCAATTATTGAACTATATGAAATAAAATCGTCATAACTTCTGAACGGTTTGTGTCAGGACATTCAAATTGCGCAGTTGGCCATGGAGCGTGATGGGAATTAGTATGCGCATTATGGTTTGGTCTAGCAACAAAGTCCACTTTCATTTGGATGTGTTTGTCAATAAGCAAAATCGGTGCATTTGGGGTACTGATAATCCGCATTTCATGATTGAGAAGTGTCTTCACCCTCAACAGGTGACTGTGGGATGTGCAGTGTCCAGTCACGGAATAATCAGTGTGATATTCCTTAATGGCACGGTGACTACTGATGGTACATGAAGGTTTTGTAAGACGATTTCATCCCCATTGCCCAAAGTGACCCTATCAAAGCAGGAGAATGTTTTATATCCTGGAGGAGCACTATGGGGAGCGCATTCTGGCTCTGGCATGGACATCAACTGGCTGTTATATTCTTTGGAGCTGAAGGCAAGTGACTCATTTTTGTGGAGTTGAGCTGAAAACAGCCATTCAGGTGTAAATCGACAGCATTGACGTTTTGACACTTCAGTGGGTCATGCAAAATTTCACTATTGGTCTGCACTCTGAGCCATATCATCGGCAATGATAGCAGCCAAATCGAACATATCATAACCTAAACCCGAACATCTGTAGCAAAGTTTACATGTTGAATAAAGTGTGCATGATGTAGTTCGCAACTAATTTACATATTTTTCATGAATTCAATAATTGTCAGCCTGTATATTATGTCTTACACGAATACACTATAGAATAAGCACCTTTGTTTGAGTGTACATATGGAGACACACTTATTGAACAAATTCCCATACGTTTGGAAAAGAGAATATATCACTCCTGTTTCTATGACAATTAAGTCAAGCGATCCACAAGACTGAAACACCAGTGGCTATAATATCTTTTACTGCTCGACCCCAGAGGATGTTTTAATCTCAAACATGATGCGTTTCTGCAAGGAAATGAACTTCCTCTCACAGAATCAGCTGATATTCTGATAACACCATTCATATGAAGCAGAATTCCCTTTTCCTAAATACCTTAAGCAGGTAAACAGGTAGATTCTGTCTTCCTAAATTATCAATCTGTCAACTGAGATATGATCATTTGATACAGCTCCTCATATGTAAGATTGCCTCAAAGAATTTTTGACTCACAGAGACCAGTTCCTTATGCTACATAGCAAATGGTTAACAAAAATGGAAATAACACCAGATTAACTACAAAAAAAGCATATTAAGATACCTAATGGTCTCAATATCCATGAATGGCTTATCAGGTAAAGTCTGCAGGATTCTCAGAAAGTATCACCACTTGGGCGATTGTCTACAAATGCAGAGTGATTTTGTTACTATTTACATTTGGCGAATTGATAAAGCAGCTTTCCATAAATGTGAATGCTGATCAGCAGCTTTCCTTACATGTGGATAAATGCAAAACTGTGCAAAGAACATGAGTAACAACCCAGTAGTAGTAGTAGTAGTGGTAGTAGTAGTAGTAGTAGTAGTAGTAGTAGTAGCAGCAGCATATGATGAATGTCATATTGTTTGCACAAGTATTATGACAAAATAAATTAGCACAATGAACATGTGGAATAAGTGCTAGGGAAGGATACTTGGTGACAATCTGTTGGGAGAATCCTGTAAAAAAATATGTTAAGTGAACTATAAGCAGAATTACTGAACTAAATTCCGAACCAGTCCTGTTCTGGAGGCAGCTAGGAGAGCATGGCACTTAAGCTCACTCGCTATTGGGAAATGAGATTTCATAATAAAATGGGGCAGTTAGATGTCACTGCCAACGTGTTAGGTTTGCCATAGCCTTAGATGCAAGGTCATATGCTTGCAGTGCCATGCTTAAAGTGGAAAGCAGCTCATTTTAAATCAATGAAAAGTAGCATGGTGGCCAGGTTAGGAACTTCAAAGATAAGGTCAGACACATCAACAACAGTTTATAACACGACAGTGCACAGCTACAGCTACAGCTACAACCCTGATGTTTAGCATGACAGGCAGTTGCATGGGAAGTTTCAAACAAAGTAAGTCTCATAGACTTGCACAAAAATTTTCCTCAACATTGATTTCCACGGCTTTACAAGTTTGCGGCTACAATTATGTTAACCTACACTGAGCAGTGCTTGTAAAATGGCCCAAAACATAAGTAGTGTTCATTGACATCCAGTGTTTTCAAGGTTAAAGCGTGAATAAAATAGTTACGAAATACAAATTTATGTCAATTTAAACTTAATTCAGAAACTACATTCATCATAAAGTTGCAACAGTCGTAAAAAAAGAGCAAGTTTCATAATTAGCAGCCCCTTTTTCTTTGTTTCATCAACTAAAAGAAATGTAACTATCATTTCATTGTCATTTCTCATCAATGCAACAATCTGAGAAAATAAATCTGCTGTGAAAGGCATTAACTAGCCACCACAGAGTGTACAGGTACATGGAACTAACATTAGCAGCTGTAGAACAGACATGTTGACAAGTTTCTCATGTGGAACTACTTTGTTCAGATCCCCCCCTCACCATCACATGCTGTGAGCTGGCCAATGGCTCACTTCTGTGATGTGAGCATAAGTTAGCTAGCACAAGCAGATTGATGAACATATATAAATGACCTGATATATAGTGCCAGAAGTTCCATGCGGCTTTTTGCGGATGATGCTGTAGTATACAGAGAAGTTGTAGCTTTAGAAAATTGCAGCGAAATTCAGGAAGATCTGCAGCGGATAGGCACTTGGTGCAGGGAGTGGCAACTGACCCTTAACATAGACAAATGTAATGTATTGCAAATACATAAAAAGCAGGATCCTTTATTGTATGATTATATGATAGCGAAACAAACACTGGAAGCAGTTACTTCCGTAAAATATCTGGTTGTATACATACAGAACGATTTGAAGTGGAATGATCATATAAAATTAATTGTTGGTAAGGCGGGTGCCAGGTTGAGATTCATTGGGAGAGTCCTTAGAAAATGTAGTCCATCAACAAAGGAGGTGGCTTACAAAACGCTCATTCGGCCTATTCTTGAGTATTGCTCATCAATGTGGGATCCGTACCACGTCGGATTGACAGAGGAGATAGAAAAGATCCAAAGAAGAGCAGCGCGTTTCGTCACAGGGTTATTTGGTAAGCATGATAGCGTTACGGAGATGTTTAGCAAACTCAAGTGGCAGGCTCTTCAAGAGAGGTGCTCTGCATCATGGTGTAGCTTGCTGTCCAGGTTTTGAGAGGGTGCGTTTCTGGATGAGGTATCGAATATATTGCTTCCCCCTACTTATACCTCCCAAGGAGACCATGAATGTAAAATTAGAGAGATTTGAGTGCGCACGGAGGCTTTCTGGCAGTTGTTCTTCCCACGAACTATACACGAGTGGAACAAGAAAGGGAAGTAATGACAGTGGCACGTAAAGTGCCCTCCGCCACACACCATTGGTTGGCTTGCTGAGTATAAACGTAGATGTAGATGTAGGGTTGTCCTAAACTACTGCTCCACTGTTAGAATTCTTTCAGTGTCGTACATCAGGACTCCACAGCCTTGCTGCTTGGATCTCAAAAAAATCAATATAGTCTACAGAAAAGTGTAACAGAAGCGTTCAGGTGATAAATGGGAACTAAGGGAAGAAAGGAGATATTTTCATGAAATACTGTTGCATAAAGAGAACCAGTACTTGAGGGACACTGAGCCACAGTTTTGTTGCATTATTATATGTATAATGCAAGAACCAAAAGAATATGATAAGAAAAACTAGAGCACATATGGTGGCATACAGACATTTACTCCTCACTGTTGAGAGAATTGAATGGAGCAGGGTGTGTTTAATATTGGAACAAAATACCCACTGCCTTATACTGTACATAATTAAAAACAGGGACCACTGATGGATAAATTTTAAGACTGAATTACCTTGTGCTATGAAAAGACAACCCTACTTAATTCAAAGAACAAATTGTGGTCAAGAGTTGGAACACAATTACCACTTTACATTTTTAAAAGCCTGTAGTGTGTTACTGTAAAGTGGCACACCAGACTAAACTGTTCAGATATGCTTAACATGCAAAGTAATGAATACATAGTGAAACTGAAAATTTGTGACTGGGATTCAAAATAATATATATCCTTTGCAGCAGCTTAAGCCATGGTCCTCCACTGTTCCCATTCTCTCAGAGTTGCTATTCCCACATAATCTATTGGACATCTGTTACTAGCGTTCAGGAATTATAAATACAAAACACTAGTGACAATGGAAGTTTGAGTCAGGTCTGCAGGCATACTCAGATAGCCTAAAAGTTGCTGTGATTGCTTGTGATAAACAGGAAATCTGTATTCAGGTCCAACAAAAATTTTCAACTGTCACTACATTTCCATCATTTTACATTTCTTTCAGCAGGCACTGTAAGTACTATCAAAAGACATTTGTTTCAGAAACATAACTCCTAGGAAGATCAGGTTACTAGAGACTAATGACTATGATTGTGTTTCTATCAAACTATTAAATTTTGTCCTGACTTAATAGAGCTAACCTTAAGTTATGTTTTAAATTCACTACCATCTTAGGGAACACTTCTGGGCAGATTTCAATCTGCTGCAGAAAATCCCACCGACAAAACTGGAGATAAGCAAACTATCTTCCTTTACAAACCTATTTCATTCATTTTGGTTTCTAAACATCTTCTGAGAAAATGATCCACGATAAAATACGACTCACATTTCTGAGCTCAAAAGATTGTCCACAGAGAAAAACATATAACATTCAGAGAGAATTCCTGGCACAGAAAAACAAGAAAAAATATCCTGTTGGTATGTTCTTTGATCCTTTGGGTGTGGGCTACAAAATTCTACTTGTCAAACTAAAAAATTATACTAGAGGTTGAAAATACCACTTCAGTTGTAAATTTCTTTTATTATCATGACCAGTTTCGGGCTCTCATAAGCCCATCCTCAGGTGTTGCACTGGAAGTAACAAGAGGTGGGAGGTAATTTTCACATGCCACAAAATACATATATAAGAACAAAAAAATTTTTAAAAAAATTAAAAACTTTTAAAAAACATTTTTAAAAATATTTTGAAACTGCCAGTTGGGCTAGTGCTGAGAAACCTATAGCAATGTGAAAATGACACCATACAGTCCTATGGACAACTGCCTGGTAGGGAAATATACAAATAATTGTAGGACACTTACACTGTGCTGCATCCCCAAGTACCGTGGTGGATGTGTCCTAGATGCAGTGTGCTACCTATGAGCACAGAACAGGGAGTAGCGGATACAAACAAGGTAGCAAATCGGTAAACCAGAGTGACTAGAGTGCTGTCATCTATTGATGGAGAGAAGAACGCAAGGCCACTAGCCCGGCCATTCACAATTTGAATTAGTGGTTTACATTTAAAATGAATAAAAATACATGAAATAAGTGCATTATGCGTAGTAAAGGAGTGTATTGAACACTTCGATACAGAACTGTGATAAAACTGAGTGGAAGCTGCGATATAAAATTATTATATAAACCGTAAAGTGCAGTGAAACTTTTCTTTTACATGATTGGCAAGCAAGTTTCAAATTCAGTGGGGATATATAAGTGGCAACATGGAACAACATGCCACAGTCATCAGTTAAAAAAAAAACATACACATGTGCCACTTCTATTTACAAGCTCTCATTATTGATCAACGGGGAAAGTAACGAAACCTTACAGTCTATGCTGTCTGAAAGTAATATGCCAAGTAATAGCTAGCAGCAATAACCTAAAAGGACACATTAAAAGTGGGGTCCATTTAAAACCTACTAATCAACAGTTGACAACTAATCGAGAATTACATGAGAAGACCTGCGACCAATTTTACATCATGAAAGAAAGATAATTTTGTAATTAGTGAGGGCACAGATAATGCCACAGTACTATAATGCGCCATCGTCGTAGGATAAAATGAAAAACATGTGAAGTATATTATTAAGAGAGGTCAATTTTACAGCTATGTAACATGAACTAGGTGGACCTTGCAGACCTCACTATAGGAAACATGCATATGCCGTACATTCGTTAAGCCTATTGAAGGCTGCAAAAATTATGGCAGAAAAACACTGACCCAATTAAGAACTAAACCTGTATGGTGTACAGTAATCAGAGATCAGTGACCAGAATGAGAAGGAAATGAGGCTGGGTGCTGCTTCAAAAAAGAAATGTTATTCAGCAGGACTGCGTGCTTAAGCGCAGTTTGCTCGTTCAAAGTGCCAGACATATAATGGAAAATGCTGCGGATGATTTCTATTTCTTCTAAAATGTTTAAAACTGAGCCCTTGCACTGAATATGTAGTATTCTGCAATTTGTGTTTATACTTTACATGGAATGGTTATGATCCTTCAGGTGGTTAGCGAGAGCGGATTTGGAATTGCTAATATTCTCATGCTCTCTGAACCCTATATTAAAGGAGTGGCCAGTTTGGCCTATGTATGTGGAAGGGCACTCACTACACTGTATGTGATAGATGCCCAATTGTGCATAGCGATTATCTTCTCTGGTTTTGTGGTGCTTCAATAGGTGCCGGACATTATGCAAGGTGTAGAAGGCAGGTAAATCCTATCTTTTCTAAGCCATTTTTCAATCCTGTCAGATAGAACATCAACATGTGGGATCCTGCAAGACATTTTTTTAGTGTTATCAATATTAGTAGATGACAGGGTAGTCCCATACAGATCATTGGAAGCGCCTTTTGATTGCATTGGCTGATGAACATCAACAACAATTGGCTGGTAGCCATTAGCATGTGCTATGACTTTAATGGTACCCAAATCACACTGGTTATTCTCTTTTGAGAGAGGGACTCTGGCCACATGGTAAAGCATAGCATGAAGAGCTGCCATTTTTTGTTGCTTTGGGTGGACTGAAGCACAACGAATAATAGAACTAGTCGTACTTGGTTTTCTAAATATGTTAAAGCGGACATTACTGTCCTGTAACGAAATTTCTGGGTCTAAAAATGGGAGAGTAAAGCCAGTGTGGTATTCTATCATACACTGAATCTTGGGGTGCATTTTTGTTAAAGTCATGGTGAAATAGTTGCAGCTGGGCGTCGGTCCCGTTATATAAAAGTATGATGTAATCGAGGTATCTTTTGTAGCATACTACTCTTTGAAGGTGTTGTGGGTGGGTTGAAAAAACTGATGTTCAATGTGACTGATGTAAATATTAGCTATTATACTGGCAATGGGGTATCACATGACTAACCCGTGAGATTGCCCATATACGGTGTCTTTGAAGACAAAGTAATTATGGTCCAGGACAATCCTCAGCACATGAAGGAATTCATTAATTTTTTGTGAATCTAGATGAGAGAGCATTCGTAAGTTGTACTCAATAATAGGAATCACTTCTTTAATGAGGATATTTGTGTACATGATTATGATGTCAAGACTTGCTAGATTTGTATCACTGGTTATAGTTACATGTTTGAGGTGTTTAATTAACTCCTCTCTGTTCTTGATGGCATGATCATCATGGAAAAAAATAATGCTTACTGAGGAAACTTTGCAATTCCTTAGTCAATAAGTAATCTGGGGGCATTAATAGTGTCGTTAATTGGCTTTAAAGAAGCCTATGGCTTATGAAGTTTCACAACGCCCCTGAAAGTGGGCGCTCTCGGATTCATTGGTATTAAAGTTGTTTTTTTAAGAAATGGGGTGAATAATGCATCTGTTTCTCTAAGTGCCTTCTTAATTACCACGACAAACTTAGCTGTGGGGTTAAATGAGTATGTTTTGAACATAAGGCTGGAAAGGAAGTCCTGTGCTTTTCGTATGCAATCCGCCTTGTATAAAACTACTGATGTGTGGCCTCTTGCCACTCTGGTTTACTAATCTGCAATCTCATTCGCATCCACTACTCCCTGTCCTGCGCTCATAGGTAGCACACTGTGCCTAGTACATGTACATCACAGCACTTGGGCGCCACAGCACAGTGTAAGTGTCCTGCTATTATCTGTGTATTTCCTACCCAGGCAGTCATCCGTAGTACTGTCTGGTGTCATTTTCGCATTGACTTAGATTTCACAGCACCTAGCAAGCCCGGTGGTTTCAAAACGTTTTTTAAAACTTTTTAAAAACTTTATGAAAAATTTTTGTTTTTTATACATGTTGTGGCATGTGAAAATTATATCCCACCTCGTGCTGTTTCCAGTGTGACACCTGACGATGGGCTAATGAGAGCCCAAAACAGGTCATGATAATAAAAGAAATTTACAACTGATGCGGTATTTTCAACCTCTGGTATAATGCTCAGTTGTGGATGTTCTTCCAACAGGATTGTTTGCAATAAAATATTATAACATTCACGACACCCTTCTTGCACGAAACGAGTTTTACTTTGTAACAGAAAGCGGATCAAATTGTCTCACAGCAATGAAACTGGTCTCAGAAAGAGAGGCCATAACATGTAGTACCCCATGGAGCGATATTGGATCTGCTCTTGTTCTTGACTGACTTAAATTATCTTTCAATGACTTTAAGGGGCAACTCAAAGCTTATAATATTTACCTATCACATAAGTATCCTAATCAATAGATCAAACAAAACATTTCCATACATCACCCAAATGATAAACAAACAGGCTTACAATTGTTTCACAACAAACGTTTTAAATCTTCGTATCAAAAATTCATAACATGCCATTTCTAACAAGCAAAATGACTTGCCAGAACCAAATGTTCACACGAATGGTCATACACTAAATGAAAAACTGTGTGAAAAATTCTTTGGAGTTCATTTGGATACCCATCCACCCACCTGTCTACTACAGCCAGCAGAAGGTGATCAGTAAGAATATTGCATTAAGTAGATAATTCAGAAGACCGTACATCTCCCAGAAGCCTTTCTAAGGATCCACATTTACTCCTTAATGGCTTTTGTTGCTGATAATAAAAATCAGTTTCAGCTGAATTGGATTTATGCAGTCATAACACAAGACACAAAAATAATTTTCATGCAGATTTTGCCTCCATGCCTAGGATCCAGAATGGACCAAAGGTATTAAACTCCAGTCAAATAAAACAAGAAATTTGGAATCCTACTATATCAAACAAAAGTTCAAAAAAATGCCTTACCAGCAATTTCTTCACCAAATTATCTTATTTCCTCGATTCCAGGATTGAGAATTGTCCGCAGCAAATAGTAGTGTTTTTTGTAAATCTGCATGACAAGTAATAGTGTACTGTAAACAGAGCTCTTTTGTTAACGATGAAGCGAACTACTTTCTTTGAAAATACTAGTGTATTCACATAAATGTTATGCTACCAATTACAGATAAGAAGTCTCTGTTTGATGTCATCGAGGAAGCAGTAGCTTTCCCTATAATTTACAAGTTTTGATAATGTTGTGTAAATGTTAAATTTCACATGATGATTGGCTTTGTCAAGGTTTACCTTGACTTGTCCCTCATTCCTGATGGCTCTCCTCTTTGATGAGCTCTATGTAACAAAAGTAATTAATTAATTAATTAATTAATTGTGAGTACATATGTAAATGTAGCTGTGGATATATGGGGGTTTATCAGTCTTACTGTGACCGTCAGATTAAGGAACTTCAAATCTGCCGTATTTGCTGATCACAGTTGAAGATTTTTTACATCAGATCTGTGTACATTTGTGTTCCTTTTTTTGCATAGTACTGCATACAAAAATGTAGCTGAAATTAGATATAAATAGTACAGTCCACCTAGACACTCACTACAGAATTTGCAATTTTACATGGAATCTGAACCAAAGTCAAACTCTTCAGTTGGCCCAAACACAGTTTTGATGTGGAAGACAAATTTTGGATCAGACAACTTTCTTTTTGATAACAACAAACCAAATCCCTGACATTTAGGTAATAAAACTGTTTCTCTTGGAGTCACCAAAATGACACATTAATGTATGCAAAAGTGAAAGGAAAATTTAAAACAATAACCAAGTCAATGTAATAGAAGTACTTGTATACATCAGCAATGAAACACAATCTAATAAACTACCTTGAAGTACTGGTGTCTAAAAGGACTTTAGTTTCTGATTCAGCTTCAGCACTGGAAGAAGCCATCTCATTTTGCAGTCTGCTTGAGGTTTCTGCAGGTTCCGCACCACAAGTGCTTCCAACTCGAGTCCATTCAGCATCGGTGTCGGTAAGGCTGATAGGTAACTCATCATCTTCATCTTGCAATGCACTACAGTCATCTTTAGTTTCTACATCCAAGATCTCAAAACACTCTGGTGTCCCACTATGGGATGTTGAGGTAGTTAGAATTCCAGCCAGATCAGATCCTGGCGTAGTAACATTAGAAACATCTACATTTGCAGCTGCAAATTTGGAGTCTATTGTCCACAGCCTTTGGAGCTCTTGTTTTTCTTGGTCCATAAGTGATAACTGCTCCTTAAGTTGTTCAACTTCCATTGCCTGTGCATAATGAAAGTAGAGACTTAAGATTACTCTGCAACCAAGTTCATGAGACATTTGGAAAGTAAGGTCACAACATGCCTGTAGCTCGGAACATATTTTTTGGAGCAATATTAGTACTCCTAAGTAAAGAGCAGAACTTAGCACACAAAACAAGTAGTGTTGGGGCCAACAGATTCAGCACTTGTGTGAATGTGCATAAACATTAACACAGCAATTCTCGATTCCACCTAGTATGGAGTTTACTCCCTCATCAGCAATCTTGCTAACACACAACACAAGAAGCCCATTTACATTTAGCACAAAATTGAGACTATTTACAATAAATTAATGTCACATAGCAAATTGCAAAGTAGGCAGATAATTAAAAGATGGTTGAATAAATATCCACGATAACCAGAGCATTATGATATTGTCTATTTTGGCTGAGAAAGTTGCTAATGCAACCTTTGATACCAACTCAATATATAAAGACTTGCTGAGTCATCAAAAGAAGAGAGAATGGCTGTCAAATGTACTACTTTTTGCACAATAATATTGTACCAAACATTGCAGCTGTTTTGACAGGATATTTAGGAATATCAAGTCCTTAGTACTAATGTAGCACCAAGCCGTTGGTTTTCTCTTTCTTTCTTTTTTCTCCCTTTAAGGAAACATTTTTCAACAGACAAGGAAGACAGTTGAGGGAGTGGCACTGCCACAGATATACAGAACTTGATACCAAATTCTTGGAACTTAATGACAATCCCTTGACAGACGGGGAGAAGAAACAAAACTTGATACCAAATGCTTGGAGCATAATGACAATCTATTGAGAGGGGGGACAAATGTTCTATTACTGCGCAGCTGACAAGTTTTGGAAGTAAATATGCAATTTTCTGGGTAAAAAATATGTTGTAACCTCACTTTACAAACATGCCTCTTAGATACACAGCTGATACATAACACACAAAATAAACATTTTCCATAATACAATAACACATATTTCAATGTCTATATGACTGCTTTCAGATAACAGTATTTGAATTATACAGCTTACACTAAAAGTTTACATTCTTCAAATGTAAAATAATTGTACCTCATGAACCCTAAAACTTTATGACATTTCAATTTTTTTGAAGTGAGGAGCAAACTTGTAAGTTTGATGTGTATGCAAAAAAATCTATCCCAAAACAGAAAACACTTTTATGGGGCATTTAAGTACAAAGGAGTTCAAAGACAAAAGAACAAGGTTGGGTGGTTAGCTGACTGTAATTCACATCTAATAATCTCTCAATAAAAGATCATTCAGGAAACTAAATGGCTTAATATCATGCCCAATCATAATAGGAGTTCTCTACATAATCATGGTATATGGCTCTTTTGTTACCATATACAATGGGCACAACACGTTAAACATCACATTGTTGTTGTTGTTGTTGTTGTCTTCAGTCCTGAGACTGGTTTGATGCAGCTCTCCATGCTACTCTATCCTGTGCAAGCTTCTTCATCTCCCAGTACCTACTGCAACCTACATCCTTCTGAATCTGCTTAGTGTACTCATCTCTCGGTCTCCCTCTACGATTTTTACCCTCCACGCTACCCTCCAATGCTAAATTTGTGATCCCTTGATGCCTCAAAACATGTCCTACCAACCGATCCCTTCTTCTAGTCAAGTTGTGCCACAAACTTCTCTTCTCCCCAATCCTATTCAATACCTCCTCATTAGTTACGTGATCTATCCACCTTATCTTCAGTATTCTTCTGTAGCACCACATTTCGAAAGCTTCTATTCTCTTCTTGTCCAAACTAGTTATCGTCCATGTTTCACTTCGTTAAACATCACATTAACAAGCTTAATTTGGAAATGAAAGATGAAAACAAATCACTAGCTGAATTGAAAATTTTATTTGCTTTGTGTTCAAAAGTAGCAGTTACAATGTCACACTCAGGTTTTCGAGTTTGCAGCTAAGTCTGTGTCATAATTTATGATATTTCCATCCTCTTCAGGTAAAGAAGCTGTCAAAATACTGTAAAAAATTAAAACTTGGCTGCAAATTTAAAAATTTCATAGTTATCATTTTCATCGAAAAAGTCTGAGGCCTAAAGAAACAGGACTGATAGATTTTGGAGTTAGTTACAGTTTGTGGACTTGTGGTGTTTGTATTTGTATGTGCTATTGTTATAAATGTTAAATTATTTTTAGGAGGAGGTGGAGAAGGAGGAGTAGGGGTTGGGACTGTGGGCAATTTTCGTGTAAGACAAATTTAAATATATCTCAAAACATACACTATATTTATTCTGGTGATTCTATAAACATGTAATATAAGAACAACTTTGCAACTGAGTATTTTTCATCTAATAGCTCGACAAGATTTGACAATATATTGCAATATCTCACCATGTCTTGTAGTTTTGATTCCTTCTCAAGGTCAGGTTCATCAGTTTGGCAGGCAACATTCTGGCACAGCACTTTCCTTTGGCCCGACTGCCTCATAAACTCACGATACAACTGAAGCAGTTCAGCTGGTTTTGGAATATTCAATCCTACATCATCCCAATCTTCAAAATCCTAAATAAATATTTTTGAGGATTTAACATGTGTTCTGTCAATCACAATGGATTATAATTAAGTAGTAACTTTCACATAACTGATTAACATTAAATTATTCACCAAACAACAGAAATCCATCATTAAAGATAAGTAACTGTTGGCTCACACAGACTATCACTAAGCTGATAAGAAAAGGTAACCGACTTTCTCAGTATAAAAATTGCTTCTGCCAAAATTGTTCTCTGTGAGAGCCAAGAACAGACTTTTGGTGGAAGGGGGTTATAAGTCTCCCATAAACTTGAATATAAAAGTCTGAGGTATGAATAGTAAAATAAAAGCTATGCGTGTGAATACAGTTCACATTAGAAATAGCCATTAGATTAACTTTGAATGTGAGAAAGCTCTAGACCCATCAAAATAATAGATTATGCTCAAAACTGTAGGGTTCAAGGTTTCTCTGGGGATAAAGCAAATATGAGGATTGTTTTACACAACATTAAGTGATGAGCATTCTCCTTTACTCCTAAATTATGTACTTAACATTACATTAGTATACTCTGTCAATCCCAAGGAGAGTAATTGCCAAGATTTACATTTAATTTAATGGCAAAGCAATTAAATGACACTAAATTATTTTAAATTTGCGAGTTTCTTTGAAGATACTCTTCAATGGAGTAGTGGTTGTTTCCCAATGCATAGTTCTTTAATTCAGTCTTAAACTCCATTACATTATTCAGGCAATAATGTGCTGTCTGTCTGACACCTTTCAATTATTTTTGAAGAGAGAAGCATAAGTAATGAAAAAAGACACTAGTGAATATATGTATTATGAAGCAGTTCTCAAAATACCCACTTTTTTACGAGGTCTCTGCAGAATGTTCTTGAATTAACACCATATGTAATTCTTATAACATGCTTCTGCATTCTGAAAATACTAGCCCCAACTTGAATTTTCCAGGGAAATAATTATACAACTCATCTGTGAATGTAATTATAAAAATAAACTAGTTTCTACATTTTTAAATTTCCTTTAGCAGTAATCGTGTGTAAGCAAACATAGCTGAACCAAGGCACTTCATTAATGCTAGACAGCCTGGTTTCCAGTAAGGTTGTGAGCTACCTGTATTCCAAAAAACTTAACTTTCCATTTCTTTCATTTCATTATTTATAAAATTTATTTTGGTGGCTTGTGGAGTTCTGTGAGAAGTACTAGAAACTATTTACCGAGTTTTGCCAAAATTCAATGATAATCTGTTTACTTTGAACTATCTGTCAATGTTTAAACATTTCATCACTTGCCTTTTCGGTAGGGGGATTGGTACTATTTTTATATCTGTACTTTCATTTTCTGCAAAAAATTCAAAATTTGCATGTTTTGAAACTGCAGGTGACAAGATCATTTATGTATATCAGAAATAACAGAGGACCCAAAATCCAACCTGTGGTACATCATATCTGGTTGTTTCAAATTCTGAGTGTGCATCAATATGTGACTGGCACAGAACTGAAACGCACTGCTTTCTGTCATTCAGATAAGATAAAAACCATGAATCTGCTGTGCCTCCTGCTCCATAACATTTTCACTTGCATTAGGATTTCATAGTTCACACAACCCAAAACCTTAGCCAAGTCACAAATATTTCCAGTGGCAGTAATTTTTGTTTTGTTGACTCTAGTATATCATCTGTCGAGATAAATATGGTCTGCTCAGTTGAGAGTAATTTTTCCAAATCCAAAGTGTTTGCTACTCAGTATTTTTTCCTGTACTAATTGTGTAAAATCTATTTCGTTTTCAGAAGTGGATTGATAGCAGCACATTAAAATGTTCCTGGGAAAATGCCACTGCAAAAAGATTCATAACCCAAGTAACTCAAAATATCACTAAGTTCAGCTGAATAATATTTCATTAGTTTGCTACTGATTTCATCTTGACCACATGAGCATTAATTTTTACAAGTTGACAATACTGAAAACTTATTTTGGAGATTCGGGATGAAGGTGAGTTTTGTCAAAAATTAAACAATGGAAAATCCAGGATGGAATGTAACAATATTATGAAAAGGACAGTTGCCACTCATCATATAGCAGGGATGATGAGTCACAGATAGGCACAATAAAAAGACTCACAAACAACTAAAGCTTGCGGCCATCGAGACCTTAGACTATTCCTCCCCCCCCCTCCCCCCCCCCTACACACACACACACACACACACACACACACACACACACACACACACACACACACACACACACACACACAAGACAACTGCAGTCTCAGGCAACTGAGCAGTGTGGTTCAGTTGCCTGAGGCTGCAGGTGTGTGTGTGTGTGTGTGTGTGTGTGTGTGTGTGTGTGTGTGTGTGTTTTGTCAAACATGTTTTTGAAGGCTTTTCCTATGAAATGTATGCAGTGTCATAAATGTTCAAATCTAAGTTATCTGCTACTTACCAAAGTAGTTATTAAAAGTTTCTGCACATTCAGGGTTACCTTTGATCAGTTCACTATCTACCGTTACAGACATTCTATCATTTCCTCTGTCATTTATCACCGTGTTCCAAATAGTTTTTATTTGTTGCTGGAGAAGTTAATTTTTTTCTTGAATGTAGGCCTATATGTCTTTTGATGTTCTGATGACTTTACTTAGAATTTTAAAGTACAGTTTGTAATCAGATTTAACTATGTTCTCATCTGACTCTCTTGATGCCAGTCATCTCTTAGTCACAATATTCTGATTCCACTTATAACACAGGGTTTAGGCGGACTTTATCTGCTCCCATCAGTTGATTTCTAAGGAAAACTGTTTTCCAAATATTGAACTACTACTTTCATTTATACCGGGGGTGTTGCACATCTCAACAGTCTGTATTTTTGCTAATTCTTCTCAATTTCCTCAATTCCTTTCTCATTTATTATCCTCATAGTTTTCCAATCATTTTTATTTATGCATCGATATTGAACATCAACAGTTGGCCATACTGGTTTGAGAGGTTATTAATTATAGGATAACTACTATTCTGCATTCTCCATGCTTTTACTAAAAATGTTACCAACAGCAGATTTGCTGGTTCCCATAACTCTTAATAAACTGTAGGAGGGGAGCTAGATTATGTGAAATGGCAATGGACCCCATGTAAACTCTAGATGAGGTATGCTCTACAAAATTGAAATTAATATACCCACTTAATATTATGTTATTCCACTTGAAAGTCAATATGTTGAATGATGCATAAAGTTGGCATACTGTAACTTAGAGTGACCATGGCAGCCATGAAATACCTCAATCATCATGTTTAAAATACAAAGGAAGAATAAGGACAAACTTTGTCTCTCAAACTGCATGCTTTAATGGATAGTATGGAAGAACTCACTAACTGCTGTTTACTGTGCCTTCACATAATGAATGTATCATCAACATTCTTGTACCACATTTATATTTTCTACGAATCAATTCCAGTGTTTTTCTTTTTTTTTCCCATCCTGTGTGCCACTTGAAAAAATTGGTAATTATCACGTTTCATAGATTTCTGTTCATAGGATTCACCACTCCGCACAGAATATTTGCTTTAGATGGTGTCTGCACTATTTGCTGGCATCACAGAAAATGGTAATTTCAAGTCCCATGGCATCTTTTAATAGCATCTTGACAATGCAATCCTCTTAAGTCACAAGGCTCTAGTGAGGACGGGTTCTGCTTCCTGTGTGCAGACATGAAACGTTCTGCTCAACCGACATTTCAAATTCCTATGTAGAATACCAAGTATTATTTGACTTTTCCTGTCATAAGGGTGCTGTAAATTAGATGGAAATAGTTAAATAACACTTATTACACAGCAGATACCACAGAAGAGGGCTATTCTGACAAACTGTGTAGTCTCTATTCAGTTTCTTGTATAATATTTGTGAACCCCAGAAAGTCTCTGATCTCCATCCATTATCTTCCTGTCCATAACCACTCCATAACAAAGATGGATATGCAAGAGTTAGCTTACTGTGAGGATAACAGTTGCAATTCGCTTATGCTCTATTTGATGTCAGTAGTTTAGTCTAATGTGACATTCTACAGGACTGTCAACAGTTTTTAGATGTGAAAAAGTTGATAAAAGTGATAAAATTTAGAAAAAAAGTGACCAACTTTATTTAAGATGTGATAAAATGTCCTTCAAAATTAACAGTACATATTCACATACACCTTTTCCTTTAACCCAAATAAATACAGATTCGTTTACAGATATTTTCCTCCTGTTATGAGTATATAATGACAAAGAAGAAGGAGAAACATATGCTGATTTACCAAAATCCTTATTAGCCAATTCAGAAAGATGGTATGCTGCTGATTTACCAAAATCCTTATTAGCCAATTCAGAAATATGGTAAGTGCGAAAAGCAATAATGTCTCTGTCAACAAAACTTTCAAGTCCAGGAACATTTGGTACTCCTGTACCACCACAAACAATGGCTATGGTAAACCATCCTTTACCATGACCAAATGAATCATTTATATCTAAACTAAAATTAAGTCTGCAACTGACGAAAACAGCAGGACCATCCAGCAGCGATTGCGCAGCGACAGACTTAACTGGAATACGATTCTTCTTGTCTCCAGCTGTTGTAGCAAATTCGATGTTCTCGATGGTCTCGTAGACTGTTTGTTTAGAACAGCGGCGATATCTTCTGTAAAGCATCTTGGCAGCGTTCAATGCAGTTGCCTGTGCAGCAGCAGCAGCAGCAGCGCGACATAGCCGCTGCGCGGCGCCCGCTCGCTTATATACATGTCCGAACACGCGTGACCTTGATTCGGACTTAGAATATTTCTGCCTGCTGGCGGAGCGTTATCCCGGACGCGAGCACTAGTTGTTCTAGGTGCTCGCGTCCGCTGTGCACCAGCCAGGCGCGCTGCGCACAGCGGACGCGAGTTTGTTGGTGATTGTACTGTATATGTACAAATGTATAAATGATTCATTTGGTCATGGTAACGGATGGTTACCGTAGCCATTGTTCGTGGCGGTACAGGAGTACCAAATGTTCCTGGACTTTAAAGTTTTGTTGACAGAGACATTATTGCTTTTCGCACTTACCATATTTCTGAATTGGCTAATAAGGATTTTGGTAAATCAGCATATGTTTCTCCTTCTTCTTTGTCATTATATATAAATTATGTTATTAAAGCAATTTTTCAGTTATCAGCTCTAGAGTGGAGAGCATCTGCATCTTGTTTCTTATTCAGACTTTCTTTCATGACCTGAAGAGCACCTGTCAACATGCACCAGGCAAGTCTCATTTCTTGAAAGTCTTCCTTCTGTAAGGTTTCTTCTGTAAGGAAACCTTACGTCTTTCATTAGCTTTAGATGCCAGCTTTCAGCTGCCATAAAGTTTTTCTGTTTCAGTGGTCTTTTATTTAAGTATTTCTTCAGGTGATAAAATCTCCTTTTTTCCAGTGCAAGTTTTGTGTTAATTTTCTTCTGCCAATGCTGCTCTCCTTTCCTCTTCATAGTTTTGTTTTCCCTTTTCTTCCATTATAGAGGCAATTCTGGTTTTCTTGTATGCACATTTCACTGAAAAAAAGCAGCTCTTTCGTCGTGTACTTTTTCTCGTTTGTTGTCACACCCTTTCATTGTGTATTACTGTCGTATCTGCATGAACAGTTTTTTTTTTTTTTTACTGATTCCCAGTCCTCTGTAAGATATGTTCTTGATGAAAAATAAATCTTTCAACACCAGCATTCCTTTGATACAGAGCCAGAGTTGCTTTCACCAGTTTACTTCTGAGGATATTTTGGTTCACCTGTCAACTGGAGTCTGTATAGTACCTGAACTTATGTTGGTTTCCAACTGATTTCCAGTGGTAATGCTTTTCCAATCCTTACAGTATCACTGAAACTTTCTGTTTATGTTACATTAAGACACCAGAAATTTTGCAGAATCCTTTACCCTGCTAGGTTGGCTTTAAGGAGGACATATTTACAGGCCTAATTAAAATACTTCTTAACATACAAAAAAGACTGAAGATGGTTCTTTCTAGATCTGCACCTACATACTCTGGTGCATAGCAGAGGGTACCTTGCATGACTACTCTACATTTCCTTTCCCTTTCCACCTGCAAATACACAGAGGGAGAAATGACACATGCCTCTGTAGAAACCCTAATTTCTCTCATCTCATCTTAGGCCTTACATGAAGCGTACATTGTTGGCACTATATTCATTCAGCAGTCAGCTTCAAATACTATTTCTCTAAATTTTCTCAATAATGTTCTATGAAAAGAAAGTAGTCTTTCCTACACAGATTCCTCCTCGAGTTCACAAAGCACCTCTACAATACTTGTGTGGTGATCGAACTAACCAGTACTCAACTAGCAGCGCACTTCTGAACCTCTTCAATATTTTCCTTTAATTTAACCTGATGAGGTTCCCAAACACTCTAGCTGCATTCAAGAAACAGTCATACTAGTGTTCTTTTGTTGCCTTCAATATAGATAAGGTATACTTCCCTAAAATTATTCCAATAAACTGAAGTCTACAATTTGCCTTCCCCTCTACCTTCCTTATATGCTTGTTCCATTTCATATCACTTTGAAACATTAGGCCTGTCAATTTAATTGATGTGACTGTGTCAAGCAGTACATTACTACTTTGTAGAAAATCTTGAGGAGAGTTGCTATATCACCACCACCTTAAAGCATGTCTTTTACAGGCAGTATATTGGATTCCTGTAAAATATCCTCTGATTGTTCACGAGTCTTCAGTACTAATGGTTTACAAATTCTTCCTAACACACATGAAAAAGTCTTTATTTCACAGTGAAGCAAATGTTCAGTGGCTCCTTTTTCTATAATGTTCCAGTTAATTGGGTAAAAATGTTTGCAGGGGAGAAGACAAATGTCAATGCAGCTTCCATTGTGGGTTTCTTCAGAAGCTGACAAATGTGCCTGCATCTACTGTTGGGAGCTGGAGTAGACATATCAGCTGGAATAAAATGTAAGTAATAACTTTTGACACCATCCCATTGCTGTATCATTCTCTCGGCAGCTGTTTCCAGGGTTAACCATTTGGATGGGCTTTGCTTTATGAAATAAGTCCCAAACAGTCCCAATGAACGCTGTATGCCTGAGAAGTCTTCAATTTTTTACAGTCAACTGCCGAAAACTTATATACAAATACAATCAGATAAGAAGAATTCTCTCCTAGATGATGCTGTACTTTCCAGAAAGATATGAGAATTAAGAAGCCTGGTGTCACAATCTCACAAGACCCTGGAATATGTTGTTGTTGTTGTTGTTGTTGTTGTTGTAGTCTTCAGTCCTTAGACTGGTTTGATGCAGCTCTCCATGGTACCCTATCCTGTGCAAGTTTCTGCATCTCCCAGTACTTACTGCAACCTACATCCTTCTGAATCTGCTTAGTGTATTCATCTCTTAGTCTCCCTCTACGATTTTTACCCTCCACGCTGCCCTCCAATGCTAAATTTGTGATCCCTTGATGCCTCAGAACATGTCCTACCAACTGGTCCCTTCTTCCCGTCAAGTTGTGCCACAAACTCCCCTTCTCCCCAATTCTATTCAATACCTCCTCATTAGTTATGTGATCTACCCATCTAATCTTCAGCATTCTTCTGTAGCACCACATTTCGAAACATTCTATTCTCTTCCTGTCAAAACTATTTATCGTCCATGTTTCACTTCCATACATGGCTACACTCTGCACAAATACTTTCAGAAACGAGTTCCTGACACTTAAATCTATACTCGATGTTAACAAATTTCTCTTCTTCAGAAACGCTTTCCTTGCCATTGCCATTCTACATTTTATATCCTCTCTACTTCGACCATCTTCAGTTATTTTGTTCCCCAAATAGCAAAACTCATTTACTACTTTAAGCACCTCATTTCCTAATCTAATTCCCTCAGCATCACCCGACTAAATTCGACTACATTCCATTAGCCTCGTTTTGCTTTTGTTGATGTTCATCTTATATCCTCCTTTCAATACAATGTCCATTCCGTTCAACTGCTCTTCCAAGTCCAGAATTACAATGTCATCGGCGAACCTCAAAGTTTTTATTTCTTCTCCATGGATTTCAATACCTACTTTGAATTTTTCTTTTGTTTCCTTTACTGCTTGCTCAATATACAGATTGAACAACATTGGGGAGAGGCTACAACCTTGTCTCACTCCCTTCCCAACCACTGCTTCTCTTTCATGCCCCTCGACTCTTCTAACCGCCATCTGGTTTCTGTACAAATTGTAAATAGCCTTTTGCTCCCTGTATTTTACCCCTGCCACCCTCAGAATTTGAAAGAGAGTATTTCAGTCAACATTTTCAAAAGCTTTCTCTAAGTCTACAAATGCTAGAAACGTAGGTTTGCCTTTCCTTAATCTTTCTTCTAAGATAAGTCGTAAGGACAGTATTGCCTCACGTGTTCCAATATTTCTACAGAATCCAAACTGATCTTCCGCGAGGTCTGCTTCTACCAGTTTTTCCATTCGTCTGTACAGAATTCCCGTTAGTATTTTGCAGCTGTGGCTTATTAAACTGATAGTTCGGTAATTTTCACATCTGTCAACACCTGCTTTCTTTGGGATTGGAATTATTATATTCTTCTTGAAGTCTGAGGGAATTTCTCCTGTCTCATACGTCTTGCTGACCAGATGGTAGAGTTTTTTTCAGGACTGGCTCTCCCAAGGCCGTCAGTAGTTCTAATGGAATGTTGTCTACTCCCGGGGCCTTGTTTCAGCTCAGGTCTTTCAATGCTCTGTCAAACTCTTCACGCAGTATCACATCTCCCATTTCATCTTCATCTACATTCTCTTCCATTTCTATAATATTGTCCTCAAGTAAATTGCCCTTGTATAGACCCTCTATATACTCCTTCCATCTTTCTGCTTTCCCTTCTTTGGTTAGAACTGGGTTTCCATCTGAGCTCTTGATATTCATACAAGTGGTTCTCTTTTCTCCAAAGGTCTCTTTGATTTTCCTGTAGGCAGTATCTATCTTACCCCTAGTGAGATAAGCCTCTACATCCTTACATCCCTGGAATATAACATGTAAATATTTTCACTTGCAAAGATTACCAGACACAAACTAGGTGACAAAAGTAATCTTTTGGCAGCACTGCATTCTAGCTGTCTTGTTTCTCTATTGGAATAATACCAAGTGAAGTGACACTCTGCTTAGCACACTAGACACATTAATTCAGGAGAGTTAGCAAAGCAATTCACGTTCAGCTATACACAATTATGTTTTCCATTATATCCTTAAATCAAATGCAGTGAATCCTGGGAATGACGTCGTAGCGACCAGGCCAGGCTTATTCTGAGTAACAAGCTTGGTGGTGGTGGTGGTGGAACAAAGATTAACATCCTAATATTTCATTCCATGAAAAATCCAGGATGGAATAATACAATATTAAAGAAAGGACAGATTGCTACTCAGCATATAGCAGAGATGCTGATTCATACCCTGGCACAACGAAAAGACTACTAAATAAATACATAAGCTTACAATCAGAAGGCCTGTCTTTTTGTTGTACTTTTCTGTGACTCAACATCTCCACTGTGTGGTGAGTAGCTATCTATCCTTTTCATAATATTGTAGTAACTTTTCATTCTAGTGGACTAGCATTAAAAATGTTGGCAATTCCCACCTTCTGCAAAGGCAAATTCATTCTAGAGTTATCTTCATGGACTCGTGTTTCAGTAACTGTTGTTCAACATTTGTCAAAAGATGTTGGCTCTCTATTGTCACTCTATAGTTCTCAAAATTATAAATACTTGGTGCTTGAAACTGCAATGAAGATATTTAAACTTCAAAAGCTTTGGCGTGTTAAGAAGTAGTCGGGGAACACAGGAAATGCCCTTCAATTACAGTTGGTCAAGATTCTGTAATAGTGTTAAAATTCCCTCTGCTCCCTGCCGCCGTTGGATAAGCAGCTGCAGCAGCAAGTCGTATAACCCTAGCTTACTTATTTGTTAGATAGTTTAATTAATTTCTTTGCGTGTTTTTGGGTACTTTCATTGCTTAATTCATATAATTTGGGCGTATTATAGTATTTGACAGTTGTAGCATCGCACTTTAGTGTTTACTTCATAGATTCTTATTTAAATTGCGTGTGAGTTTCGTATAGGAGGTGCAATTTCGAGTTTTAGTTACTGTAATTGTAAATTCAGCAGATTGTAGCGCAGTCGTTAGGCATTTGTACAGGTTAGTTGATACATTCTTTGCACGTTTCGCTTGCGTTATCTAGGCACGGACTCGTGTTTCAGTAATTGTTGTTCAACATCGATTAGAATGGACAGGGACTGCGATTGCTGTGTTCGGATGAGGGCTGACTTGGCATCCCTTCGCTCACAGCTGCAATCGGCGCTGACTTCGGTCGCGCAGCTTGAGGCTGTTGCCAATGGGCACCACTGTGGGGAGCCGGACTTGGGTATCACGGGGATGTCAACCTCGTCCCGGCTGTCCCCAGATCGGTCTGCCGCTGTGGTTGCCCCAGTTGCTGCCCGCAGTGGGGCTGAGCCCTCGCCTGTGGTTGATTGGGAGGTCGTTCCAAGGCATGGCAGGCAGCAAAAGGTGTCGCCGGAGGCTGATCAGAAAGCCTCCCCAGTGCGTCTGACAAACCGGTTTCAGGCACTGTCTCTGGCTGAGCCAGATGCAGCTGCCTGCCCTGTTTCAGAGGATCATTCTCAGCCTTCAAGGTCCGGGCAATCGCAGAGGGTGGGCTTACTGATAGTTGGGAGCTCCAATGTTAGGCGCGTAATGGGGACCCTTAGGGATACGGCGGCTAAGGAGGGGAAGAAATCCAGTGTGCACTTCGTGTGCATTCCGGGAGGAGTCATTCCTGATGTGAAAAGGGTCCTTCCGGATGCCATGAAGAGCACAAGGTGCAGGCAGCTGCAGGTGGTGGCACATGTCGGCACTAATGACGTGTGTCGCTTTGGATCTGAGGAAATTCTCTCTGGATTCCAGCGGCTATCTGATTTGGTGAAGGCTGCTGGTCTTGCTTACGAGATGAAGGCAGAGCTCACCATCTGCAGCATCGTTGACAGAACCGACTGTGGACCTTTGGTGCAGAGCTGGGTGGAGGGTCTGAATCAGAGGCTCAGACGGTTTTGCGACCGTATTGGCTGCAGATTCCTTGACTTGCGCCATAGGGTGATGGGGTTTCGGGTTCCGCTGAATAGGTCAGGAGTTCTCTACACTCAGCTGGCGGCTACACGGGTAGCGGAGGCTGTGTGGCGTGGACTGGGCGGTTTTTTAGGTTAGAAGGCCTCGGGAAAGTGCGGGATGGGCTGCAATGTCAAAGGGTGCTTGGCAATTACAGGACGTGCTTGGATCAAGAAACAGTCGGAATTATAGTTGTAAATTGTTGTAGTTGCACTGGAAAAGTCCCTGAGCTTCAAGCACTAATAGAAAGCACAGAAGCTGATATCGTTATAGGTACAGAAAGCTGGCTAAAGCCTGAAATAAGTTCTGCAGAAAGTTTTACAAAGTCTCAGACTGTGTTCAGGAAAGATAGATTAGGCAGAATTGGTGGTGGAGTGTTTGTGTCTGTCAGTAGTGGTTTATCTTGTAGTGAAGTCGAAGTAGATACTCCGTGTGAATTGGTATGGGTGGAGGTTATACTTTACAGCCGAATTAAGTTAATAATTGGCTCCTTCTACCGACCCCCAGACTCCGATGATACAGTTGCGGAACAGTTCAGAGAAAGTTTGAGTCTCGAAACAAATAAATACCCCACTCATACGGTTATAGTTGGTGGGGACTTCAACCTACCCTCGGTATGTTGGCAAAAATACTTGTTCAAAACCGGTGGTAGGCAGAAAACGTCTTCCGAGATTGTCCTAAATGCTTTCTCCAAAAATTATTTCGAGCAGTTAGTCCACGAACCCACACGAATTGTAAATGGTTGCAAAAACACACTTGACCTCTTAGCCACAAACAATCCAGAGCTGATAGAGAGCATCATGACTGATACAGGGATTAGTGATCACAAGGTTGTTGTAGCTAGGCTCAAACCATTTCTTCCAAATCCATCAGAAACAAATGCAAAATACAAAATAATTTTATTTAAAAAAGCGGATAAAGTGTCACTAGAAGCCTTCCTAAAAGACAATTTCCATTCCTTCCGAACTGACTATGCGAATGTAGACGAGATGTGGCTCAAATTCAAAGATATAGTAGCAACAGCAATTGAGATATTCATACCTCATAAATTGGTAAGAGATGGAACGGATCCCCTGTGGTACACAAAAAAGGTCCGAACGCTGTTGCAGAGGCAACGGAAAAAGCATGCGAAGTTCAGAAGAAAGCGAAATCCCGAAGATGGGCTAAAATTTACAGACGCGCGAAATTTGGCATGTACTTCGATGCGAGATGCCTTTAATAGGTTCCACAATGAAACATTGTCTCGAAATTTGGTAGAAAATCCGAAGAAATTCTGGTCGTATGTAAAGTACACAAGCGGCAAGATGCAGTCAATACCTTCGCTGCGCAGTGCCGATGGTACTGTTATCGACGACTGTGCCGCTAAAGAGGAGTTATTGAATGCAGTTTTCCGAAATTCCTTCACCAGGGAAGACGAATGGAATATTCCAGAATTTGAAACACGAACATCGGCTAGCATGAGTTTCTTAGAAGTAGATACCTTAGGGGTTGCAAAGCAACTCAAATCGCTTGATACGGGCAAGTCTTCAGGTCCAGATTGTATGCCGATTAGGTTCCTTTCAGATTACGCTGATACTATAGCTCCATACTTAGCACTCATATACAACCGCTCGCTCACCGATAGATCTGTACCTACAGATTGGAAAATTGTGCAGGTCGCACCAGTGTTCAAGAAGGGTAGTAGGAGTAATCCATTTAACTACAGACCTATATCATTGACGTCGGTTTGCAGTAGGGTTTTGGAGCATATACTGTATTCAAACATTATGAATCACCTCGAAGGGAACCATCTATTGACATGTAATCAGCATGGCTTCAGAAAACATCGCTCTTGTGCAACGCAGCTAGCTCTTTATTCGCACGAAGTAATGGCCGCTATCGACAGGGGATCTCAAGTTGATTCCGTATTTCTAGATTTCCGGAAAGCTTTTGACACCGTTCCTCACAAGCGACTTCTAATCAAGCTGCGGAGCTATGGGGTATCGTCTCAGTTGTGCGACTGGATTCGTGATTTCCTGTCAGGAAGGTCGCAGTTCGTAGTAATAGACGGCAAATCATCGAGTAAAACTGAAGTGATATCAGATGTTCCCCAGGGAAGCGTCCTGGGACCTCTGCTGCTCCTGATCTATATAAATGGGCGACAATCTGAGCAGTTCTCTTAGGTTGTTCGTAGATGATGCTGTAATTTACCGTCTAGTAAGGTCATCCGAAGACCAGTATCAGTTGCAAAGCGATTTAGAAAAGATTGCTGTATGGTGTGTCAGGTGGCAGTTGACGCTAAATAACGAAAAGTGTGAGATGATCCACATGAGTTCCAAAAGAAATCCGTTGGAATTCGATTACTCGATAAATAGTACAATTCTCAAGGCTGTCAATTCAACTAAGTACACGGGGGTTAAAATTACGAACAACTTCAGATGGAAGGACCACATAGATAATATTGTCGGGAAGGCGAGCCAAAGGTTGCGTTTCATTGGCAGGACACTTAGAAGATGCAACAAGTCCACTAAAGAGACAGCTTATACTACACTCGTTCGTCCTCTGTTAGAATATTGCTGCGCGGTGTGGGATCCTTACCAGGTGGGATTGACGGAGGACATCGAAAGGGTGCAAAAAAAAGGGCAGCTCATTTTGTATTATCACGTTATAGGGGAGAGAGTGTGGCAGATATGATACACGAGTTGGGATGGAAGTCATTACAGCATAGACGTTTTTCGTCGCGGCGAGACCTTTTTACGAAATTTCAGTCACCAACTTTCTCTTCCGAATGCAAAAATATTTTGTTGAGCCCAACCTACATAGGTAGGAATGATCATCAAAATAAAATAAGAGAAATCAGAGCTCGAACAGAAAGTTTTAGGTGTTCGTTTTTCCCGCTCGCTGTTCGGGAGTGGAATAGTAGAGAGATAGTATGATTGTGGTTCGATGAACCCTCGGCCAAGCACTTAAATGTGAATTGCAGAGTAGTCATGTAGATGTAGATAGACACACTAATTACGTAGGTTTCCTTGGTCATCAAATGCACTGTTATCCAGAGTAAAATTTACCAGACTTTTGGGTTGTTTGATTGTCTAATATTATAATGGCAGCAATATGAAAGGCTACTGACTTCCCATAGCCATTAGCTTCCATTATCAGTTTGCTATTATTGCAGTGAAGAGAGATTAAACTGATACCGACATGTACTTCTAGACTGTATTATGTTATTTATTTTGCATATAGCAATAGATGTTTGATGTAGCTCTTAATGAAATCAAAGTACCACAGAACAAATCATTTTGGCCTTCCTACTATTAGAAATAGTTCTCTAAATGCACTTTAGATAAATATTTGATCCAATAACATTATTTTCAATTTTAAAAATCCAACATAGAAGATAAGTTCATGTACCATCTCCCATACAAAAAACTGAGCAGCGACTACAAAGTAATCTACAAACCCAACATAACAGAAATTCATCTGAGGAACCAATTCATTCAGTCATGTTCTGCAGAGTCCATTCAGAAGGAGAACCTTCAGGGATATGGAACAAGTCGAGGTATACAAGGGGGCAGTCAATTTTTTTTTTTTTTTTTTTTTTTTTTTTTTTTTCCTGAAAGCACATTGGTTTTATTCAGGATTACAATACACCATATTATTCCCCACTCTTTTGCCTACAAAACTCTACTTTTCCAACATAATCTCCATTTAATTTGATGGCCTTACAACACCTTACTGGCATGGGTATGCCCTCATGGTACTACTAGTCAATGCTAGAATCAATGTCGTGCTGAATCAGTAATCTCACCATTGTAAATGTACTGTTTCCCATAAACTGCATCCTTCATTGGTCCAAACAGTTGGAAGTAAGAAGGTGCGAGAGGTAGCAAGATATATTTCATAGTTGATTGTTGACCCATGAGGGAGGACATCAAACAGAATATTCTCGTCCAAAGCCCATAAGACAGTCATCCTGACTTTACTGGCTGGGAGTGTGGCTTTGAACTTTTTCTGAGGACGGGTGGTGTGGTGCCACTTTATGGATTGCAATTTTGATTCTGGTTCAAAGTTATGAACTCATTTTTCATCGCATTTGACTACCTTCCACACAAAAATTGTCACCGCCAGCCTCCTAACACACAAGGGATTCTGGTTGGTTGGTTGGGTGTGGGATTGAAGGGACCAGACTGCTAAGGTCATCGGTCCCTTGTTCCACGATAAAATCACACGAAATAAAAACTGTCAGTCGTTAAAAACGGAGAACTGAGAGAAGGGATGACACAATACAAGAAAGGCAGACAAAGACCAGACAAACGGAACTAAAATCGCACCGAGTGTGAAGGTGGTTGGCCGACCATGAAAATAAGGAAAAGCCAACCACCAAATGACATTAAAACCCACAGTTTAAAACCACAGGCCAAAGGCCCAAGTCAATACAGGAAATAAAAGGACAAACACTCAAATCATACGATAAAAACCCCCTGCCCGAATAAAACTCAACACGAGGTCCGCCATAGCATCGTCATCACATAAAAGGGCAGGGAGGGTATCAGGCAGCGCAAACGTCTGCCTGAGTCCTGTTAAAAGCGGGCAGTCCACCAAAATGTGGACCACCGTCAGAGCTGCCCCGCAGCGACATAGCGGTGGGTCCTCCCGGCGCAACAAATGGCCGTGCGTCAGCCACGTGTGGCCAACGCGCAGCCGGCAGAGGACGACAGAGTCCTTCCGAGAGGCCCGCATGGAGGAGCGCCACACACGGGTCGTCTCCTTCACCGCCCGAAGTTTGTTGGGCATGGGCAGGGTGCGCCACTCGTCACCCCAGGCACCAAGCACTTTCTGGCGCAAAAGCGACAGGAGATCACACTCCATAAGGCCGAGTTCCAGAGCCGGTGAACTCACTGCCTGTTTAGCCAGCGTGTCAACCCGCACATTGCCCGGGATGCCGACATGACCTGGGGTCCAAACAAAGACCACGGAGCGGCCGCAACGGGCAAGAGCATGGAGCGACTCGTGGATGGCCATCACCAGACGGGAACGAGGAAAGCACTGGTCAAGAGCTCGTAAACCACTCAGGGAGTCACTACAGATGACAAAGGACTCACCTGAGCGGAAGCGGATATACTCTAGGGCGCGATAGATGGCAACCAACTCGGCAGTGTATACACTGTTCCCGGGTGCCAGCGACCGTTGCTCACAATGATCCTCTAGAGTAAGAGCGTAACCAGTGCGACCAGAGACCATCGAACCGTCGGTATAGGTCACGGCAGATCCGGGAAACTCGGCAAGGAGAGCAACAAAGCAGCGGCGGAGGGCCGGAGGAGGGACCGAGTCTTTCGGACCCTGTGCCAAATCCAGCCGAATGCATGGTCGGCGCACACACCAAGGGGGCAGACGGAGATTGGCCCGGAAAACAGGCGGGAGAGGAAAAAACTCAATCCCACACAGTAGAGCCCGGATGCGAACCGCGATCGTACACCCTGACCAGGGCCGCCCGTCTGGAAGATGGACGACCGAGTGCGGGCACAGGAGACGGCAGTTGGGATGCCCCGGCAAGCTACAAACGTGGGCAGCATAAGCGGCCAGAAGTCGGTCGCGCCGGATCCGCAATGGAGGAACACCAGCCTCCACAAGTAAGCTGTCAACAGGGCTTGTCCGAAATGCTCCTGTGGCGAGTCGGATCCCGCAGTGATGGATGGGATCCAGCAATTGCAACGCTGATGGCGACGCCGAACCATAAGCCACACACCCATAATCAAGGCGGGACTGGATCAGCGCTTGATACAGCCGGAGAAGGGTGGACCGATCGGCACCCCATCCGGTGTGGCTAAGGCAACGGAGAGCGTTTAAATGCCGCCAGCATGTTTGTTTAAGCTGCCTAATATGAGGCAGCCAAGTCAACCGGGCATCAAATACCAGTCCCAAGAACCGATGCGTCTCTACCACAGCAAGAGGTTCACCGTCAAGGTAAAGGCATGGCTCAGGGTGAACCGTGCGACGCCGGCAGAAATGCACAACGCAGGTCTTAGCGGCCGAAAACTGGAAGCCGTGCGCTACAGCCCACGACTGCGCCTTGCGGATAGCGCCCTGCAGCTGGCGCTCAGCAACTGCAATGCCAGCGGAGCTGTAGTAGAGGCAGAAATCGTCTGCATACAACGAAGCTGCGACGGACGATCCCACCGCCTCAGCGAGCCCATTGATCGCAATTAAAAACAGGGAGACACTGAGGACAGACCCCTGTGGGACCCCGTTCTCCTGGACCCGGGAGGAACTATGGGACGCAGCAACTTGCACGCGGAAGGAACGAGACGACAGAAAATTCTGAATAAAAATCGGGAGCGGGCCCCTAAGACCCCACCCATGAAGTGTGGCCAGGATGTGATATCGCCAAGTCGTATCGTACGCCTTCCGCATGTCGAAGAAGACGGCAACCAGATGTTGGCGGCGTGCAAAGGCTGTACAGACGGCAGACTCTAGGGAGACCAGATTATCGACGGCAGAGCGGCCTTTGCGGAACCCACCCTGAGACGGAGCCAGAAGACATCGAGACTCGAGGAGCCAACTCAACCTCCGGCTCACCATACGTTCTAGCAACTTGCAAAGAACGTTGGTGAGGCTTATGGGGCGGTAGCTGTCCACCTCCAGCGGGTTCTTGCCAGGTTTCAACACGGGGAGGACGATGCTTTCTCGCCATTGAGACGGGAACACACCCTCAACCCAGATGCGGTTGAAAACATCTAGGAGGCGTCGCTTGCAATTCACAGAGAGGTGTTTCAGCATCTGGCTGTGGATGCGGTCTGGCCCAGGAGCCGTATCAGGGCAAGCAGATAGGGCACTCTGGAATTCCCAGTCGCTGAAAGGAGCATTGTACGACTCCGCGTGGCGCGTGTGAAAGGAAAGCCTCCAACTTTCCAACCGCTCTTTCCGGGAGCGGAAGGCCAGTGGGTAATTCGTAGATGTGGAACACTGAGCAAAATGCGCTGCTAACCGGTCTGCAATCGTGTCGGAGTCAGTACACACCACTCCATTCAGCGAAAGCCCAGGGACAGAGACAGGCGGCCGATAGCCATGGAGTCGCCTAATCTTAGCCCAAACCTGCGATGCAGAGGTACGGACGTCAATGGTGGAAACATACCGTTCCCAGCACTCCTGCTTCCGTTGGCGAATAAGGCGTCGGGCACGGGCACGGAGCTGTTTAAAAACGATGAGGTTCTCCAAGGACGGGTGCCGCTTATGGCGTTGAAGAGCCCGCCGGCGATCTCTAATCGCCTCTGCGATCTCGGGCGCCCACCAAGGCACAGTCCTCCTCCGAGGGGACCCGGATGAACAGGGAATCGCAGATGCCGCCGCAGAAACGATGCCGGTGGTGACCGACTGAACCACCGCATCAATGGTGTCAGGGGAAGGAGGTGCGATAGTGGCGAGAGAGGAGAACAAGCCCCAATCAGCCTTATTCAGAGCCCATCTGGAGGGGCGTTCAGAAGAGTGACGCTGTGGTAGTGACAGAAAGATGGGGAAATGGTCACTACCACATAAGTCATCATGGACACTCCAGTGGATGGATGGTGAAAGTCCGGGACTGCAGATAGAAAGGTTGATGGCCGAAAATGTGCCATGGACGACGCTGAAATGTGTCGGCTCTCCCGTGTTTAAGAGGCAGAGGTCAAGCTGCGAGAGAAGAGTCTCGACATCTCTACCCCGGCCAGTAATCGCGGCGCTACCCCACAGGGGGTTATGGGCGTTAAAGTCGCCCAGTAACACAAAAGGAGGAGGCAGTTGTGCTATCAATGCAGCCAACACATGACGCGAGACATCACCATCTGGCGGAAGATACAAACTGCAGACAGTAATAGGCTGAGGCGTCCACATCCTTACAGCGACAGCCTCTAAAGGTGTGTGAAGAGGTACACATTCGCTGTAGACAGAGTTAAGGATGTAGACGCAGACTCCACCAGATACCCTCTCATAAGCTGCCCGGTTCTTGTAATAACCCCGATACCCACGTAGGGCAGGGGTCCGCATTGCCGGAAACCAAGTTTCCTGTAGGGCAATGCAGAGGAAAGGGTGACTGCTGATGAGTTGGCGAAGCTCAGCAAGGTGGTGGAAAAAAGCGCTGCAGTTCCACTGGAGTATTGCTTTGTCCATGTCCGAAAAAGGCGTGAAGGGGCCGAGGAGGCAGATCACGCCACTGGGTCACCTGCTGCCACCGATGGAGGACCAGTACAATCTGCTTCCATGGCGTCTGAGGGTCCGGCGAGATCCAGGTCCTCAGCGGACGCCCGGATCTCCACCTTATCCCCGGACGCAGAGCCTGTAGGGAGCAGTGGGGTGGATGCCACCGCGTGGTCCTTGGCCTTAGAGGTCTTCTTCTTCGTCTTGTCTCTCTGGTCCTTGGGTTTTATTGGCTGGGAGGGCTCCAGCGAGTCAGTCTCCGGGACGGAGGAGGAGCGGGAAGCCCTGCGATCAGCCGCTGGTCTGCTTTTCTTCCATTGGCTGACGTCACCCTTCCCAGAGGCGGAAACCTGGGAAGGAAGGGACCCAAGGGACCCTTTCCGTGCTATTCGAGCAGGGGAAGTTTGAGGCTTCCCCAGCTTAGAAGTGGGGACTGATGTCCCCGATGGTTGGGGGGTTGCTGCTCCTGAGGCAGGTAGTGCAGGAGCAGCAGGGAGTGAAGTGCCCCCCACCATCAAGGGGGCAGGTGTAGCATTCCGGCTCTGAGAGGTGGCAGTCTGAGGGAGAGCTAATGGGGCCATAACAGTAGTAGCCGCGGCGTAAGAGGCAGGCATTCGAACAGGATGGAGGCGTTCGAACTTCTGCCTGGCCTCAGTGTATGTCAGGCGGTCCAGGGTCTTATACTCCATGATTTTGCGCTCTTTCTGGTAGATCCTGCAGTCCGGCGAGCAATGTGAGTGGTGCTCTCCGCAGTTTACACAGATGGGAGGCGGAGCACATGGAGTATCGGGATGTGATGGGCGTCCACAATCTCGACATGTGAGGCCGGAAGTACAGCGGGAAGACATATGCCCGAACTTACAGCACTTAAAGCACCGCATCGGGGGAGGGATATATGGCTTGACGTCACAACGATAGACCATCACCTTGACCTTCTCAGGTAAAGTATCACCCTCGAAGGCCAAGATGAAGGCACCGGTGGCAACCTGCTTATCCCTTGGACCACGATGTACGCGCCGGACGAAGTGAACACCTCGCCGCTCTAAATTGGCGCGAAGCTCGTCATCGGACTGCAATAGAAGGTCCCGATGGAATATTATGCCCTGGACCATATTAAGACTCTTATGGGGCGTGATTGTAACCGGAACATCCCCCAGCTTGTTACAATCGAGTAACCGGCGGGACTGGGCGGAGGACGCCGATTTGATCAAAACCGAGCCCGAGCGCATTTTGGACAAGCCCTCCACCTCCCCGAACTTGTCCTCTAAGTGCTCGACGAAGAACTGAGGCTTCATGGATGTAAAGGATTCACCATCAGCTCTCGTACACACCAGGTAGCGGGGCGAGTATGGTTCGCTGGCATCCTTAGTCTTTCGTTCCTCCCATGGTGTAGCCAGGGAGGGGAACGATTTGGGGTCATATGTAGTTGCGTTGTATTGAGCCCTGGAACGCTTAGAGACTGCTGGCGGCTGGCCACCAGCAAGAGATGATGTACCACGCTTCATTGCGGGTCATCCGCCCTGATGCCACCTACTCCGACCAAGGGCCCTCCCCACGGGCGCCACCCAGCCTCAGCAACGACCACCTGGCAGGATGGCCATTGCCGGGAGTCCCAATGCCCCAAGGAGATAGGCATCTACTCCTTGGCATACGTGGGGAGTTAACGGCGCTGGCATCAGCAGAGCGATCCCTGTGTAGTCAGGGGGCTACAACCAACAGGGTACATGGCGGCCCCACCACAACGGACTGGCTACCGTGCTGGATTTCAGGTGATGTAGTCCAATATCGTCATTGGCGCATAAAGCGACACAGCATAGTAGACTGCAAGAGACCGCACCCAAGAACAAATCCACGCCCAAGAGATGGTAGGTGAGCGGGACTGCTAAGCGATGACGACAAACCTGGCTAGAGATGGTAATGCTTGATGGACACATCGCTCCTTGTAAGGCGCCCTTCCCCAATCGGCTCGCTCTTCGGAAAATTTAGAAGGATGGACGTCAAACCCGTTAGGGGACCATCTCACAAGGCCAAAACGTTTGAGACTCCTTTTAGTCGCCTCTTACGACAGGCAGGAATACCGTGGGCCTATTCTTACCCCCGAACCCACAGGGGGGAAGGGATTCTGGACAGATGGCCCTCCACTGCTATGATGCTATGGTTTTCTGCCAAAAGAAACACAATGACAGCTCTCTGCTTGGAACGCACCTCCATTACAGATGACATTTTGAAGGCTTCTTATAGCGTTGCCATCAATCAGAACTTCATGAATATACAGGAGCTGGAGCAGGAATATTCCACAAAGTCCCACAATAAATTCCACATTTTTTTCAACTGAAATTGACTGAGACAGAAAATGCATTGTGTTACTAACTGAACACACTTTGTTCAGTAACACAATACTCTTACAACTAAGTGTCGTCTTGTAAAGTGACAGGAAAGCCGCGACTCCAAAAGGAGTTCTGATGTTGTTCTAGTGGTAGCTTACTATTTACAAGAATCCATCAGCATTTAACAAAGAAAACAGTTCCTATACTTCTAACAAAAGAGTTATTCACAATGCTCTACCACTTGTCATTCAACTTTAAGATGAACACTACTGCTTGTTAGGTTGCCAAAAGAATTATTTTTAATCCTTGACTCAAGAAAATAAAATAATCTGTAGAAGGTTGAGCTGCTAACCTATGCACTTTTTTTAAATTTTGAAAGGATTTAATTTGTCATTTTGTACTGGATGGTTGCTTGTCATCAACATTTAATCTTAACTTTTAATGTAACTGCACTTTGGCCCCAGACAAGAGGGCAAAGTCTACATGAAAATTATTGGGTGTCTTGTGTTGTGAGTGTGTACGTTAAAATTCAGCTCAAATGGATTTTTATCACTAGCAACAACAAACAAATAGGGATTAAAGATACTGGGGAGTGAGCACCTCTGCAAAGTGTCTATTGTTAACTACAATATTCTTATGACTCACTTCTGCTGAATAAATAATTTTGTACGACTTCAGGTCAATGTAATGAAAAAACAAACTAAGAACACAACATGTCAAACCAAGCTTCTTGATTGTACATTGCCTAACAAAAAATATGAAGAGCCCAGAAAGAGAGAGGAACATGAAATGAAACTTCACAGGTTGAGAGGGTATGTAATGTTATTTAAGTGATTACATAATTGAATCAAATTTGCAAAGAACTTTGCAATATGATTTCAATTATCAGTATGACATTACACTACATCTGGCCTAGATACGTGTACTGTTTCAGTTGGAAAGGGTATCATAAAGATATTGTACCTCTCCTGAGACAAGTTAGCCCAAAAATTTGTAAACGGCCCACGATATGCTGGATACTGGCACGGAGAGGGAGTTTACGTCCTAGCTGGTTCCACACATGTTCTATTGGGGAAAGATCTGGAGATATTGTTGGTCATGAGAGTATCTCAACATCACATGGACTGTACTATAGAGATTCCTCAATCACTACCTAAGGTCATACCAATGGCTCCCCACATTGTGACACAAGGAGTGAGATCACAGTGCCTCTCAAAAACCTTTAGAAGAATTGAACTTTTCCTAGGTCACCCACAATGGTCATTTCATAGTAGTGTAAAACTGTGATTCATAACTGAATATACTATGCAGTTTATCAGCAATCCATGCTTCTTGGGTCACAGTACCACTCCGAATATAACTGTTTGTATTATGGGGTTAACTGCAGGAAATGCATGGAATGAAAATTCCCTAAACCAGCTGCTTCTAGTCTCCAACAGTGGTGTGGGGTGACAGATAACATTGCAGGGGGTCTGTTACTCACAGGTGGTAGCTACAGATGTGAAATGGGTTACAATGTACTTGGTGCACAGTATGGTGAGACTAGGTGGAGTGGGACTCTGATGACAAGAATGATTGCCCTCATGTTTCCAAGCAGTCAACACTGGGCCACTGTCACATTCAAATGTCCCACAAATCTGGATACTGCACTATTTGACAAGCTGGCCAAATGGTGACCCACGATAAGACCACTTTCAAACTCTGTGAGGAGTGGATGATGCTGTCACAAACATGTGTGTGGCATCTCCATGTCCTTCGCAGTTATCATTCAGCATCTGACATTGTTCACATCTCTTATATGCACTATGCCTGGTAACAACACTAAACATGAACAATGCCAATGCACCCTGGTGGTCATTCTACCTGTCACAGAGAATTGTAACTGTAATCATTTACATACTCACTGACGGTGTGTATGTGTACAAAGTTTCATTGACATCTGACTATGTTCTATGTGCACTGCTTTTTTTGTCAGACAGTGTATATGACTGAAATTTATCATGTTGCCAATTGGATCCCAAAGAATTTTACACACACTTTTGCATTTTTATGTGACCATTAATGTTGAACTCTGCTGATTGCAAGTTATTTTTGCTTGTTAGAAATTTCATAATATGAGTTTTTGTGTGATTAAGATTGAAACGCTTTGTTATGAATCATTTGTAGACCTGTTCAGCTTTCATATAAGTTGTATCAGGTAAGATAGATTATCATGCTTATATCATCAGCAGACATCACAGTTCCTGAGTCATCTTTTAAAATCATCACCTTTATACACATTTCCCCCCCCCCTCCCCCCCCCCCCCCCACCCATGAACCATGGACCTTGCCGTTGGTGGGGAGGCTTGCGTGCCTCAGCGATACAGATAGCCGTACTGTAGGTGCAACCACAACAGAGGGGTATCTGTTGAGAGGCCAGACAAACGTGTGGTTCCTGAAGAGGGGCAGCAGCCTTTTCAGTAGTTGCAGGGGCAACAGTCTGGATGATTGACTAATCTGGCCTTGTAACAATAACCAAAACGGCCTTGCTGTGCTGGGACTACTCAAGAGAATGTCGTTATCAGGAGAAAGAAAACTGGCGTTCTACGGATCGGAGCGTGGAATGTCAGATCACTTAATCGGGCAGGTAGGTTAGAAAATTTAAAAAGGGAAATGGATAGGTTAAAGTTAGATATCGTGCGAATCAGTGAAGTTCGGTGGCAGGAGGAACAGGACTTCTGGTCAGGTGACTACAGGGTTATGAACACAAATTCAAATAGGGGTAATGCAGGAGTAGGTTTAATAATGAATAGAACAATAGGAATGCGGCTAAGCTACTACAAACAGAATAGTGAACGCATTATTGTGGCCAAGATGGATACGAAGCCCACACCTACTACAGTAGTACAAGTTTATATGCCAACTAGCTCTGCAGATGACGAAGAAATTGAAGAAATGTATGATGAAATAAAAGAAATTATTCAGATAGTGAAGGCTGATGATAATTTAATAGTCATGGGTGACTGGAATTCGATAGTAGGAGAAGGCAGAGAAGGAAACGTAGTAGGTGAATATGGATTGGGGAAAAGAACTGAAAGAGGAAGCCGCCTGCTAGAATTTTGCACAGAGCACAACTTAATCATAGGTAACACTTGGTTCAAGAATCATAAAAGAAGGCTGTATAGATGGAAGAAGCCTGGAGATACTGACAGGTTTCAGATAGATTATGTAATGGTAAGACAGAGATTTAGGAACCAAGTTTTAAATTGTAAGACATTTCCAGGGGCAGATGTGGACTCTGACCACAATCTATTGGTTATGAACTGTATATTAAAACTGAAGAAACTGCAAAAAGGTGGGAATTTAAGGAGATGGGACCTGGATAAACTGAAAGAACCAGAGGTTGTACAGAGTTTCAGGGAGAGTGTAAGGGAACAATTGACAGGAATGGGGGAGAGAAATACAATAGAAGAAGAATGGGTAGCTTTGAGGGATGAAGTAGTGAAAGCAGCAGAGGATCAAGTAGGTAAAAAGACAAGGGCTAGTAGAAATCCTTGGGTAACAGAAGAAATATTGAATTTAATTGATGAAAGGAGAAAATATAAAAATGCAGTAAATGAAGCAGGCATAAAGGAATACAAACGTCTCAAAAATGAGATTGACAGGAAGTGCAAAATGGCTAAGCAGAGATGGCTAGAGTACAAATGTAAGGATGTAGAGGCTTATCTCACTAGGGGTAAGATAGATACTGCCTACAGGAAAATTAAAGAGACCTTTGGAGATAAGAGAACCACTTGTATGAACATCAAGAGCTCAGATGGAAACCCAGTTCTAAGCAAAGAAGGGAAAGCAGAAAGGTGGAAGGAGTATATAGAGGGTCTATACAAGGGTGATGTACTTGAGGGCAATATTATGGAAATGGAAGAGGATGTAGATGAAGATGAAATGGGAGATATGATACTGCGTGAAGAGTTTGACAGAGCACTGAAAGACCTGAGTCAAAACAAGGCCGCGGGAGTAGACAACATTCCATTGGAACTACTGACAGCCTTGGGAGAGCCAGTCCTGACAAAACTCTACCATCTGGTGAGTAAGATGTATGAGACAAGCGAAATTCCCTCAGACTTCAAGAAGAATATAATAATTCCAATCCCAAAGAAAACAGGTGTTGACAGATGTGAAAATAACCGAACTATCAGTTTAATAAGTCACAGCTGCAAAATACTAATGTGAATTCTTTATAGACGAATGGAAAAACTAGTAGAAGCCGACCTCGGGGAAGATCAGTTTGGATTTCGTAGAGATGTTGGAACACGTGAGGCAGTACTGACCTTAAGACTTATCTTAGAAAAAAATTAAGGAAGGGCAAACCTATGTTTCTAGCATTTGTAGACTTAGAGAAAGCTTTTGACAATGTTGACTGGAATACTCTCCTTCAAATTCTAAAGGTGGCAGGGGCAAAATACAGAGAGCGTAAGGCTATTTACAATTTGTACAGAAACCAGATGGCGGTTAGAAGAGTCGAGGGACATGAAAGGGAAGCAGTGGTTGTGAAGGGAGTAAGACAGGGTTGTAGTCTCTCCCCGATGATATTCAATCTGTATATTGAGCAAGCAGTGAAGGAAACAAAAGAAAAATTTGGAGTAGGTATTAAAATCCATGGAGAAGAAATAAATACTTTGAGGTTCGCCGATGACATCGTAATTCTGTCAGAGACAGCAAAGGACTTGGAAGAGCAGTTGAACAGAATGGACAGTGTCTTGAAAGGAGGGTATAAGATGAACATCAACAAAAGTAAAACGAGGGTAATGGAATGTAGTCGAATTAAGTCGAGTGATGCTGAGGGAATTAGATTAGGAAACGAGACACTTAAAGTAGTAAAGGAGTTTTGCTATTTGGGGAGCAAAATAACTGATGATGGTCGAAGTAGAGAGGATATAAAATGTAGACTGGCAATGGCAAGGAAAGTGTTTCTGAAGAAGAGGAATGTGTTAACATCGAGTATAGATTTAAGTGTCAGGAAGTCGTTTCTGAAAGTATTTGTATGGAGTGTGGCCATGTATGGAAGTGAAACATGGACGATAAATAGTTTGGACAAGAAGAGAATAGAAGCTTTCGAAATATGGTGCTACAGAAGAATGCTGAAGATTAGATGGGTGGATCACATAACTAATGAGGAAGTATTGAATAGGATTGGGGAGAAAAGTTTGTGGCACAACTTGACCAGAAGAGGGGATCGGTTGGTAGGACATGTTCTGAGGCATGAAGGGATCATCAATTTTGCATTGGAGGGCAGCGTGGAGGGTAAAAATTGTAGAGATGAATACACTAAGCAGGTTCAGAAGGATGTAGGATGCAGTAGGTACTGGGAGATGAAGAAGCTTGCACAGGATAGAGTAGCATGGAGAGCTGCATCAAACCAGTCTCAGGACTGAAGACCCCAACAACAACAACATACACATTTATGAAAAATGTCACAATGTGGAATGTGTCAGTTAAACAATTTATGGGAAAAAAAGAATAGAAAAAAAAGTTTGTGTGGTTACACACTGGTTTGCAGGTTACTACCTACTCTATGGTACAGCCAGAATTGTTAAGTGTAACCTTAATCTACTGGGGTGCAACCAACGTTTTAGCGCAGTATTTCACTCTTTTCTGTGCCAAGATGACATTTGCTAGAAGGAAATGATGGTCATTATTTTTCTAACATTTTACTAGAGAATATATTCATTACTCTGAAACTACAATAGATTGCTGGGAACAAATCTTAGCAGTGAAAAAATATACTTAAGAGCTGCAGTTAATATGTTCTTGGTGTTCAAGCCACACAACAGGTCCCAGTTAAAACTAATATTTTTGAACATTTTCACCATACTCTTCGTGAGAAGCTGGCTGACAGTCAGGAGTTTGTGTCATACAGCAATGTGATAGATTATAAATACTGCGGTGATGTAATCAGCAGTAGGATTTGCATTCAAAATGAACAGTGAAGAGAGTCTATCCACCCCCTCAGCTAGAATTTTGAGGCATCCATAGAATGGAGACGACCTAAAGCATAACTGATTCCTTTGAAATCAAGTTGTTTGCAGACATAAAACCTGATTTTACACATGGATGTCACAGCACAAAACTTTGCAGCAATTTTACCAATTGTATTAACATAAATCCTGCAAGATGTACATGTGAAAACCACACACACAAAGCTTGTTCTGTTTTGTGAACTGAATTACTTTGAAACTTCGTGGCAGATTAAAACTGTGTGCCCGACCGAGACTCGAACTCGGGACCTTTGCCTTTCGCGGGCAAGTGCTCTACCATCTGAGCTACCAAAGCACGACTCACGAACGGTACTCACAGCTTCCCGAGGTCCCGAGTTCGAGTCTTGGTTGGGCACACAGTTTTAATCTGCCAGGAAGCTTCATATCAGCGCACACTCCGCTGCAGAGGGAAAATCTCATTCTGGAAACATCCCCCAGGCTGTGGCTAAGCCATGTCTCCACAATATCCTTTCTTTCAGGAGTGCTAGTTCTGCAAGGTTCTCAGGAGAGCTTCTGTAAAGTTTGGAAGGTAGGAGACGGATACTGGCAGAAGTAAAGCTGTGAGTACCGGGCGTGAGTCGTGCTTCAGTAGCTCAGATGGTAGAGCACTTGTCCGCGAAAGGCAAAGGTCCCGAGTTCGAGTCTCGGTTGGGCACACAGTTTTAATCTGCCAGGAAGTTTCATATCAGTGCACACTCCGCTGCAGAGTGAAAATCTCATTCTGAATTACTTTGCCTAGACAAGAAGTTGTCATGGATTATTAATCCATAGGAAATCAAAATATTCAAAATATATTAAATTATTGATTCCTACATCCACAAAATTGGCTATTATTCTTATGAAACAAGTAATTAAACCTAAAAGTTTTACCAATTTCACTGTGTGTGTGTGTGTGTGTGTGTGTGTGTGTGTGTGTGTGTGTGTGTGTGTGTGTGTGTGTGTGTGTGTGTGTGTGGATTTCTCCCCCCCCCCCCCCCTTCTGGTTATGCTTTCATGAATAAATGTACCCAATTACTTCAAACTTTCTACTCTATTGGTTTTACTGGTTCACTATACTGACAGGAAAGTGTGTTTCTACCAATGTTTAAAATGAGTCCACTGTTGACAACCAGTTAAGAGTTTTAACAAAAAATCTAACTATTTTCCCTGTGGATGCTTCTTGTTCAGACAGAAAATAATGCCTGGGCCAATTTAATCTGCAAACAGGACCAATTCTGCCTTCCGATTCAAATAAAATGGTAAATCAGTAACAAAAAGCAGGAACAGTAATAAGCCAATACTGAACAATGTTGAACTTTAGTTTTATTTTTCAAAATATACATGATTTGGAGTCCCTTTTTGTATTACACTAATATTGATCTTTAATTATCTGAATACAGTTTCTTCAGTAAGAACTAAACCAGGCATGTGCTGAACCATATATCACACAAAAGCTTAATTTATCTAATAGAATTTTATGATTGACAGAATAAAATGCTTATGATACATAGCAGAACAGCCTAACTAGTCACATTTTATCATTCAAAACTTTTGTTATATGCTTAGTAAAAGTATAAACAGATGCTTCTGTAGAGTAGTCCTTTGAAATATAGACTCCAACAAGGAACCCCTTAAGTGCAAGGTCATAAGTCCAGTCTTTAATAAGACTCATTTGAAAGTGTTGTGTTAACAATTATGACAGGAAAAATATTAGCTGCGAATGACTCACCATGAGCATCAGGAGGGCAACAGAAAATGAGTGTCCACAAGGAGTAGAGATCAAGTTTCTATGGATGTGCACATTACACTTCACAAACTGGACATCGCAGACATTCAAGATATGATGTCCAAAACACAGCATTAACTTGCATCACAAACACAGAATGAAAAACAGCACACTACAGCAATCACAAAGTTTCACACCACTGCGATCAAAGGCAAATGGCTTTGAAATTACAAACTGCACAGGAACTTCAGTTAGGTATCCACTTTTAAAGGATGCAAATAGAATTATATTAGTGAAATAGGGAGATGAGAAGTGATGGACTATGATGACATGCAAACGAATGCTAAACAGTCTGTCGAGGAGCTTATCATGAACTGGATATCAGTAAAGGTAAAGCTGCAGACTGTGCGATAATATGTTTTATAGTAAGTATCTCTTAGAATATGCGGCAATTGCCATCCGTAAGTACATTGCCTTCTCAAATAGTCTGCAGAACTATTTAAGGAGTGAGATTGTCTGTAGTTCAAATGGTTCAAATGGCTCTGAGCACTATGGGACTCAACATCTTAGGTCATAAATCCCCTAGAACTTAGAACTACTTAAACCTAACTAACCTAAGGACATCACACACACCCATGCCCGAGGCAGGAGTCGAACCTGCGACCGTAGCAGCCCCGCGGTTCCGGACTGCAGCGCCAGAACCGCACGGCCACCACGGCCGGCTGTCTGTAGTTATCGACATTTGTGGAGTTACCTTCCTTATAAAAGACTAACAATAACATACTTTAATATGGCTTGAAAATACCCTGAATTAATTACATGCATGACAGAGAACCTTCGATTTTATGAGTTCACAACTTTTTGGTTTCACGTTTGCGTTATCAACAATGCCCTATGATCTTTTACTTTTGAGGATTTTCATTTCACCAAATTTCCTCTGTATTGTAGGTTAAGAAAGACTATGCATCACATGGATACCAACAGTATCAACCATTCTAAGACCACAGTAATCTACAAAGGTGGGGGGGTGGGGGGTGTATGCAGTGAGAGTGGGGGAAGGGCGAGAGGGGACACTTGCCCCATAGATTCTGGGGTACACACTTTATTCATCACACAATTCTTACATTTTTCCAGATGCTATCATCTATGATTGTAATGAACTCTAGTTCTAGCACTGTGAACTGTGATATGGAAAATACTTCAATTATAATTATTTTTATTTTATTTCCTTTGCAATCCCTGTATTCATGGGAAATTATGTCTTTTCCACAGTGTGATGATGGTTTAATCAATGTCCTGCAGTCAAGGTGGATATCAACATTTAGCCCTACATAACATTTCCAAATCAGAGTACCCACTCAATTCCCTGTCCCTTCTTCACACAGCCCTTATCAAGCTGCACAGATTGGTCATTCCACACAGAGTCCAGTTGTATTCTCAGTACAGAGTATACATGGCTGCAGAATCCCTGCTCATCACTTGTGTGCCATCTCCACAAGTACACCCCCTTTTCCCATGGCACAACTTAATCAAAAGTTGTTTACCATCTGTTTATAGTAAAAAAATGATCTATCACAGCTTGCTGGGACCACTCCAGGACTTGTGACCATCTCAATCCATGGGGTGCAACATAGTGCACATGCATTCATAGAATTATGAATTCTGCTGTCCAGCCAAAATGGAGAGACAGGCTTCTAAGTGTCAAATGTAGCATCCAATCTGAGTTTGTTCTGGGAGGTTTCGGAGCTTCATCTCTCAGAATGCTAGCCTGAGTCACACTTCAGCCAAAAGACCTCAAAGAATGCAATTTTCAAAAGACATTTTACTGAACTTTAATTAATTCAGTAAAGTTAAGAAATAGAAGGCATGAAAATGATGCAATAAAGTCATTAGCATAACCAGATGTGATGTTTCATAGGTAACACATTTTTTAATTTCCTGTTTCACCACTTTGACAAGTATTAATCAGTGGCATTTTCCTGGTTATTTTTGTTAATGACTAACAGAACTCTTTAAATGGTCCAATTTCTCTTCTATTTCAGTTTTCATAGTCAACCTAATATTAATGGCGTTTGAACAAAATTTCTATATTTTCTCACTTTAATTCCTATCTTCTTGTACTCGAAAATATTGGGTATAATTAAATCAAAAAGGTGTTATTCACATTTATACTGGTAATACAAGATGTACTTCGCATATACTAAGCATGCTTAATTTTAGGTACCAAAGTAATCAATCTTCAAAAAATGTTAAGCTAAAAGTAGCAATCATTTGACATACAATATGTGATGCATACTTCCTGGCAGATTCACTTCCAAGGTGCGAGACATTTTCAAACCGAACGAATCAGTTGCATCAAAATGCCAAATTTAAAATATTGCCCCCTGTTGGATACATTTCCGTGGAAGCTCACAATAGGACCCTACATCTTATGTCCCCAATTTTAAGGCCAGTTTCATTTCTGTGACACAGTCTGTTAACTTTCGGTTTTAATAACAGTAAAAGAATAGATTGCTAGTTAGTACATAGAGGAGGCACTGATTTGCTGACAGACAAGAGAAAGACGTAATTTTTTTAATGCCACTTCCCTACACCAGAAAGAGAGAGAGAGAGAGAGAGAGAGAGAGAGAGTTGAAAGTTCAGCAGATTTTTTTCTCCCCCCATACCCCCTCCCCCGTCTATCTGCGACTCAAGTGTCTCCTCTATGTGGTGAGTAGCAATCTATCCTTTTCATATCATTGTTATAACGTTCTGGACTATTCACTGTTTGATTTAATATTGTGCTTTCTAAGCTGCCGTAATAATCAATAAATGTTTTAAGCAGTGATACTGCTGGAAACTGACTTACAATGTCCTATTGAAGTGATACAGATAGACTAGAGATAAGGTGTATTGAAAGTAATTCTTAGAGAACGATTTCTGTCAACAATAGAAACAATGCTCAAAAAGGGGTATCTGCTGCTTTGAAGCTTCCTGATGGGTAAAAACAGTGTGCCATATTCTAGCTCAAGCGTGCGGTAAAAGGAAAGACTCATTATGGAAGTCTTATCTGACCTGTTTCAATACCCTTTCTTCAAGGAGTGCTACACCAGCTTGGTGTGCCACAAGGCTTCTGCAAAGTTTGTGAAGAAGAGGTACCAGCAGAAGTGAAGCCGTGAGGGTAGGTTGGAGAGCTCATTGGACAAGAGCATTGCCCATAATCTGCCAGAAGGTTCTATGTTAAAATGCTGTTGTGCATAGTGCTCTTACGTAACTTCAAACAAGGGACTGGACTAATGAGGAATATTCACGATTAGTTCTTCATATGGCCTGTGACATAACAAATGTCATACGCAACATGGTGACTGTAACATGATACCCCAAATGGGCTAAGCTACGGACCAATGTGTCGTCACAACCAATCTATTTGCTTTCACACTTGATGGCTTCACCAAACAACAACCACATTGTGAAAATACATGCTAAAAGGTGACATCGCAGACGCTATTAACATTGTATCACCTGGCAAAGCTGACAACAAGCTTCACATATTTCTCTTGACCCATAGCCAATGCTAGGAAAAAATAATGTTACTGATAGAAGGGCAAAGATAGTGAGAAAGGTGAAGAGAGAGAAGGTGAAAAAATAATGAGCTATAGTACTGAAATCCTATTTTTGGCTGGGACATAGCAGAAGTGAAGCAGACACAGAGGGAAGAAGAAATAGAAGGAAAAAAAGGGCATAATGGGTATCTATTATGATCAATAATTTCTCACCTGATTTTCGTTCTCGTCAGAGAATGTAATTGATGTCAATTTATACCCATATGTTAACAAATATTCATTCAACAGGAAGTTAAGTGCTCTCTGCTCGTGAGGTTTAATGGGTTCATTGTGCAGTTGTCTGTTCGCTGACGAACCCTCAGGCGTGTTTGCTTCAGACTCTGTAAGAAAGCAATTAGTTTATTACCAAGTACTAGTTCTGCAACTGACTCAGTTATTTAATCGGTTGACAAACCTGTAGCAACCGTCAAGTTGGCTCTAAGTGCACTGATTGTCTCCTTGGCCTTTCGCAGTTCAAATTCCAGAACTGCAACTCTTTCATCGACACCCCTTTCGCCATCCTCTGAATAACGCCCTATATCCAGAGAATCTAGAGTTACCTGACTCGATGATCTGCCTGTGGGCAAAAATAAAAATTGGATCAAGTTTTAGTATATTAATCATCACGAGTGAAATTCTTAACAGCTGTCAGCGACATCTGCCACTAAGCAGACGACATGTGTCCGAGTAATGAAATAATACTTCAGCAATGGTTAGGCGTAACAAACTTTTCTTTCGACAAAAAATACTTTTCAATTACATATTTTGAGCATTACTCACGTATCTCTACAACGTCAGGCTTTGTGTAAGCTTGCTGTTCAAAGTTTCCTGGGTTCGAAAAAAATTCCTTCAGTTTCGTAACTTCCCGTCCAGCCTCAAGAAGTTCCGTATACAATTCTAACGCAGTCAACAATAAATTGTCCTTTAGCAGCTTCACTGCTATATCACTGTAACTGATTTCTATATTGTGTGGGTTTACTTTAACACAGTTCATATGCATATCCTGGTCAAGACCATCGCCACATATATTTGCCATGTTCTAAACAGCAGCCAAACACTATGATGCCTCACGTCATTGTTTAGAAACACTTATAAACACCTTAAAATAAACACACAAACTGATTTACTTGAACCCATTTCACAACGCATAGCGCGCGTGGATGGTAAACAGATGATCTGCGACCATCTCACCTGTATGTTTTGGACTGCCAACCAATGCAACTGTCAAGTTCCGAAATACCAACATGAGAAACACAAATATTCGTGTTTGGAGACGCTTCACCAGTCCAACAATTGCTCGCCAGTTAACAAAATCCGATAAAAAGTTACAATTAAAAGAATTATGTGATTTTTTAAAAAGCTGAACAATCAACCATCAATTCTTTTTCATTTAGATGTTTCGTTTACCACAATATGCAGTTCATATGGAAAATTCGGCTGTGGTAGTTACCTAGCTAACGCCGGGTTTCCTTAGGCATCAATTTCTTAAAAGTGCATTCCCACCCCTACACCGCTATTCTTGCATGCAACCACACGCCGAAGTCGGGAACGAAACTTACACGACTTTCAAAACAGCAACAAGTGGAGTTATTTGAAGGGGAGTTGCGAGTTCTTTAACAGAAGAGTTTGTATGGAAGTTGATGGAGATGAAAAGGACCCACAAATATTGGTCACCTATGGAAATAGACATGATGTAGGAAATGTTTGGGAACGTCCAATACGCTAATAAAGGAATTATTTGTCGAGGGCGACGTTAAGTTAGAATGAGTAAAATCAATATTGAAATCTTTTTGACCCATATTCTGGCTCTGTACAAAAACATATATGTGAAATGTCGCGCCAGTTCGCATTAAGCCAGTTTTCCATAGGTATGAATTTCTTAAACATACATCCCCCACCACTACGCTCACACGCATGTTAGCGTTTCCGCAAGCTGGAATTGTAATTGTTACTTATGCTACTTTCAAGTTGGCGACAACTGAAGTTATTGGTACAGCAGTTACGCAACTCTTATCCGAAGAGCTTATAGTGACGGTGACGAAGAAACCGACCCACAGATGTGGTTATGGAAATGAGCATCTTGTAGGAATCGTTTGGGAACATCAAAAACGCTGTTAATGTGTTGTCCTAAGGTACTTTTACACCTGTACACCTTGCGCCTAGTCACCGTGCAACCTTGCTAGCCCCATACGCAAGTAGAGACAAAGCTGTAGGTTGCATGCCTCTTCCTCAGCATGTGAATGTGAGTATTTCTATTCACACCTGTGTTCACAATGGACCCTACTACTTCCGTGTTGTGCAAGTTACAGTCACACAGTGACTAGCTGCAAGTCGCACAGATGTGAACACGCCTTTGTGAGGACGACTTTTTGTTCGAAAATAATTTTCGAATGAGTAAAAATAGGTTTTGAAATCTTTTCGAGAAATATTTCTGTCTCTGTACAAAAGTCTAATGCAAGTATGTGAGATGCCCTGCCAGGTCGCATTAAATTACGAGTAACATTGAGATACTGGCAACTGCAGCCACTAAAATATATATGTTGCTTTCCAAAGAACACTATTTCTAAATTGTTATGTTATCTACTGTGCACTGAAGGTACATAAGAAACTAAGGTTTTTGCCTCAACAGTTCAGCTTTATTTTTGTTTTTACAATTAATCAAGGTTCTAATAGGCACAGGGGCTATAAATATAGATTTATTTTACTGATACAGTACTTAATTTTGTGACCACACATTGTATTGCTATACAGAACTGTCATTACTCAATGACAGCAAAAATACGAAGCTCTTATATTTACATGATATTTTAATGAGGGTCAATAGTAGTTTTAAATGTCTAAAGCAACAAACAAATCTCTATTTCGCAATAATAGTTCTACTAAAAGACAAAAGCAAAAAGTTATTGTCATACACAAAAATACATTTACATCATTGAGTGTTCTGCAATAATATGAATCTCAGCAAGTTTATGCTCTCCGTTTCAATACATATATATTCATAAGGACTCTCTGAATGCTAGACAGTACTCCTATCACACTGTTTAAGAACATTATGCCACTTTCAAAACTATTTATTTGCGAGTTTGAAGATTAAGCCCATTAATTTGACATGACGCTAACTTTCCATGTACATAAACAAACGATTCTAGATCTGTGCTGCTGAATGAATCAGAGCACAATGAGAGCAGATCCACCTATCAACAATTGCTGAAGCTTGTAGGCAATTGTGGAGGAAGCGACATTCTGCAAGAAAGTAGAATGCCTTTCAACTTTCGTAACTTAAACCCGGTCCACACATAATGAGATCTGTCTGCGCAGACATCGGCGCAGATGTCTGTACATGCAAAAGATCGCTGCAAATGTGGTGTGTTCACACGACACAAACCCCAATCTACTACTCGCCCGCCATTTGTCGGTGTAGAAAAGAAATATCAGTGGCAAGCGACTACGCTCCCCGTAAACGTTAAAAATTTAGTTAAGTTATTTCGAAATATAGAAATGGAGAAAGTTCTGTTGTGGTCTGTGTTCGCAACTTGTGTTGCAAAAAACATTCAGACAAACCGCAGGAACCAGATAAAGCAGTCAAAATGCTGTAGACAGTGGCTGCTAAAGCGAAAGCAGTTTTCTCATGTAAATTTACTGCGAGATTTGCAGGGCGAACCTAACGACTGGCGAAATTATTTGCGGATGGATGTCGTAACTTATAAGTATCTCTTAAAGCTTGTAACCTCTCATATAAATGAGAAAAAATACTTGTATAGAGAAGGGCAATTTCTCCTCATGAACGGCTGGCGGTAACATTAAGATTCCTAGCAACAGGAAGGAGCTACAAGGATTTGGAATTTTCAACTGCAATATCGAAACAAGAATTATGTGAAATAATACCCACAATTTTTCAATTAGAGCATTATATGTTGCTGTCTTTTTGTCTCGGTTACTATATTCTTTACTTTAATCTTCCACAAACAAGGGTGTCTTCTATATATTTCAATAAATTCACCTACAAACTCTCGAGAACACTGACGAGTATCAGCCATTTCAATACCCTGTGCGCACAAATACGAACACTAGACTGAGCAAACAGATTTGCGGGGATCTCCTGTCCACACGCTCCAACTTGTATGCGCAGATGTGGTTTGAACCCACAGATTTGAGAGGTTTCGCTCAAACCTCCAACTCCAACATCCAGGTTTGCACACACCTCAGGTTGGTGCAAATCTTCTGTTCACACACAACGATCTGTCTGCGAAGATCGTTGCGCAGACAGATCATTGCGCGTGGACGGGCCTTTATACGTAATTTAGCATGTCAGTATGCAAGTTGGGGGTTTCCTCACGTAAGCCGGACTTAGCGACTTTCGTGGGGGTATGCACTTTTAAGAAATTCATGCCTATGGAAACCCAGCTTTAAGGCCAATTCACAATTCACGTCAAGTCACGTCCCATGAAAACACTCTACAATGCATTATAAATGGCTGCGTCCACGCTGGCCACTACATCACGACATGTTATGCCACCATCAAGGTTACTCGAGAAGAAAATTTTGATAGTTGACGTCATCATGCATTGTCGATCACAAGAACTCCCCCCTCCCCCACCACAAGCTCATTTCCTCCCAGTACACAACCATGACCTTATCTCCACATTTCGTTTCATCGTGATTTTTGTGGCTGGCATCAGTTGTTATTCTAATTCTTTGTCGTTTGTCATTTTTATTACGTATTATAAATTGTTCTGTTTCATTATTTGTTTGGTTAAAATTTATAATTTTGTAATGAATGATGAAAGATTAACTGAAGCAGTGAGGCAGCTGTCTGAATTGTATGACATTAGTGTACTAAATTACTCCCCCTACTACACTTGTAAAGTGGATTTTTATATATACTGGTACCTTACTTAATATTTTACAATGAAATGGATTGCAATATGGATGTGACTTGAAGTAAAAAAGATGCTGTGGGTAGAATCACATTGATTATTAAGTGGAATCGACTTGTATGTTGTCAGGTATTTGTAATGCTTCACAAAGAAATGGACTGAAACCTACAGACACTGCACCACTGGCAAAATACATTTTCCTAAAGCGTACATCAATATAATGAATTAGAGTTGTTTGTTTAAATATGTCTGTGGCTGGCTTAATTGTTGTTAAGTATCTGTTTGTATTGTGTGTCAGACAGTGGTCTATATTTATGTGCTTTCAGCAGCTACCCACAGTACAAATAAGGTACTTGAACTATTAAAAGCCAAATACAATATGTAAAGAAAAGCTGTATATCTTGAAGGGAAAGGTACTGAGGGAGATACGACTATTGCACAAAAATTTGCACTGTACCGACAACTAAACTTAAACAAACCAGTTTTTCACAGGATGTGATGGCAGCTCATAACACTGTGTTCCTTTTAGTAGTTCTGGATTAAATTTCATGAGACAAATGTAAAAGCTGGTGCTTCGATTTCCTGTACTACTTATAAAAAATAAAAATAATATTTTTAAAAAAACAGAGTTCTCTTTCTTGAGCTCCTTTTATTGTGTGTAAAATTTCCTTTTGTAACACGTTAGGACAGTTTTCGGATCTATACTCTTTTTTTGTAGTTCTGTCTTCCTTTTCTAATACACATGTTATCCCTAAAAGCTGCAAACTAATCGTGTCTAATAAATGTCATTTTCGTAGAAATGCGGACTTCAGCTTCCGTGCATGCAAGCTACCGCATTGTGTACGTGCACTTCGTATGCGAAAACATTTGAAAATCATCTTGTGAAAATTGCAATTCCCGCGAAAAGACAGTTGAGGACAGTCATTTGGGTTGACATCATGTAACATGAACTGAATTGACGCGCCATGGCGTGATGGGCAATGTGAATACACCTTGACGAGAGTGCTGTGACAGCCAGTATGAATTGGCCTTAACAACTAAAACACAAAATTATTATTGTTATACCGAAATAAAAAGCATATTCACAGTATTGACTGCAGTGCAGAAATATAACCACAGAAAGTTCACACTCCCAGCTAAAAAACTTATAAATCTATTTTGTGACTTCTGACTATGAAGTGTTAAGATCAATTCACACTGACTGTCAGGTCACATCAAAACTTTCCACAATGCATTTTAAATAGTGGCATCCACACGCGCAGTCAGCGTATCGTCAAGAAACGCCACATCAAGATTTACAGGGGAGAAAGTTTTGGCAGTGTCAAAGTATGCTAATATCAGAAGTTAACCTATATTCACCGCTCTCAAACGTGTTGTAAAACTGGATCCTGTGCTTCTGTGACTTCTTAATTTATATTTTTATTATTATGGTTTGTTGTCGTGGGAAATTACAATTGTTCCATATGGCTTGGATATTTTTCCCGTTAAGTGTTCTTCCACAAGCGAGGTCAAATATCTGAAAGAAAAAAAATTTAGGTTTTACGAAAAGAGAACTCATTGACTCTCACTTTGTGTATAATTAAGAACATAAACTGTTGAAGCAATTTTCATTAAATAACATTTTAAGTGAAAACGTTAGCTCTATTGAAGAAGAAAAACACAGTTGTTAATTATGTTACTAGTTATGTAAGATAAAAAAATATAAGGATCAGGTATACAGGCTCTATTTATTCCCTTATAAATATTGTTTGATGTGTTTGTATGTGTATATTTTCGCTAGCTAATAAATATCAATGTTTTGAAATATTGTTCTCAGCACTTTACCACACAAAACTGATCAAGAACATACGTTATGAAGTTTTCTTTGACCATTACTAAATTTTATTGTTATTAGTTCAACAATTCTGATATCATACTCTGGCGTTTTGTATCATGGACAATAACTCATAACCTCACTTTAACTGTTCAGTGCTGGGCTAAGCGATTTGACGTGATGTGACGAGCAATGTGAATACATCCTCACTTGACAGTGCTGTGATGTGACACTGCCGTGATTGCAATTGAGAATTGGCTTCTACTCTATTACAAATAAGTGGTTACAGGCAGTTGCTGAAAGATAAAATGATATTCTTATCGATTACTTAAGAACACTTTGGCACATTAGAAATTAATTATTTACTCACTTGAAAACGAGCCCATTCTTTTGGCATGACACTAACTTCTTAGGCACATGAACAACAGATTCAATAGATCTGTAACATGGAATGAAGCAGACCAGAACGATAACAGATCCACATATCAGCAGTTGCTGAAGCTCATAACCGATGCTGGGAGAAAAATATGTGGTTTCATGGTGCACAGCATTACGCTGGGTTTCCACATGCAACAAAAATGACATCAATTGACCGCTGCTCGAGTGGTGCCACCAAACTTGCGCCTAGAAACGCCCATAATTCCGTGGCGCCACTCGAGTGATGTCACTTTTAGCCATGCCACAAAAGTTGAAGATGCTTTAACTTTGTGACACCACTTTCCTTCTCCCATCACTGAATAAATTTAAACAGGGCCACCATTTTTTAAGTCAACAGGCTGTATTTGATCTCTTCCATATTTATATATGAGGGTGGTTTAAAAATTTCTCAGAACAGAATAGAAAAAAGTACTTACATCACTGAAACTTTTTTTATTTCTCACTGTAGTCTCCTTGTAGATTAATGCTCTTGGCCCAGCGATATTCCAGTGCCTTGATCTCATCTCGAAAATGAGTTTTGTCCAGGCCTCCAAAATAGCTGCCAAGTCTGACTATCAGTTCTTTGTTTGAAGTGCATCTTCGTCCACCAAGAACAATTTTCAGTTTTGGGAAGAGATGGAAGCCCAACGGAGTCATATCAGGTGAATGAGACGTCTGTGCCAACAATTCATACCTTAGTTCGTGTAATTTTGCCATGGCAACGCCACATGTGTGTGGACGCGCAATGGTCCAGCATCAAGAGTCGTGGTACCGATCTTGCAGATAATTTTTTCATTTCTAATTCTTGAAGTAAAACATGATGTACCCTTTCAGATGACATCTGGCAAGTGTGAGCAATTTCACGCACTTTCAATCAGCGATCCCCCATGACCATTTTGTGCACTTTTTCAGTGATTTCTGGGATAGTGACACACTGCGTGGATGATCATCTAAGCTCTTCCGACCAAATTTAAATTCATTTGACCACTTGGCAACAGTTGAATATGAAGAAGCAGAGTCCCCCACTGTATTCTGGAAATGAACATGAATGTCCTTTGCTTTCAGAACTTTCTTTAAGCAGTACTTAATCACTGCTCTAATCTCGATTTTTTTCTGTCTTCACAAATCACTGTGCGGGAATAACAACAGAGCCGCGTTACCGCCACAGCTCCCTTCCACGAGCACTGACGTGGCACGTGTTTACAGGCACAACTCGTTGCGCTAGCGTTGACGGCTCCTGGTGATTCTGAGAACTTTTCAAACCACCCTCGTATGTATAACACTAAAATACATAATTTCAGGGATCTCTCCAATACACATTGTTTTGATTATGTTTTATTATGCTGCAATCGCAGGATGTGCAACTTCATGGTTTTGTCAGTGTGGTAATAAGCGTGTCATAGTTAATTTATATGGTGAAAGGTGAAAATGTTTCTATTATATGATGCATAGATAACATTGGCTGTGTGCACAAGTATTATCTACTTAGTGAAAGGTGATTTGTGTTTTACAACAGCACACTTAATTCTAAAGATGGTGAAAATTAATGCAATACTGGGCTTATATTCAGGGGAGTACATTCAGATAGCCTAATCATATTCTAGAATTAGAAACATTAATGCTCTTTAAACACATTCTTGCTTGATTTGAGAAGGGAAGTAACAAGGTTTCTGGTGGCCTCATTTCAGATTGAGTGTAACTTTTAATAAAAGAGATGAATTATAGTAGCCTGCATTGTCTTTTAGTGGACTTCCATGAAGCACAGCACCAGAATTCGGTATAGAATAAATTTAATATTTCGTCATATTAAATGATTTGAGTGTAAGTGTGAAAAATATTAGACTGTGAATGAGTCGCTGGGACTCCATAAACAGAATTCAACGTATTAGACAAAAACTTTGAAACTGTACATTTGTGAGTGTGCTATAAAGTTAAATGTTATGAACATCTAATCGCAGATGACAAATATCAAAGTATCACTTCTAGTTTTACTTCATCCACAGCCGCATCTTTTATGTATCGAATTTTTTAATAAAACTCGAATCACACCTCTACAAACACTTGAAATTAGCTTTCATTATCTGAAAATGTTTCACATATTTGTTACCGTTTATGAATGCTATGTTGTTTATGTTGTTTGGTGCTACAATGATAATTGTGTGTAATTTACACTTCAAAATCCAACATTTGTGATTTTTCTTCTTATTATTAAATACTTCGCTCAGTTATTGCACCATAACCTGAATGGCAACACCAATGTCTGTACAAATAATCCTATCTGACGCCATATTGAAAATAGTACCACGACAATTTGGCAGAAGCATATGAAAACAGCAGGATCCAGCGCCACTGCCTTATTAGCCATCATGTCACCTGCTGCCAAGTTACTTTTGTTACTTGTGGAAACCTGGCTTTACTGCAAGCTGTGATAATTAATATACAGGGAATAGATATTGGTAGAAATTTGAATACATTTAGTAATGGAAACTGTGTCTTTTAACTTGCAAATATGTTGTATTGTTACATTACCCAAGGTGTACAGAAGCAAAATGTGGTGAGTGCACCACTTCTCCATATGCTAGATATTCAAAATTCCTTTACACTCTAGATTAATGTTTACCTAAGGAGTATATTTCTGACAGTTCCTTAAATATTCGTATTTTCTTCTACCAGTTGTAATCTAACATAATTTGTATGCAGCGAGTTTTGCATCCTTTCCCACAAATCTACAGAGTTTTGTATCTGTGCAGATGGATGTGCATATATTATCTTACATAACTGTAAAACGTCATCTTAATACTGGTACAAATAAGAAATAGAAACGATTTAATGACTACAATTGATTGTGGTTACCAAGTACATGACAGTAAACAAAAGTTTGAAAGTAATTAAAGCGCCACAAGCTTACAAGTCGTGTCCACCGCTGTATAAATTAAACTGACAACTTATTAGCTTCTGGATCAATTTTAAGGTCAGAGTAATCCTCTGCTTTGTTCATAACTGTTTGACAGTTGTTTATATTCATGTACAAAGCAAATATTTCCGTTTTCTCTCTAAGTCTGTCTAAAATGCTTTTTGAGCAGGAAGTCAATATCCCTCACTTTTGCTTGCTTTAAGTCTCATCTAATTTGATTAACATTTGGGTTCCATGGACGAGTAGGCTTTGCTTCTTTTGCGTACCGCTCTTCACCCACCAGCGTGTATTCTGTAGGGCACTTCACATCTTACCAGTCGCCAACTAGTATCAAGTACTGGTGTTGGAACAGAGGAAGGCTGTGCAAATGGCCAGAAACCATACAGACGACCAGAAAGCAGCCTACAGAGGACGTCGCCATCTCCCTTCCGGCACCCCCTGCTGGGCAGTCTGAGCACCGGCCTCCACCCATCCTAATGGATATTCAGAAGTACAAAAGATTCCTGCAGCGTCTCAAAAAGCGGTCTTCAATGTGAGGGCTGCTGGGGATGACAATGTGCGACTGCAATTCCCAAATTTCGAAGACTCCAGGAAGGTCACAAGCGAAGGAGGTGAGTTCTTGCTTTATTTCTACACTTATGCTGTTGTCCTAGACAATCCCAACAAGCCAGTCTTCAAGTGTTTCCCAAATGTGGAGAACCGACCTCCTGATTGAAGCTCTGGAGGAAGCTCTGGAGAAAACTGTGCATTCGTTGATGTGCATCAAATCCACTCAAATGCAGAGAGTCGCCTTCATTCCTGGTAATCGCCAACAAGAACCAGGACAACTTCAGTCACCATCAAACGACTATGGAACAAGTAAAGCTCACCCAAGTGCTTCCACTGCTAAGGAGTGGGACTTGTGGCATGCCACTGTAACCCATCCAAGGCATATGCAGTGGTGCAAGTGCAAGTGCACTGGTGGACATGGCAGCACAAGATGCCCACTACCCAAGTTGCACCCTCTCAAGTGCAAAAAATGTGGTGGCCCATGCGTCACAAGCTACCATGGCTATGTAATATTTAACACAGCAATAGCCTACCAACACAGTGTCCCACTCAAAAAAAAAACGCTGACTACTCCTTCTGATGTCTGCGCCCAGGCAAACAGGCCAGCCAACAGAACCAGCAGCAAACATTCACTGGCCACCAGTGCCTCCACACCTGAGGGCAGCAGATGACACCACATGCCAACAACTGGGCCAGGAGGACCACTGAGATCGCCCCCCCCCCCCCCCCGCCTTCCCTAGGGGGAAAACCTGCCATCCTGATGAAGACACCATGACAGTGACAGATGCAGTAACACAAGTGCTACCAGCGCTACCCACGCCTTGCCACTATGGCCAGTGAAGACCTAGCCATTCGTCGCCTCACTGTCCATTATGCTTGAATAGATCTCATCTTGCCGAGTCGTTGTGGAGAGTTTCTGAGGCACTGATGTCGGCTGCCCAAGCAGCACTGTCATCTACACAGTGGGTGGCGCCATAAGATCTCTCTTGATGCAACCCACATTCAGAGTCACGATATCAGGCTAGCCATGGCTTACATCGCGCTGTCAGCACTGTTAACCAGCTGCAGTCACATGAATAATCTGAAGTGGAAACCAAAAAGACAAACAAAAGTACTCCACAACAACCTAAGGGAGGAAAGGGGGGATGAAAAAAACCCTGAAGAACCTAACACATCAACGCGTAAAGTAGAGTTTACAGATATGCTGATAATGAAGTTCATATTAAGGCACAAAATACGAGAGTTGATCATTCAATATCACCTTGCACAGTTTGCTTTGCTCATCTTTCATTCAGAAGGACTGGCTGATCTTTTATGGGCTTTCCTCTTTGAAACTGATTGTAGTCTATTCTACCACTAATCTGCATGATTAGGGATGAAATGATAAAGCACTCTTGATATATCATGCAAAGAAACACTGTAAACGTTCTCCATACTCTCACGAACTAGACAAGCCAAGAAAAACGCGCCAATATGGAAAGCAACAGGGAGCATGCTACTGTTTCTTGTTTCACAGTAGTGTGCAGTAGAGACTATTTGGCGAAACTACCACACATAGCTCAAAACTAACATTTGTGAGGTAATAAGCTGTGAAAGCAGCATTATTCAGGTAACATACATAATGTGCATGAAGCCAGTTTTGCTCTTGAAAGATTCTTAGGTAATGGCACTTGCTAAAGACACAGCAATTTCTGCTATTTTATCATGCAATGGATTTATTCAGTTTTGGTATCAAACCAGAAATGTGTACATGACCTTTTGAACTTGTAGATTATTTTTCAGATACATTTGGGGCAGACACAAGCTGTTTTGCTCATGTTTTAAGGACGTAACCGATAGATGGCACCATAGTGAACGAAATGTCGGCAACAACTTATTTTCGAGAAAAAGTGGATTTACCGCCGTTTGTTTCTGGGCATCTCATTCTTCTGGTATTGCATCATACTCCCAGAAATATAGAAGGATGTTATATTCTGCTCCTAGAAACCTGTGACTAAAACAGTATCTGCATTATTTCAAAACCACTCAGTATAACAATGATTTAAGTGCAGTAATGATGTTACTGCATTTTCACATTTTATAATTTCGTAAATAAATTACATTCCTTATGAGAAACATTGACCCACTATGTAGTTTCTCTTAATTACTTGGATTCCTTCCATATAACTGAAGGAAGTGTGTAGGTTGGTTCTTAAATAGTGGCAACACTGCTGTGGAGACACTATGCAATGGAATCTACTATTCTCAATGATAGCACACGTTGTTGACATACCAACCTTACCTCCGAGAAAATGGACTCGACTGTCCCACGTCACCGGCGTGCGCACAATCGACGGAAACACAGTCACTTGTGAGCGAGGGGTCTAACATAACGGTGTCACTACGTTTACGAAGCCTGCCCGGTTACCAATGCGGACTAATGCAATGCTTTTGAGCAGGAAGGCCTGCCAGTCCCCGGCACGAATCTGCCCAGTGTCAAGGTCCAGTGTACTGGCCAGTCTGTGGATGGTGTTTAACTTAAATATTTGAAAGGACAATATGGTCGCTTAGGGATTTGCCAAATACCTCTATCTGGAGCATCCCCACTGAAATTTGGGAAACTCGCCAGCTCAGCCACCAGGAGCGTTGGACGGCAATGAGAAAATAAAATACTCACCATGATTGGTCCTCCAGACTGGGGATTGAGCATTGGTCTAACAGCTCATCCCATAAAAAGGAACCCATTACGAAATGCCAAGAACATACCATGGATGAAAATAGAAACAAGGAACATGAAAAATAGCTTATGAGCATGGTACTATGATCAGTATTGCAGAACACTAGAACTTTAGCAATACCTCGGAGTCCTAATATTCTGTCAGAAGAACTAAATAGATATGAAGTGCATCTTGTTGCACTACAAGGAACAGAATACCTATGTATAGGAAAGCTTGAAACAGATCAACAGATTGGAAAATTCCAAAAAGTAGTAGGTTTCATGGCCAGTAAAAGAATAGCAGCAGTAGTAATTGATTTTCAAGTAATTGATGACAAAATAGCTGTTATAAGACTAAGATATAGATTCACAAACATAATAATAATTATGCTACATGCCCCAACTAATCTAGTGGGGATAATAAGAAAGGCTGTTTCTATGAAATATATTCATTAAGACATCAAGATATGACATGAGACTTTTTGTGGGAGTTGTCATTGCTAAAGTCGGATAGGAGACAATTGCAAAGGGAGTAGGAGGGATAAAAAGCTTTCATGCAGGAAGTAATGATAATGGAGTGAGACTTATTAGCACAGCCAACCTAAGGATTGTGAGCAAAGGGTTACTTCAGAAGAATATCCACAAGGCAACTTGGGTATTACCAGATGGTAGAACAGAAAGCTAAATAGACCATATCCTGTTAGATCAAAGGCACAAAAGTTGTGTAGTGAATGTGGAAACCATGAGATGAACTGAGGGAGCTGAGACTACTACCTAATTATGACAGTACTCTGATAATGTATAACTATAGAAAAGCCAAGGAGAGAATAAAAATAATAAAGACAACTCGAGATTGAAGGCCTGTGTAAAATGATGAAAACAATTGTAGAATCAGCAGCAGTCGAAGTGTACAGAAAAAGAAGCAAGAAAAATCTATGGTTCTCAGAAGATTGTGAGCAAGAAGCGAAATAAAGAAGGTAGCAAAGGAAAAACACCTATAGAAAAATTCCAATTAAAGCAACGAAACATTTGGCAATGCTAATAGGGAAACCAAAAATCTTTTCAGAATGAAAACAGGGAGAGCATGTCGAAATCTAGTGTAAAGAGCAGAAGAGGATGAAATTCAGGGAATTGTCAGAGGTTTTTGCAGGTCAATTGTTTTCTTCAGAAAATGATACATACAGTGGATGTAAGGCATTAGTGATAGAAATGGCAATACATTTTTGAAACGAACAAAAGGTATCGAAATTTGGAAGGAATATTATAAGAAGCTTTCAAATATTGAAGATGGAAGTACAGAAACTGAGAACAACATAAATATCAGAAAGTGGAGCCCTTAGTTGCAAACTCGTAACTAGTATTTGAAATTTAGCAAGAATGCTATATGAGTGGAAAGAAGCGGTTGTGGTAAATATCCATAAAAAGCGCAATAAATAAGAATGCAGAAATTATGGAGACATCTTATTAATTATTACAGCCTAAAAAGTGTCCTCCAAGATTTTCCAGAAAAGATTTGAAGCGTATTTGTAACAGATAATAGACGAGAAGCAACTGGGAGTTATTAACAATTGATCCACCACTGATCGATGAAGCAGAGGAGGAAATTAACACAGAAATAAAAGTGAATATACTGGCCTTTGTGGGTGATGCATCAATAATCGCAGAAAATCTAGAACACCTGAAATAACGGGCAAGAAAGCTGTTTCTAAAAGGAAAGGAAGTTGAATTAGAGGTAAATTACGATAAAACAGAATTCATGAGGCTAGAGAGAAATTGTAAGAAAAAAAGTTGGGAAACTATACAGACTGATGATTGTGTATTTGAAGAAGCAGAAAGGTTGTAGCAAATGACAGAAATGTTGAGAAACAAAAAATAGAAGCGAGGATAAAAGCGGCATCCAGAGCATGACATTGACTCAAAAAATTACTGTCATGCAAACCTTTATCAAGATGAACCAAAAGATATATAAAACTATAGTCAGACCAGTATTCCTATCTGGGGCAGCAATATGCCGACTATATAAGTATACAGAGAGAAAGATAAAGGTTGAGAAAGATAAAGGTTTTCGAAAATAAAAGCCTGCGAAAGATATTTGGGCCAATTTTTGGGGGAGGAAAATGGTGAAGAAAAAAGATAAAGAAGCTCAGGCAGGTGCATCATGAACCAGATACTGTTGTCGAAGCTAAGACGAGGGGGCTACCATGGGCCAGGCATATCTGAGGAAGATAGGAGAGATCAAGAAAGGAAGACGTGTCAGAGATGAAATCCAGAGGTCGAAGACCTGTAACCAGGTCGAAAATAAAATAGAGAGACCATTTGGCCAAGGATCTTCAGATACTTGTAGAAAGGGAAGAAGATGCCAATGACAGAACTCGGTGGAGGAGGTTGTTTGACGAGGCCAAAAACCGGCTGCAGTTTGTGGGGCCAAGAACGGAAGAGTAAGAGTATTTCTAAAGCTCTAATACAAATATATTAAAAATATAACTTCAACCATTAACATTTTTCCCTTAGAATCTGAATAATCGATATTCAGATGAAGTAACAAATACTTTTGGAAAGGTTTTCCCTAACCAACGTGCCTGCAGGCATCTTTTCCTTGCACAGATGAGAGCTGTGTGTGTAAGTGTATCTGTAATGTGGTAGGGGCGTAGTGTTGTGTCATGTGCATGTTGGAGATGATGAGAGAGGGGAGAGGGTGAAACCCAGTGCCAGCACATAGCTTACTCCTCTTAAAGAGAACCAAGGGACCTGCTGAGCCTAACATTTCCATCCAATGGACAGATCACAAGCAACAGTGCCACATGCCCTCACATCATTAGACACTGTGGAAAGGTTTGGAATTGAATTCAGGACATTGGCGCAAAGACTATACACCACCACCCTTCCTGTTCTCATTGTTATAATTTCAAATAGAAGACTGTCAAGTCAGTCACCAACAAGTTTTGGCCCCACCCTTTGGTGATCTGACAGAAGCTGGTGTATGCACTTTGGTATGGCTGTTGATAAAATTCTATACAATTGTATTTACTTATGGACTTATTTCACACATCACGTCACTTACTATTTTTATAATGCACTATGTGACTGTAGCGTTTAGATTGAGAAATCGGTATCATAGTTTATTTTGTGAACACTGAGAAGTCATTTACAGTTGTATACAATACGAATCACATGAAGCACTGGCAACACCAGAATCTCATATAATTATGACAAGTGATTCAGAACACCTTATTTAGTCTTGATAAACAACAGTAACAGTGACCTTGTACTGTAGTATGTCCCAAAACAGCATGTTCAGTCGGTATTATCAACAGTAGAGATGAACTCATTTTGTGGATTGAAACAAATACAAGAATTTTTTATATTCTTTTCACTCACCTTAAATTTTCCCAGCAGAAATTACATACTAATAGACAAGTAATCCTAGGCTCAAAATTTGTTTAGAGAAGTGATAATCATTTGATGCCATTTCTGTTGAAACACAATATACGAGGGATGGATCTTAAATAGTGGCAACTATTTATTCACAACCGATACAAAAGAGTTACATGTTTGCACCTGTTACTGTCACCAGCGTTGTGTGGAACCCATTGCCAACGATGTGGAAGGCGTAGTAAACCGTTAGCAGAGCCTGTTCTGTTGATGGTGCGAATGGAGCTGTCTGCAGCCTGTCGAAGCTCTGAAACAGTTCGGAAGCGAATGCCACAAAGTGGTTCCACTCACCCAACCGCTGTCCCACACCAAAGCCAGCGTTATTGTATGGTTCGGCCCCCAGTGGACCCCCCTGGGAGCGACTCACACCAGATGAGTATAACCCCAATGTTTGCATTTTAGATTAATTACGGTGTACGCGTATATGGAGAAAGTGTTAGCACAGCAATCACTGATGTAATTTGACTGAGGTGGAATGAGGGACCCAGCCCGCATTCGCCGAGGCAGATGGAAAACAGCCTTAAAAATTTCAATCGTTTTAGAATGGATGTTACTATTCTACTCCTGGGGAAGAAGAGCCCGTCTTCACATTTACCAGTAATAGATTCCTTTGGGTGTAACACCTAGATAGGTTTCTGCCCTTGTTGATCATTCATTTAACTTATTGTATTGCGTCAACAATTTCACTTTTTCGTCAACTTCTGTACTTAACAACACTCCATACTTACAACACAGGCTATGGCAGTCAAGGCCTCAACTGTGAAGTGCACTTACCACATGCGAAGAAACTGTGCCCATGTATGCCCCCACCCCCCCGAAACACCATATCACTAGCCGGTTTAACAGTCTACTCTCTCAGTATCATACAAGCCAGTGTGATAGAACAGTTAAAACTTTTAACTTATTGGCCTAATGCATCTTTCCCCTCCACTAACCAAGAGCTTCAGAAATGTCACTTATTCTGCTTTTGTCTGATTGAAAACACCAGCAAACCGACCAATGCTTTGCTAAATATGTGTGGGTATTGGGTATACGTCCTAATCCCCTTTTCCTCCCTCTGTCTGTGCGTCTCCTTCTGCATCTCTCTGTCCATCTCTTCCTCCTAGCTCCTCTCCCTGTCCATCACCACCTCCCCCCTCTCTATGTCCATCTCCTCCTTTCCTCTCTCTATGTCCATTTCCTGCCTGTCTATGGCAATCTCCTCTTCCCAACACTGAACCTTGTTTGTTGTTATTGCAAAATTGTATTCTGTGGTTTCTAATCATAAGCCAATAATCCATAAAAACCACTTTTCTGTTTTCTGTGAAAACCGCCTGTGAGGAAGAAAACAAACAGCACAATGTTTTGTATACAATTTTTGTTTAAAATATATGTAATGAAAAAGAATATATATGAGAGAAAAAATTGCACGTTTTCACAGCAGAGCACAGTACAGCATTTTATTTCTCACAATCAATCATAACAGAAAACCTCTAGGTTATTGTTTAAGAAAATGTGTAGTTTATATCTCTCCAAATGTTCATTAAAGTATTGAGTACAAATCTGAAGTAATTTGTTCAAAATTTTTTCGAAATTTTACGTTTTCTATATAATATGTATGAATCACGTGCAAATGATGTTCCTCAGACATATTGAGTCTCACCTTTATCTACGATAGTGATGTATGACGAAGCAATGAATTAAAATTTGAACAGAGAATTTAGAAGGGGAACAGCAATGGGCTGAACCTTGAGTTGGAATATGTGTTGGGGAGGGAGACGTACTACGGTAACCTGTGGACCTGTGGTCGCTGCAGCGCCAGTGTATCATAATGGATAGCACATCTACCTAGTAATCAGTAGACTCCAGTTCGGATCCCAGCACTGGTAGAAATTTTGATTCGTGCCTGTCTGAATGTTAATTAGAGTATTGAGCAAAAATATGAAGTAAATCTGTCAAGTCCATTTCCTAGATTTTTTGTAACAATGATAAACAACGACTTGCCTTTGTATAGCAATATAGATTTGTTTGCACGTGTAAATAGTGGATTTTGTCTTTAACTAATTAAACAGAAACTTTGTAAAGTGGCAAAAACTTTTTTTTAATATTTATTATATGGGTCTCATTCTACCCTGTAGCAAATACTTACAATCACTTATTTGTGTTAATGTAGCTCGGTATCATTTGCAGGAATGCAGAATAATCCAGAAGTGTCATAACTCTGCAAGACCTTTATTGCAGAAACATCGGTATTATAAACATATAAGGGGTGATCAAAACCCTTCCATTCGAAGGCACTCCCAGATGATGTGATCTTGGGTACTGATTGCTCCACATTCACAAGTGTCTGTGGTGCGCTGCCGTATTTTTAGTAAGTAGTTGGGATGTGGGCCATGTCCTGACCGATAGTGTATAGCTCCCTTGGCCAAAGGGAAGTATGTCATTCTTGTCCTTTCTTTTATTTTAGGAAGGAAGTGGTAGATTCTCCTCCCTGTTTCTGCAGTGTCACAGATTTCTTCCCATTCTCTACCAATGCATGCTTTTATTTTCCTTTTTCGATATAGCTCTCGTGCCCGAGTATCTCCTTTACGTTATCATAGTCGTGCTTCTTGAGCCAATATTGTGCCCCACTCTTTCTTACTGCTGTGTTTAGAGGTAGCAAGCCTAATATCACCAGCAGCACTTAGGGTGGTGTTGTTCTATACGAGCCCCTCTGACAGATGATTTCTACATGTGCATGAAAGTTTTGCGTTTCGTCAATGTTAATTTCCTTTTCACAGACTGACCATTAACTCCGGTTGTGGGATGTTCCTTTTAGTAACATACAGATTTCTTGTGCAATTCTTTCGTAAGATCGTTTTCCTTGCACCAATTGCTTAGTGTTTCAAGAACTACCTTACTGTTTTCCTCTACTTTAGCCATTCTGTTATCAGATTCTGTAATTAACAGATCGTCTGCATAGGCGATACAGCCTCTAGTGTTCGTTATATTCTGAAACTGGTTCAGTAACGGATCTATGCCAACATCCTAGAACTCTGGATCATAAACAGAGCCCCATGGGAAGCCTTTGGTGATGTCTTTCACAATTTTCTTTCCAGGACATTCTAATTGTACCAGCCTGTCACCTGTCTGTGCAATAATCTTGTAGAATGTTGTAGAGACACCTTGGACTGTCCATCTGTTACAGTCTTTTGAACAGGACAGGCCACCACAAATTATCAAATGCTCCAGCTATATCAATCATTATGCCTATAACACACTTGTCATCTGAGGTGTTCTCAATATTCACCGAATTCTCGGTGGAATTCCCCTTTCTGAAAGCGCACTGTCTGTCGTCTCTCAGGCAGCGACGCAGAAGCTTTTCCTCCACTTTGGCTAGAGCAATTACGAAGCAAATAGGCCTGTAAGATTTTGGTTTTCTTTTGAGTCTTTGTTTTCCCCCCTTATTAAGATAATGATATACAAGTTGTTCCGGATTCTGGGCACCCAACGCTGCAAAAGAAATTCGTTTAATAATAATGTTATATATGCCACTACTTTGCGTACTAGAAGCAACACTTCTGCCAGCATACTGTCTGATGCTGATGCTTTCTTCTTCTTTGACTTCATTACTGGCAGTCTCTCTTCCACCGGGCAAATGGAATCACAACACTATTATTCCATTGCTGCTCTAGTAATTCAGCGCGAAGGTGCTGATGGAACTCTGGGTCGTCTATCATTGTATCATCTGGCAACGAAGTTTTGCGTAGGCAGTGAACTCATGTTTCTCAGTCTGTCATCATTGTGAGGTCGGATCTTCTCAGGGTTGATAATACAGTGGGTGATCGAACCATATTTGTTTCAAGTTTGTGTGGAACACCCCAAACATCTTTTACCATTCGGTCCTTAATGTAGACCTCCAATTTTCTTCTCTTGTTTGAGGTAGAAATTCTTTATATTGTTGTTTGTGTTCGATAGAAAATCAGCCTTCTTTGTAGTTCTGTTTCTCCTAAAAACCTTTGGTAGTGTCTCCGCAACTGCCTTGCTCTACGTTTTATGGACTGTAGAGCGGGATTACAGGGAATTTTAAACCCATTTGACCGCCTAACAAATGTTAGGATCACTTTGTTTTGCGCCATCTTCCGCGCTCGCACAACTTCGTCCGCTTTGAGGTCAATATCAAATCTGCTTCCTTGCAATGGTTGTACCTCGAACTCTGCCTTTAAAAGATACCAATTCGCTCTGCATAGTCAGTACAGTCGCTCGGTCTGGTTCTTACTGTCTACTTCCTTATCTGCACTTACGATGGTGTAGTAAATGAGATTATGATCACTTGCTGTCCATCACAGGCCTTCCAGCGGGCAATGTGGTCACTGACTTCCGAGACTGCGAGGGTGATATCTACACTCCTGGAAATGGAAAAAAGAACACATTGACACCGGTGTGTCAGACCCACCATACTTGCTCCGGACACTGCGAGAGGGCTGTACAAGCAATGATCACACGCACGGCACAGCGGACACACCAGAAACCGCGGTGTTGGCCGTCGAATGGCGCTAGCTGCGCAGCATTTGTGCACCGCCGCCGTCAGTGTCAGCCAGTTTGCCGTGGCATACGGAGCTCCATCGCAGTCTTCAACACTGGTAGCATGCCGCGACAGCGTGGACGTGAACCGTATGTGCTGTTGACGGACTTTGAGCGAGGGCGTATAGTGGGCATGCGGGACGCCGGGTGGACGTACCGCCGAATTGCTCAACACGTGGGGCGTGACGTCTCCACAGTACATCGATGTTGTCGCCAGTGGTCGGCGGAAGGTGCACGTGCCCGTCGACCTGGGACCGGACCGCAGCGACGCACGGATGCACGCCAAGACCGTAGGATCGTACGCAGTGCCGTAGGGGACCGCACCGCCACTTCCCAGCAAATTAGGGACACTGTTGCTCCTGGGGTATCGGCGAGGACCATTCGCAACCGTCTCCATGAAGCTGGGCTACAGTCCCGCACACCGTTAGGCCGTCTTCCGCTCAAGCGCCAACATCGTGCAGCCCGCCTCCAGTGGTGTCGCGACAGGCGTGAATGGAAGGACGAATGAAGACGTGTCGTGTTCAGCGATGAGTGTCGCTTCTGCCTTGGTGCCAATGATGGTCAGGACTGCATACGACCGAGGCACACAGGGCCAACACCCGGCATCATGGTGTGGGGAGCGATCTCCTACACTGGCCGTACACCTCTGGTGATCGTCGAGGGGACACTGAATAGTGCACGGTACATCCAAACCGTCATCGAACCCATCGTTCTACCATTCCTAGACCGGCAAGGGAACTTGCTGTTCCAACAGGATAATGCACGTCCGCATGTATCCCGTGCCACCCAAAGTGCTCTAGAAGGTGTAAGTCAACTACCCTGGCCAGCAAGATCTCCGGATCTGTCCGCCATTGAGCATGTTTGGGACTGGATGAAGCGTCGTCTCACGTGGTCTGCACGTCCAGCACGAACGCTGGTCCAACTGAGGCGCCAGGTGGAAATGGCATGGCAAGCCGTTCCACAGGACTACATCCAGCATCTCTACGATCGTCTCCATGGGAGAATAGCAGCCTGCATTGCTGCGAAAGGTGGATATACACTGTACTAGTGCCGACATTGTGCATGCTCTGTTGCCTGTGTCTATGTGCCTGTGGTTCTGTCAGTGCGATCATGTGATGTATCTGACCCCAGGAATGTGTCAATAAAGTTTCCACTTCCTAGGACAATGAATTCACGGTGTTCTTATTTCAATTTCCAGGAGTGTATATTTGTTGCTGCACCTGCGCTATTTTGGAAAGTAATTAAGTTGAATGGTCTATTCATGTCATGTAGGTCGAGTTCTTGTGTAATATCTTGAAGGCAGCGTCCTCTTTTGTCCATTACTCTGCCATGCCACAATGTTGATTTCGCATTTGCGTCCATTACGAAAATATGTCTGTCGTGTCTATCCTGTATTGCTGCTGTTTTTGAGTTTTCTATGGTGGTTGTGTCTCTTGATTTACTGAAAATATTTATTAGTTACATAAAATTTTCCTAAGACAGTCATTATTTCTATTGTAACTGTGAGTTAGTCACAGGGTTGCTGTATATTGTTACTGTTGTTTCTTCATCTGGCACCACAATCATCGCTATTGAATGTTGACTTGATGTTATGATCTGTGCTGTAACTGGGATGGAATGTATAGCCCTGTTTCTGGAATATGGCTCCTTTATACATAGTTTGTGTAGGTTCAACTCCTCCAACACTTTCCCAAGATCTTGCATCACCATAGCACTGTGTATCGCATATTTGGTCGATATTTATCAACTGTCTCTGTTCCATTGCCGTTGGGGTGCGATCTGATGGCAAATGAATGCTATGGGAAACTAGTGAGCACATACTTATGTTGCGTGTGTAACCTGTAACCATGTACAATGTGGCATGTGTCATCACTAATTGCCTGTACAGATGCTTTAATGTCAAGTGTCTTCTGTCTCCTCTTAAAGATGACAATAAGTAGAGTCTGCAGATCCATCATATTTATAGGCATGTTGTTGACACTGTTCTGAATATGATCAACTTCCTCCATGGCAGGATAATTTATGGTAGAGCCTTTTGGATGATTGTGCCTAACCAGGTGTCTTATTGCTATGGTTAACACATGTATATCCTCTAATTTAGTCAGTCTCACAGTATTTTCATACAGTTGCAAAGAGACCACAGATCTGGCTATAAACTTCTTGCATTTTTCATGTCACATCCATCAGTATTTGTATCCTTTTCATAATTCCCATTGCTATCTGTAGGTTCTAAGATCTGTGTGTTTTCACAATCTTCCTCTATTAGCTGCATGCTATGACACTCTGCTACTACAACGATTTGTATGCTATCACATCTTGGATTTATTGAACTTCCAACTTTTTCTGATTTTGATAGTATATCCTTCTTTAAGTCTTCCTTGTCTAGAGGCCTGTTCCTTGTTTCTCTTTCTTGTTAGCCACATGCAGAAATTCCACTCGTTCTCATCATTATTCTTACTATTGGCCTTTTCATTGTCCATTTCATTATCGCCCTTGTCTGTATGATCAGACACTTTAACAGTTCGTGTCGCTATATCTATTCTCGTTCTGCCTTTACAAACAGATGCTCAGAAAATTTTTGCAATGTATTAAGGGGAGTGTATTCAGAGGACTACATGGAATAATTAATTTAACCTCCCACCCAAGCCAAGCTACTTTGGGATGCACTTGTAAATGGCATAGTATGCATCTCAACAAATGTAGCAAAAAGGGTACTAATTTTTGTCATAAGCTGGGCTGTCGAGAAGATACCTCTCATTAACGAAAGCAGAAGTGAATCTGTTGTTGTCCTCGGTGCTCCATCACAGGGAACCAAACATAGTGCACCAATTCCTGTGGAATTCGGTCCTAAAGTGACAAAATAACACAGGATTAGAATATGCAAATACAAATACAGCAGAAATGACTCAATTTTTGTTATATATTATCAAAACGTCCAGTCAATGAATAATAAACAGAAGATGAAGTCTACTTGTCAACCAATAGTATCAGAACTGATGTTACTTGTTTCACCAGAGCCCTGGCACACGAAAGAAAACAGTGTGTTTCCACATTAGACAATCAACAACAGTTTCTTCAGATCAGACAGCAGGAGGGATGGCTGTCTAATACTTGCTAAGAAGGGCACACTCTTCAGCACATGCAACAAAAATGAACACTTACATGTTGAGAAGAACTCTGAACATAGTGCTATACAGGCACATAATATACTAACCATCGAAACAGTATCTGTATAGGCCTATACGAAACCAATCTTTTTTGTAAAGCATACTGTAGTGGCGAATTAAAAGAGAATTCCTTGACTACAACATAAGAAGTAGGAGTAATTACCACATAAAAAGGAAACATCTTAAACCAAATGCTAAAGACCAGATAAATGAAGACGCATTTTTAGCACTTTTCCATATAAGTGCTTTCAGCTTTCAGAAATAAATTGAATCATCACATGGTAATAGTTAGCCCCTTTAGCACAGCAGAATACTTACAATTGAAGCAAGATACACAAACATTAGTTGCATGTAAATGTTTTTATAGATATCATCGTCAAAATGTTTTGTCTTTGTGTGTTACTATAGGTATGTGTGAAACAGAGATACTACACAACATTTCTATCCTACTAAACATGTACATTCTGCATTTTCTTAACACTTATGACCCATAACCACTATTTAACAAACAAAGATGCTTACTAAATAATCCATAAATCCATCCATACATTTTTTCACCACATCAGTACTGAAGAAAATTACCATATAGAGAGGGTAAATGGTGCAAGGGAAACAAGATTTAAAGGACCAACAACTCTATGTAAAAGCATTATTTAACAATTTAAAATAATTGTATAGATGAGATAGCACAAACAGAGAAAAAGAAGGGTGAGAATAGAACAACATACACACACACAAATGGGAAGAAATTGTCAAACATGTAGTCGCTGGTATGTGATTACTTTTTTTTTAGGGTAAACTCAGATTTCAAACTATCAGCATCAAGAGAAGTAAATACAGCCAAAAAATCTGGGACTTAATCAAGTAAAAGAAAGAGATTGAAGTAAACTTATTGTACCGAAATAGTAAAAGCTCAAAAAATGAAATAAACTATTCTGGCTTTTTAGATAAGCTACAGGGAAAAAATCCGGTAGATCAGAAACACTTTTCTGAACATCTTATGACCACTGAGATAAAAATGATTAATATGGATGGATATAACTTAGCATAATGTTTCCATAGATCAGGCATGGGAAAGAATGGGTTACCAACACAGATTAAGAAGCAATGGTAATAGAACAAAGCATTGATGCCCATATATTTTGTAATGGTCAGCATTTTGAAATCTGTGCTCCAGAACTTTGTGGAAAGTTAACAAAAGCCAGAACATACAACTGATAATTCTGAATTATTTGTGAAATAATATGATGAATTAGGAATCTTCTTATCCTTCAAACAAATTAAGGCAATACCATATCAACATAGGGAAGCAATTTAATGTTTTAAAACATATGTATTGTAGAGACACATTTCTATCTATTAATATTTTATAAAAACTATTTCCCCTAATGCAGTTTGCAATGAGAGTTGCAGGAAACAACAACACTGCTTTTATATACTAAGATGGTATCTGTTCTTTTGGACATGTCCAAAAGCAGCTAAGGGTGTTCATTTCATTGTAATTTAACACTGCTTTTGATACAATTTCTATAGCTGCATCATTATAATGTGTTTATTTTTATTTGATCCAATAAATCCTTTTTAGTAGATTGTTAGTACAAATAGTACAAGCAATATAGTACAAGTCAGAGGTAACACAATGAATTTATAATTACAATTGTTGTTAAGTGAGTCTAGATAATCAACACAATCAAAATAAATAACAATATATTGTGATGTAACACATAATTATATAATTAATAATATTTGGTACATCAATTTTACTTACTACATTCAAAGCCAGAGTAGCAATAGTCCAGCTAGAAGCGTTTCAACTTTACTTTAATCGATGGCAGGCAATGAAAACCTCATTGACTCTGTATGTTCGTGAAAACCTCATGATTCCAGTAACCAGTAACTCCATTATCAAAGAGAGATTTCAAAATGATATAGCAACTTTGTCTGTAGTACATTATGTTATTTTTTAACAGACAGTTTTTACTTCTTTTTTAAAATTTTACAAAATGGAGAAACAAAGATTTCATTGCCTATCATCGAAATGTATTTAATGTTGATATGTATTTTAAGTAAGAAAGTATATGGTTATATAACGTAACTGCAGTAAGATGTATGGCTCTTTCACATAAATTTGTACTTACTGTGTTTACATGTAGGTTGAGCAGGATGGAGGTGTCATGTGGTGTGAAAGTTAACTGCCATAGATTTTTCAGAATTTATTATAAGCCTATTAGTCCTGAATCACTATGCCAAGCCTGGTGTTACTGATGGTGCAATTTCCTACACATTTTCTTCACTGTGTCATCTAATCGGAACATCAGTGTCATCTACAAAGAGTATTCTGCATCTGTCAGTTATTTTGCTCCCCAGGCCATTTACATAGAGCAGAAATAAGGCAGGTCCCAGAACTAACCTCACAGGACTTCATACTTGATATTTTGCTCATTACTGTAAAAAGTAGAAATTCTGTTTCACTGCCTTTGCGTTTTATTTTTGTAATATGTTGACAGTGGTTGAGGTATGATTGGCTGCCCCTTTTAGATTGGCCTCTTATTCTATAATTACTTAACTTGTGCCATGATAATAACACTGAAGATCAAGAAAGCCATAGTGTAGTGTGCTTTATGAGCCTGAGAAAAAAGCGATGGACTTGGAACAGTGGCTAGAAATGTGAAGACAACCCTGACAACTTAGAAAGACAATTACGTATTCGACGAAAACGAGATAGGCTATTCGTCCATAATGGGAATGGCACAATGCAAGTGGCAGATGAACTTGGGGTCATTGTGAAGAACAGAACTGACTTGAGAGAACCAGTCCTATCTCTGTATATACGGTACAAGGCGGGGATTGGTTAGATTTCTGCAGGGGGCTGAAGGAAATCATATACTTTCCAGTTGAAGTCTTACGTATTCACTTAAATTTTATCCAGTTTAAAACCTTCGTCTTTCCTGTTAAAATTATTACGATGTTTATCAATCGCGATAGCCTTTCCATACAAGCATGCATAATAATACGACGTTTTTGATATGACACTTGTCTCGCTGAAAGGCCATGGTCGAAGTATAAAACTGTCTCCTGACGTTCGTCTCCGACTGCGGGAGACATCCTCGGAGGTAAAGCGGCGAACTGCAAAGAGAATTCGAGGAAGCGCTGACATGACATATAGGCAGCACAGAGGGCGCCACTGTCGATCACGTGGCTATGAGATTGTCTCTGGTATGGCCAACATTCTCGATTGAAAGTAATCGATCGTCACGCTTGCGGTGCAACGCTGACATCCAAATTTTATCCAGTTTAACATCTTCGTCTTTCCTGTTAAAATTATTACTATGTTTATCAATCTCGATAACCTTTCTATACAAGCGTGCATAATAATGCGAGGTTTTTGATATGACACTTGTCTCGCAGAATTTTATTTCATGATCACCTTCCTGGTAAACATGTTCCGCTACGGCCGATTTATCCGTGTGACCCAGGCGGCAATTCCTCTTATGTTCGACAAGACGGGTGTTCACATTTCTCTTTGTGGTACCGATGTAAACCTGTCCACAAGTACAAGGAATTTTATATACACCCGGTGTAGCCAAAGGTTGTCATGCATCTTTTACCGACCTTAAAATTTTTTTTATAGTTTGTACCCCATACTTGCCTAAAACTTTCCCTATGCAATCTGTGATCTTACTAATGGACGGAAGAAAAACTTTGCCCTTGGACGACTGTTGTTCGTCGTTACTCCTGATTCTCTGCCTAGAGTGAAGTGCTCGATCTATATCCTTGCTAGAATAGCTATTCTTCACGAAAGTTGACCGTAGATGTTCAAACTCATCTTTTAAATAAACAGATTCACAAAGTTTGTACGCCCTGTCTACCAAAGTTTTCATTACACCTCTTTTTTGTCTAAGGTGGTGGTTTGAATCTTTGTGTAGATAAAGATCAGTATATGTGGGCTTTCTATGCACCTTATGGCCCAACATTCCGTCCTTTCGTTTAATCACAGACACATCCAGTAAGTCCAATTGCCCATTCCTTTCCGTCTCCATAGTGATTTGGTTTTTTGGATTAATGCTGTTTAAATGTGTCAGCAAGGCATCCAACTCCACTGCTCCGTGTGTCCATACTATGAACGTGACATCGACATAGCAATACCATCTGGCTGGTCTCTTACTGGCAGTCTGCAACGCCCGTCGTTCAAAAGTCTCCATAAATAGGTTAGCCACAGCAGGACTGACAGGACTGCCCATAGCCACCCCGTCAATCTGTTCATGAAAGTTATTATTGTATTGAAAATAGGTTGTGGTGAGGCAGTGTCGGAATAATGCCACAATATCGGTAGGAAACATATCTATCCATCCTTGGACAGAGACATACCAGTAACTCTTCCCGAGTTCAGCCGCAAAGCCTACCAGTGAAGGGTGATAGGTGTAACTGGCGACACAGCAGGGAGCGGCGGCAGTCAGTACTGAAAGCAGACAAATACAAGCTGCAGAAGGCGGAGTAAAAACTGATGATAGCACGCAGCCTGCCATGGAGCTCGCCACTGAAGTTAAGACGTGGCTCAATGTGGCAGTGTACAAGCTATACAATCACCTCGATCAAGGGCTTCTAGCACAGCCAGCTGTACATAAGCTGGAGTCATGACAAATGGCAACACTGAGAGGAAGGCCTACTATAGACACATTAGCGTGTTCAGGGAAATACAAACTGTGAATGTTTTGATTTCAGTTGTGAGATGTGCAACGTCTGGTAAACATTTTCAGATGCCAGAGAGATACTGTCAGACGATGTACAAATAGTTACAATGTGATTGTAGAGTCGATAACAGTTACACCACGGCATTCCAATTCTCAAGAAATAGAGACATGCACAGAATAGTTCTAAGGAAAGGCTGGATAATTTCCAAGAGATTAAAGAAGATTAGGGTTTAACATCTCATGAACATTCAGGTAATTAGAGACAGGACGGGAAAACAAACTTTCCAAGGAACCATCTCTGCATTTGCCTCGCACGATGCAGATAAATCACGCAGAACCTAAATCTGGATGGCATGATGTGGATTTCAACTAATATCTCTCCGAATGCGAGACAAGTGTGATGACCAGTGTGCCACTCAGCTAAATGAGATCATTAGATTATATGAAGCATTTTGAAGAAGATGACGTAATAACAATTGGTACTTTTAAACATTTGTAAGGAAATCAATGAGGTGCCTATGAGATCAACCAAAATTATGTGAAGGTGTAATTCCAAGAATATTCCCCAATTTGCCAAATTATTTAACCACATCAGTCTTGAGTTTAGAATTAGTGACTAAAAAGTTTATATTGTTTGTCTACATGTTGTTCTGGAACAAAATAAGGCTCAAAAACTAAATTTAAAAAGACTTATGATTCACCAAAATATAGTGCCTGTTGCATATACCCTACATCAGGACCCAAATGCGATTTTTATCATAGTAATGACAAGTTTTCAAGGATTCCTATGATGGATTTTATTTATAAGCTGACAACAGAAATATATAAACATATTTATGTAAGTTCTACAAAAACTAAATTTTATTTTTATATCCGAAAACAGAACCCAAGGTTTTTTTATATGAGGGAACTTCAAATCGTAAGTTACATATTATTATGGCAGTCCAAGTAACTTTTATCGAATGCTGCATTACACTTCAAAGTGACACAGATGCATGACACTATTTTTCAACATATTCACCAAGTCGGTAAACAGTGATCAGAAATTTCTATTATTCAATTACTTGTGATAAAGTCCACTCCTTTGTCATGGAGCCATTTGAGAAATGCTCTGTGGATGTCTTCATAATTGTAAAATCGCCAGTTGCTGCAGATAAATTCCTTGACTAACTGGACGTTATCGTCTGCAGCTGATGGATGGCCTTCCTTACCAATCAACATTAATCACATCTTGTGGCTTTGATCAATCTGTTGACTGTTTCATTACGGTTGGACGTGACATTGCATTTGATCCATACACTGTCAGAATAACAGCAATCTGCGTGCAATTTAGACCTTTTACCCTCAAGAATTCCGCTGCCTTGAGAACTTCAAGTGTGGAGTACGTTTCCAGTTGCTGCGCCATTTGACTCCCATATTGTGATACACCTATTATTTGTATCACAGTAGAATTGTCTCGGCAGGAAACCTGGAATATGTTTTCTCTTTTGGGAATGCACCACTCTTGTTGCCATTGATCCTAGTGTGGAATGACATGAGTAGTTTAGTTCCTGAAATCTCTACATATATGGTCCATTCTTATATTTTTTATAGAACTGAAAAAGAGTCCTCTTTTCTGTGAAACAGATACACATTTAACATTTAGTGCACTGCACAAATGTGAATTGGTTACATGCAGAAAACCCACATCTTAGGCGATTTTTCTGGGTTTTATTTATCATCTCAGGTAGATAAATAGCATGGAAGATCTTGCTGTTGGTGATTGCAAAGGCTTTGATGTTTTGGGGAGTTTACTCATTGGAAATGCATGCTCTCTGTACAGCCCAAAGCATACCCAATCTACATGGAGAAAATATTGCTGTACTGTTGTCAGTAAATATGGTTAGAAAATAAACATAAATAAATCATTTATTCGACAGCTTAGGATATTTAGATCACAGCTTATTAAAAATACATACTAGTTGAAAATTATTAAAAACGAGAAGAAATTACATTTATTTCTCTAAGTCGTGCTAACTCTGCAATAAAAAGCTTTCTTCAGTCAGTTGCAGCAAACTACTGGAAGCTCGCACAAACGTAATTAAGTGATGCAAAGGAAACACATGGTATAAAGTGCATGCTACAGTAAATAAGACACAGCAAGTCTAGCTAATTGCCTAACCTAGAAAAAAATAGTAGTTTCATGTAGCGTATAGGCTAGATGAGGGCTGAAGAGGTGAAGTAAACCAACTTAATTTCAGTCTGGTAAAGTTCCCAATGAAAGATGACTGAAGCTACAGGCAAATCTTTGTAAGAGAAATGAAGATTGGCTTGCAAAAATGTGATTAAGAGCCTTAGAGACGTGTCTTTATATGAAGGTATCAGAAACAATTCATTACATTTCTACAAGTTAACATTGAAAGAAAACCCAAAACCTGAAACAAATGTTAATAGTGATGGATATAAACTTGTTGTTTCAGCTGAAAATCAGTGAAATGAACGCTGTCCATGATATCACAAAACGCTTGATACATTTTAAAAGTTGATAGCAAGTTGTCACCATCTTTTACATATGTTAGTGTAAAACTGTTTTCAGATGTGTTATTATGTTCACATCATACATGCTGCTCTATACTTTAGAGCTGCACAGTGGTTTTGTCATGTATCATACTTTTCCTCACTTATTAAAATTCCATTATTGACCATTTAAATGGGAATAATATTACGGATTAGTTCTTGTGCACTTGTGTTAATCATAGCATTAAGTACGACATGCTGCCATATACTTCTGCCACAGTCTTTCATAACATTTGAGACTTATTTACATTCTATTTGTGCTATTTAAACTGGAAGATTTCAGTGATTTGTTGTTGTGTGCATGTGTTAAACATGTAACTGCACATCTTAGAGAGTATTGTATTTAATGTGGATTGAGAGATACATTCTGGAAGTCGGGCTGTCTAATTGACAACTGGGCGATGTTGTCACACTGAAGGCTCTGGATTGTGTAGCGTGGGCTATGCTACTAGAGCAGATGACAATACGAGTCCTTGCGCTGAGAGAAGGAGCCCATGCAAGCAGCTCTGGCCAGAGTCTTAGGAGTCCCATGCACATTCGTTCTTGATTCCGAATAGGTGTGTGAACAGCTACTAAAATAAAATAGAATATGAACAATGTACTTTGCAACACAGGCATTCGTTAGCAGGATCAAATGAACAGGAATTACAAGAAAATTATGCAATGAAATAAGGTTTTGTTTTATATGGAACAAAAACAAAGAAACAAATATGAAATCATTTACTCCACCCAATATACAGATATGAGCAAAAAAAAGAGCAGCATATTCACAATAGAATTCAAAGAGTGCAACACCCACAAGAAGTCATAATGAAGAACATAATCCAATGAAACCAGCTTCTGTGGCGTGTCATATCAGACGATTTTAATGCTTTTTTGACCTGTGGTAAGGCACAAGTATTCGACTTGATAATGATCACAGTTGAAATTACATTACTGGGTTTTACAAATAAAAAAGTGCAATAGCCAAAAGCTGGCCATGACATCATTTACAAAATGTTATGTAACTGTGACATCCAGGTATGAGAAATTAATTTCAGTTTTTGATTAAGATTTCTCGAATGTATCACTTCACAAGGTAAGAAAACATTTTGTTTTCCAGGCACACACTTTACTACTGTGCTATGAGGCCCACCCTTAAAGTGTAAATGAAAAATATTGTCGTCTAAATCGCGTATTTCGAATTAAAAGTAAGGATTTTCACGCCATATTTTCTCTTATTGAAAGTTCACTGCCAGGTCAGCAGTGGGGCATAACCCGCGCCTTGCGTTTCTTATATTTTGGTGTTCCATGACTGAGGCACTCAGCAAGCAGACATAGAGAAAATAAGGATACTGTAATGTACTTATGTGGATTTAATAGGATTTTTGTCCATCCAAGAGTATTTTTGAGCTTGAAATACTAACATTTTACGATTTTTTCAATGTTAATTTTTAACTATGTTTCTCAGAGGTATTCAAACTACAATCCAGGCAAAGGATGAAAACAATTGGACATTGTATGTAATCACACACATAGTATGAATATAAACGTGGTGTTTTATGAACCTAATGGCTAATTACTTTTAGAGGTCTATAGATAAAGGACAAATAGGGCCTACAGCTCTCCCACGAGCATATAATCATGTGAGGAACCTCTGCGTGAAGAAAAACATCGAAAAAGCTGTTAATAAAGGGAAAAAGTTTAGGGCACAACATCTAGTTTGCAGTTTTCTATAGTTTCGAACATCTTTCAGAACAATCATCTTAGTGAAGTCAATAGGCAAGCCGGGCAAAATGAATGGATGTGAGGAAAATCATATAAATCAGCAATTAAGGTAGATAAATCACAATTGCACCAATAAAAGTTTAGGCTTAATTTTCTATCATCATTATCTTTTTCAAATATTTAAAAATGTCTTATATGGGGCAGATATAATGAAATTTATTGGGAAGAGGAAATAGGGAAAAGGTGTGATTTGCAGAAACAGACTGAACCGATTACAATACCAATAATGGTAATTCATTAGTTATTGACTAGTAAAGGTACACACAAGATAAAATGGGCTGCACACAAAAACGCATTCTCGTTTTAGTGCTAAACGAGTTCACCTCTCTGTTTCAAAGGGGTGATTGCCTCAGCTGTCTGTCGTCTACTGAGCCATGTGCTTCATCCATTATGGTCGGTTCGTTCTCTGCACACCTCAGCCACACTGCAGGAATCGACGCGTGCACACACCGACTGCTCTAAAAATTTGTAAACTACTTTAATGAAACGATGCAGTAAAAAACATTGATTCTCATGCATCTCACAGCCTCATGTGTTAGCTTCCTTATGAACTGTATGTCATTTCGTTAACGGTCATAGTTACTATAATATTTCTGTATTCAGCTAAGTACTGTACGAAATTCCAATATGAGGCATCTGAGAAAATCAATCAGACTAAATTTTAATTTGCCAAAGTTTTAATTTTTTCCAAAGAACAATATTGTCCTCGTCAAAGTAGTTACCTTCGGCAACTATACACTGGTGGAGTCGTTGTTCCCGGTCTTGACAGATGCGCTGACGAGCTTCAGCTGGTAGGGTCTATAACATGTCAGTCACATTCTTTTGAATGTTCTCCAGAGTTCCAAAATGACGTCCTTTTAAGACTTTTCAATCTCAAGGAACGAAAAAAGTTACAAACACTCATATCAGGTGAATAGGGAGCAGTGGAACAATAGGAATGCCTTTTGAAGTAAAAAATAACGTGATGGAAGTGGCAGTGTGACATGGGGCAGCATGATGCAGCATCCACATGTCTGCAACGTCCAGGTAACTCGATTACCCCTTTTCCTAAGCCTCTTAAGGACAGTTTTGTGAAACACTTGTCTGATGTTTTGTCCCGGTGGAGCAAATTCCTCACTCATGATACTCTTACTGTAAAACAAACAATGCAGAATTGATCTTTGATTTGCTCATTGGAGCTCATTTCGGTCCAGTAGATCTCAGTGTGTCACTCCTCACTCTGCCGCTTTCTCTCAGGATTATACTAAAAAATCCAGGGTTCATCACCTGTGACCACACAACTGAACCAGTCTTGGTTATGCACTATTTTTGCACAGGTCTTTTTCGTGTGCAAATGTTCGGTCAAAATTTGATGTACAATAAAAGTGTTTAAGCCTAACATGTCACCTATCATATTTATTTTTAAACGTCGATGTGATATGACAATATTACTTAAATGTTCGACGTTTTGTCGGTTTCTGAAGCTGAATGTGTTCCTGATCGAGATCATCCTGAGCGTGTTTTCACCCTTCCAGAAATTATTTGTGCCAGCAGGAAAGTCTGCTCTTATCAAGAAATGTTCCCTTTAGGCCTATTTCAACTTTTCAAAGCTCACACTCGTTGATTCTCCAACTTTAACACAAAACTTGATTCTGTAACTGGATTTTTCTCTAAACTGGAGACAAGATCTGTATCTATTCCCAATTTCGAGAAAATGGACTATCTGTAGGGACTCACTTCCGATCATTGCGCTATCGATTGAGTGCAAGTGAAATATTAATAATATCTCTATCGCCTGAGGCAGCGAAAAAAAATTTGACAAATCGAAGTATAATAAGCGGAGAGTAGTTTGCCATGTAGCTAACATGCAAAACTTTCTTATCTATTGCGCATTATGGATGACTATTTTTTTCCAATGAAAATAATGTAATCATTTAAGGAGCTATCGACAACTGGTGAAATGAGATTTAGAATTGTTTTTATACTAAGTAGGGGCTTTTCATAAGTTGTTGACTTCTCTTGCCCACAGTTGATTGATTAATAGCAAATTGTTACAGGATTCTTGCGCAACTGCAGCTACATTAGCATGTTAGTGAAGTGAAATTTTGTGAACTCTGCTTGTTTTGGAAAAGAAGCTACTTTTAAAAGGAGAATGAAAGAAAGATGTACAAGAAAGGAGAAAATAATTCACTTCTGCTATTGCAATTTCATCATAATCTTTTACTCATTGTGTTTATTATAATAAGCGGTTGACTTGTTGAATTGTTCGTCATACTGACATAACCTATTATCAAAAACATTTGCACACTCACGAGCTGTAGCTTACAAGTTCAATATGACAGGCGTTTGTGTGAAGGTTTCAGCTATAGAACTACATCTCCCTTACTGCACAGTTTTGTCTGCAAAGGAATCCCCACCTTTATCATTGTCCCCACCCCTACTGCATCTTCTGTGCACGTAGTCGCCAAGTAATATTGCATGCACTCTACAGCATCTGAACTATCTTTGGGGAATAGAATGCTAATAGAAATTTTCAGCTATCTAGAGATTATAAAGCACCAGTATTTCAGCTGGTGCATTCATACCAAAGAACAAGTCAGACAAATTAACAGTACAATGAACTTGTTGAATCATTTTGTTGACTGTTCATTAACTACTCTAACCACTTCTAATGATGCTTCTTCACTGAACACAGGTATTAGGTATGGCTAGTTGTGACTCTTGGTCAATAGGTTCACTGTTTTCCTGCTTCATTCTGGTGGGATAGTTGACAACAAAACGCAATTTATAACTGTTAAGCAACATTTCCAAATTGTTTCCTTTATCTGAATGCTTCACAAAATCAACAACAAAATCTTAACAGATGATTGTTTGCTTTTCTTTGTCTGTGGCATAAAAAAGAATAAGTTTCTTTCTAAAAACTTTGGAGGTTTCCCACTAAGCAGCTCTATACTGTAATAATTAATGTACAAATGAGTTTTCCCATAGCGACAGTTGACAAATACAGGCTTTCTATTTTTAATCTAAGAAGATACTCCTTGTTTCAATGCATCAGGAGACGATGATTTTTCTTAAAAATAGTCAATTCATCTTTTCTACATTTTTTCTCTTAGAGAAATAGGCTGCTAATCTATAATCCTCTATGTTATGACATGTGGATACCTATTCATATGGTTCTCAGTCAGACATTATATATCAGGTTCCTTTTCATGTTCTTGGTCATTTAAGGAGAGCCGGAGGCGCCCATGTTAAAATCACTAAGTTTGAGGAACATTTATGATTGAACTACCAAATAGAAAAATTTGAATTTTTTTTGCATATAGAGTGGTTTAGTATTGCAGTTATGACAGTGAGATTTTGGAGTATCTTTTCTAGATTCCTTCCAATTTTTTTTATTAATGACCCAATTTTTTTTACAAATAATTGCTTTATAATTAAACTGAAATGAAACTACTGAACATATTGCCAGATGGCTGTGTTACAATGTGCGTTTGACCACTAGGAGTGCTGTATAAAAATTTCATCTCTCTAGCTTGAGTGGATTTTGAGAAAATGTTCCTTATATATGCGAAAAATTCTAATTTATGGAAAATGGCTATCAAAGTTTCTCAATACATTCCTGCACTATAGGATGGAGTATCAGGGTCTTCTTCTTCATCCTCCAAAAGCTTCCTCTTCTGTCTTCTTTTCTGGCCTGTTGTTCCATCTTACTTCATATGCCTTTCTTTTGTTTCTGCTCCTCTTATCCTTTCTCTGTCAATATTTCTTAGTGCTTGTACAGTGTTCACCGCAGCTGTAAATCCTAATGCCTTCAGAACTTCACACTTCACACTGTTCCCTTGGTTGTAGGTTGCATCATAAATGCCAAAGTGCAGTGTTTTTATGCTTACTAACACCCTTTTAGGAATCACTTTCCAAATTAAATTGTTTACGCTCTCATTAGGATTCTGCGTCTTTCCGTGTAGACATTTGTGTAACAATTCTGGCTGTGCTAAGTCATGAGAAATATAATATCATCACTGTCACTAACATATTCACGAAATCTGTCACTTCCACCAGTCAGCTTCTTGCTAGAGGATGTCACAGGGCTATGGCCAGCCATGTGTTGCTTAGCAGAAGAACGCACTGTTTCAGTAATTGTAGTATCGCAACTTGGTATTAGTGTTAATTTTCTTTTCCCTGTGTTCTTCCTCTTCTTATGTACACGGTTACTAAAACGTGGCATCGTAACCAGAGTAACGCTTTACACAAGAAGTTACCAATAACAGGCGCAACACTGAACTAATTCGAAACGGTAAACAGCAAAGGGACGATGTTCCGCGCTCTTAGCGCTTCATTTGTCACAGAAAGCAATGTAGCCAACCCATGCACACCCGCTGTATGCGTAACATAAGGCGCTGTATGCGTAACAGGCCTAGAAAATCCCAAGCAGTTCGCCAGGAAGACACGAGAGGGTATTAGATGCATTCAGCAGCCGCCCATTTCCTCTGCAGGCATGGGGGAAAATGGTAATAACTCCACTTCTAGGTCGAGTAGAACAATAATTCTAAGCTTACATTAAAGAGGAATGTTCCAATTAATTTTTTTGTCCGCCCCCGCTAGCTGAGTGGTCAGCGTGACAGACTGTCAATCCTAAGGGCCCGGGTTCGATTCCCGGCTGTGTCGGAGATTTTCTCCTCTCAGTGACTGGGTGTTGTGTTGTCCTAATCATCATCATTTCATCCCCATCGACGCGCAGGTCGCCGAAGTGGCGTCAAATCGAAAGATCTGCACCAGGCGAACGGTCTACCCGACGGGAGGCCCTAGCCGCACGACATTTCATTTATTTCAATTAATTTTTGGTAGCAAAAAAAAAATCGTAATTTTTTGGATTTGACCACCTCCGGCTCCCCTTAAATTAACAAAAAGTTCATATACTTTATTCTTCTAGCTATTTGTCAATTACTTTGTCGAGGTATATCACCAGTTCTCAGCAAATCAGCGAAGTTAAGCACCGTTGGGTATGGCCAGTACTTCGATGGGTGACTGTCCAGTTATGCCATGTGCTGTTGACAATTTTTCCTTCGCCTTTCTGACACAGCGAACAGGAGCAATGATGACATCAAGTACCTGACCATCAGTCTTTGGATCAATGTCCTGAATTCAATTCCAAATATCTCTATAGTCTGCTGTGAAGAGAGGGCGCACGACGTCATTGATGGTAATCCTTCCATCAGATAGAGACACTAAGCTTGATGGGCCCCTTGGTATACATCGTGAGGGGTATGCTATGTGCCGGCAGCAAGTTTCACCCTCTCCTTTCTCTTATCATCTACAACATGACACTGCACTACAAACACACTATTATAGATGTCTACAGTTAACAGATACACTTGCATACACAACTCTCATACTTCAGAAAGGGAAAGTGCCTGCAGGTACAGAGGGCAGGGAAAGCCCTTCCGATTAGGTGGCTGAAGATGCCCTTCTAGGTCTCTCAACCATTCATGCCATATGACTTTGCTTTACTTTAAAGTCTTCTAACGTTCTGATGCATCACAGTAAGTTTATTCACAGAAGTTTCATTTTTATGTGACATTACATTTATCTTAACCTCAATTAAAGCAGTCTTGACTGAATGATACAATAGAAAATCTGGAATGACATAAAAACAGAATGAAAATGATAGGTTGTACTCATCTTATAGAGGAGGCATTGAATAGCAAACAGGCACATTAAGATGATTTTTTTCTTCATGTACCTGTCTGCCATTCAACATCCCCTCTATGTGCAGAGTGGCAATCTGTCCTTTTCATATTATTGTCTGAATGGGGAATTTAGCTTATAAAAGGTTTATGTTTCACATGAGTAATCACAAGAATTCTACCACTTGTGTATTTCTATCTCACAGTAGCATCAACAGGCACAACCTAATGGGAGCCCTATCTAAAGTCAGCAATATTCTGTTTGTTTCGTATGAGAGATGACACCCTTTCTATTTAAAAATTAAGAGTTGCATTGAAGAGGACAGCTTCTAAAATTGCCATTATATTGGTAATATAGCCTCAACAGGTTTTCTTCGCTCTCCTGTCTCAAACTACTTGACTTTAAATTTCTGTTCAGCCACTTTTTTTTTGTAGAACAATGGTTTTACATTCATGGACGACTCTGTATACCAATAAGTATGCCACGGCTACTATGTGACAGGAATTTATTATTACTTAATATTAGTAAATTGACGTTATTAGAATACCAAATATCCATCACTGCAACTTATTTCTATTCTTCTTGTGCTGAATGTGGTCAACTGTAGACCAGATAAAATAGTTACTCAGAGGAATAGGTCTTTCAAATCAGGTTCTTCTTCCAATCCTCCCAATACCTTTTCATTTTCTCATTCTGTTGTTGTTTTTGTAGCTGAGTGAATTATTCCATGTTCCTCTGATTTTCTTGGAAATCGTTGAGGTTTTATTTATATTTCACTCTGAATTTTCTCTGTTTAGAATGTTTTTATAGTTATACTCATTTTTACATATATCTGAGTTTATTTGATTCACTGTCGTTTCTTCTTTTGTTATTTAATTCTCTACTGCTAATGTGAGTGACATTTGTCATCCACATGGATTTCGCTCTCCATTTTGGCTGACTGGGTGGACTGAGTTCGTGCCATTTTCACTACCTTCCCATTAATTCTGTGTCTGTTAGCTTCAGCCATCATTGGTGTTCAGTCACAGAGGGCTGTATTGTTTATGGAACATTATTACAGCTTGAGGGACACTGGTCATCTGCAGGAGCAGTACTGCTACAGTCTGAAACAAAGTAAGTTTATGTTACTTTACTGCTTTTCTAGACTCTATCTAACTTTCATGTGAGTAGTTTTAGGCATAACAAAAATAATTATTTGATTTTTTACCTAGAAGACCTACCTATGAAAAGTAAATATTCTCTATACTTTTAGTTTGTGGAATAAATATTAAAAGTGAAAACAAAACAATGGCAAATTTTAGAAGAGCTCCTGATGTGTGGCTGGAATGGTTCCATTAGCTGAGAGATGAAGAGCCTGACAGTGGTTCTGCTGACTCAGAGAACAAGGCTTGTGTGCATGAAAGTAGTCATGATTCAGGAACAGCACAAGAAGTATGAGAACATGATGGATATGGATCTCAGGAAGAAGTAATCCAGGAGGACGTATTTCTTTTCGCAAAAGATGGACTAGCTAGATGGAGGAAAACTTATATATCCTACCAATGTTAGAAATAAATCTTGTAAAATTATTATGCATTTACATGGACCAAAATATGAAGCTTGTATAACAAAGTCAGAAATAAATATAACAAAGTTAGTTTTGAAAGGAAATATAATACTCCTTATTTTAATATGTACTGATATTTACATCTGTATAATTATTGGTAACTTTTCTAGTGAAAGGAATATTAAAAGAACAACTGTCATATATACAGATTTCCAAGCTCTCATTGGTTTGTAATATTTATGCAGATCTTTGACAGATTCTAGAAAGCATTTAATAAAGTTGTGGGATAACTCAAAGGGCAACAAACTTCAATCATGTAACTTACACCACATGAGTTTAAACCAATTCATCACACTCCTGAGATGTCTAAGATTTAATAGTATCCTTGATAGAGGTGTTCGCAGAGAGAATGACAAGTTGACTGCTATCAGAGAGGTATTGGAGCTATTTACTATCAATTATTAAAATTATTTATCACCAAGTCTGTACCTTAACATATTGTTTATTAAGTGATTTATATTTAAATTTAAATAAAAGCTCTTAAAATCATTCATACATATGGTTCAATGAGTCTAAATACATCGTTTATGTTGTGGATGAAACAAGAGAGAGTTAAATGTTGGAAGAGTCTTTAAGTTAATCTACTATCGTCTTCACCTGTCCATAGAAACTGACCCACCTCCCTCGAATTGCTTCTAAGAGTTTGTGAATTCTTTGATAGAGTTCTTTGTTGATATTTTTCTGATGTTCCTATTTTTAAGGATGCCAATGAATTCTTCTACATAGAGTGCTTGCAGTTTTATAGGTGTACCACAATTTATAATTTTTGCATTAATGGCGATTTATTTTTCATTGTAGGTGTGTTTGGATAATTGATACACCATCTACAGCTTCTAGGGTCTGAGACTTGCTTCTTTCATCACTCTGTAAGTCTGAATGATTACTCTGATGTATTCCTTTTTTTCAGTTTCATTAATTTAACTGAAATATTTTTTCAATGAACTGGGAACATCTATAGTATTCGTCATATATTCTGTTTTGTATGCTGAAATCTGCAGGATTTTTTTCACTGAATTTCTTGTGAGGAGGCAGCCTTTAAGAGAGGCAGGCTGCAATCAAATTTTGATGCTGATTGGTTAATGTTCATATGAAACACACTGTGGCACATGGCTGCATGCTTTCAACCACAAATCTTGAAGTACAGCCCATATCTCCCAAAGGTCACCTTTATTTACATATTGCTACATTTTTCAAATGGGTCTACACTGGCTTTTTCTGAGGACTGATAGATTTCTCTTCTTAAATGGTATCTATTCTGTGACAATAGACACACCTATCAGTATTTTTTATAATATCAAAGTATATTTTTGAAAAGAGCAGAGCCACTTGAAACTACACATAAATACATATATGTCATTTATTTGACTGATAACCAGTGATGTATATACTACCTGGACACGGCTTTTTAGAATCTGGTTTTTCCTTTTATGTTTTGTATTAAGCTTGTCATTATATTCTTTTGGTTTTATTTCACTCTGGGGAAGTTTACCTGGGATCCTTTATGATAAATTAATGTATTTAGCTTCAAAGAGTTTTTACCTATGTGTATAAATTTTTTGACTCCTTTGTTGCTTTAAAGATTGTATTGGTTTCATTTCTCTAGTGGAATTATTGTGAAAATTGATAAGTTAATAGAAGACTTAAACATCTTGCATTAAGTTTTCAAATATATGCATCTTTTAAGGTAATTAACTTATTTAAATTTTATAACTTAAATAATTTTTCTGATGAATTTTCTGCTCAAACATTAATTATGAATTGGCTGATACAACTTTACTGTTATAATATTCGGTTCTTCAACCGACCATCTTCCATTCCATGTTAATCAACACACAACTACTATAATTCAAAATAATATTTAGTATAATACTGCAGAATGATATATTATCGTAAAATAGTGAAATTATCAGAAGTCTAATTGTCAAAAATTAAGCAATATTACTGCCTAACTTATCTGAAATTTATCCCAAAATAGCATAAGCAAATAAGAAGTATCATTCTGGTTCAATGGGAACTGGTGTACCAAGAAGAGTTGCTGGTACATAGTTATGTGGATCTCCTAGAAGATGAGTGCTAATTAAGTGTAATATCATTACTAATGATGTTATTAATACAAATTTAATTGCGGCCTTAAACATAAAGTAATGATGGAATCGAAATTTTTCAGTATCTCCATTTAGTCCTAAAATGTTATCTGATACTGTTTAGGGTGATAACAAATCACAAATTTCAGGTGTAGATAGATGCCTTGATAAATTTTAATACAAAATGTGATACAAAAAATCGATTTAATGGTGTATTACTTACTTACTTACTGTGGTGGTCACACAAACCACAATCAGTCTTAAGCCTCACAAATCAGCATCCTCCAGCACCCTCGTTCCATGTATTCTTCTTCAGACAGCCCCAGGATACTCATGTCCTCTCTGACCTGATCAATACATTTGAGTTGAAGTCTTCCCTGTGGTCTTTTGCTTCTAATATCTTCCTCCACTATCTGTCTGATGACCTTGGCTTTTCGATGTATTATGTGTCCATACCGCTTGAGTCTTCTTTCTTTGACCATTCCCATGATGTCCATCGACTTGTATAGCTTCTGCAATTCACAGTTTTTTCTTTTCCTTCATTCATCTCCATCCTTCACTGGCCCAAAAATTTGGCTGAGAATATCGTTCTCAAATATCAGGAGTTTTCTTTGCATCTTTTGGGTGATGGTCCAAGTCTCTGCACCATATAAGACAAAATGTTGTATTATTGTCTTGTAGATCTTGGTCTTTAAGGATCCGATAGAAGCCAGGATTTAAACAGTTTTCCCAGAGCGAACCTTGGCCTGTTTTCTGCTTGTATTCATGCAGTAATTTCCTGGTATATCTCGTTTCTTTCATTGAATATAGCCCCAAGATATTTAATCTCCTTTACCCTTTCAAAGACTTTGTCCTCTACCTTCAGGGATCTGTCATCATTTTCACTGCTAACTCTGCATGATCTACAGCAAATCCTTCTCAGACTCAACGAACTAAATTTGTTCAAAATGGATCAAATGGCTCTGAGCACTATGGGACTTAACTTCTGAGGTCATTAGTTCCCTAAAACTAACAACTACTTAAACCAAAGTAACCTACAGACATCACACAGATCCATGCCCGAGGCAGGATTCGAACCTGCGACTGTAGCAGTCACGTGGTTCCAGACAGTAGGGCCTAGAACCGCTCGGCCACTCCGGCTGGTTAAGTTTGTTCCTAAATATGGAATTGGTGATAATAGATTTGCAATTATTGTTGCTCATTAAAAATGTATTTCACCACAAGGAAGACCCTATTCTATAAATGAAGATGTTATACCTAAGAACAGAACTACTGTTCCAATAATTCACAGTACATATATTTGCAACTCATACTTATATACAGGGTGGTCCATTGATCGTGACTGGGCCAAATATTTCACGAAATAAGCGTCATGCGAAAAAACTACAAAAAACGAAATTTGTCTAGCTTGAAGTGGGAAACCAGATGGCGCTACGGTTGGCCCACTAGATGGCACTGCCATAGGTCAAACGGATATCAACTGTGTTTTTTAAAATAGGAACCCCCATTTTTATTACATATTCGTGTAGTACAGTAAGAAATATGAATGTTTTGGTCCGAGTGCAATCAATGTTGATGTAGCATTCTCAACAATGACGTTTTTGAGATACCCGATTCTCACGCAATTTCTCTGCTACTGATGTGCGGATTAGCAGCGACGGCAGCTAAAATACCTACCTGGGCATCATCATTTGATGCAGGTCTTGGTTGAAGCCTTCCTGTTTCCTTAAATAACGTAACTGTCTGGCGAACAGTCCGGACACTTGGATGATGTCGTCCAGGATACTGAGGAGCATACATAGCACATGCCCGTTGCGCATTTTGATCGCAATAGCCATACATCAACACGATATCGAATTTTTCCGCAATTGGTAAACGGTCCATTTTAACAGGAGTAATGTATCATGAAGCAAATATCGTACGCACTGGTGAAATGTTATGTGATGCAATGTACTTATACATTTGTCACTATTACAGCGCCATCTATCACATAGCAAAAAAAGTGGTCCACCTAAAAAATTCATATTTCTTTATGTATTACACAAACATGTAATAGAAAATGGGGGTTCCTATTAAAAAAAACGCAGTTGATATCCGTTTGACCTATGGCAGCGCCATCTAGTGGGCCAAACATAGCGTCATCTGGTTTCCCCCTTCAAGGTAGACAAGTTTTGTTGTTTGTCGTGTTTTTGTTGGACGTTTATTTCGAGACATTTGGCCCGGTCACTATCAAAGGACCACCCTGTGTGTGTCTATATATATATATATATATATATATATATATATATATCAAATAAATTCTTCATCTTACGTGTTAATTAACAAAACTGAAAATATAGAAACTTGCATGTAATATTTTGATAATTAAACCATAATTGACATCTCAACAGATGTGAACTACAATTCTGAAAGCTAATTCAATATTTGAAGTGCAATGTAGAGCTAAAAATAACCCAGGTACAATTTTAATTACGAAACATATTCCTAGTAGTGATCCAAAATTTCAACAAGGTGAAATATTTGTTAGTACTGGTAAACCAGACCAGACAATGAACTAAAGAAATATTAAAAAATTAATGATGGAGCATTTTATTCAGAAGGGTCTAATCATTAGTGTAATTATCTTCTTTTATGGCTATAATTTTCTTTACTATTAGTAATTTTAAGTGTTGTTAACATCACTAGATACATAAATTATTACCATTGTTGTAGTTATTTTTATTGTAATAATAAATGATGGATTACTATATAACTTTTGTAAACTGGTTGTTATTTCTATATAATGAATAGCATAATTATCATTTACAGCTGACATATTCATTTAACATGCATAGACAAATGAAACCAATATATCACCAAGCAATATTTCAAAAAGAATACATAATATCAAATTCTCTCAGTTATCGTTCTTTTTATTAAACCAGAGAAAAAGGTTAGTAAAACAATAAATGTTTTATTGATATAGTGTGGCTTAATTCAGTAAAATTTAAATTTATTAGATTTGATAGTGCTTAATTGTTATTATTTTAATCATTTAAGGAATTATAATCTATAATTTATGAATCAAAAATAGGAGTTTTTTTCCTATGCCTAGAGTTTTCACTCCTATTAAGACAGAAGTTTATATTTTCTATTTTTACTTCCTTATTAGCTTCTTTTGCTTTTTTTATATTTTTTCTTCAAGATTTCAACATTTATTAAATGTTCCATTAAATCAGAATATATCGTTCTTCCTTTTTTATATTATAGCTTTTCATACTGAGGTTGGTGGGTTTATTTTTTCTTCTCTGTGAAGGTGTTTTACGTCTTTCTATTTAAGTTTCTATAATTCATACATATATAATGATTTCTCTAGTTTTTTAGATAATCTTTTTTCAATTATTTATTTATAACAATTTTCTTGATGCTATCTGATTAATGATTCATTCCTTATGACTGATTAATTCTTTCATGATTCATTCTAGTCTGGCTTCTATTATTTGTCTTATTCTTACACTGATATGAAAATGTTGTTGTTGTTGTTGTGGTCTTCAGTCCAGAGACTGGTTTGGGTGCAGCTCTCCATGATACTCTATCCTGTACAAGCTTCTTCATCTCAGCAATACTAAATTGGAGATCCACTGAGGCCTTAGAATATGTCCTAAAAAAGGATCCCTTCTTCTACTGAAGTTGTGCCACAAATTTCTCTCCTCTCCAATTCTATTCAATACCTCTTCATTAGTTATGTCATCTACCCAAATAATCTTCGGCATCCTTCTGTAGCACAAAATTTTGAAAGCTCCTATTCTCTTCTTGTCTAAACTATTTATTGTCCACTTTTCACTTCTATACATGGCTACACACCATACAAATACTTTCAGAAAAGACTTCCTGACACTTAACTCTATATTCTATGTTAACAAAATTCTCTTCTTCAGAAACGCTTTCGTTGCCATTGCCAGTCTACATTTTATATCCTCTCTAATTCAACCATCATCAGTTATTTTGCTCCCCAAATAGCAAAACTCCTTTACTACTGTAAGCGTCTCATATCCTAATCTAATTCCTGCAGCATCACCCGATTTAATTCGACTACATTCCATTATCCTCGTTTTGCTTTTGTTGATGTTCATCTTATATCCATCTTTCTAGACACTGTCTATTCCGTTCAGCTGCTCTTCCAGGTCATTTGCTACTCTGACAGAATTACAAATCATTGGCGAACCTCAAATTTTTTATTTCTTCTCCATGGATTTTAATTCCTACTCCGAATTTTTCTTTTGTTTCCTTTACTGCTTGCTCAGTATGCAGATTAAATAACATTGGGGATAGGCTACAACCATGTCTCACACCCTTCCCAACCACTGCTTCCCTTTCATGCCCCTCGACTCATATAACTGCCATCTGGTTTCTGTACAAATTGTAAATAGCCTTTTTCTCCCTGTATTTTACTCCTGCCACCTTCAGAAATTGAAAGAGAAGATTCCAGTCAACATTGTCAAAAGCTTTCTCTAAGTCTACAAATGCTAGAAACGTAGGTTTGCTGTTCCTTAATCTATTTTATAAGATAAGTTGTAGGGTCAGTATTGCCTCATGTGTTCCAGCATTTCTACAGAATCCAAACTGATCTTCCCTGAGGTCGGCTTCTATCCGTTTTTCCATTCGTCTGTAAAGAATTCGTGTTAGTATTTTGCAGCTGTGGCTTATTAAACTGATAGTTCGGTAATTTCCACATCTGTCAGCATCTGATTCTTTTCGGATTGGATTTATTATATTCTTATTGAAGTCTGAGAGTATTTCGCCTGTCTCATACATCTTGCTGACCAGATGGTAGAGTTTTTTCAGGGCTGGCTCTCCCAAGGCTATCAGTAGTTCTAATGGAATTTTGTCTACTCCCAGGGCCTTCTTTCGACTTACGTCTTTCAGCGCTCTGTCAAACTCTTCACGCAGTATCATATCTCCCATTTTATTTCCATCTACTTCCTCTTCCATTTCCATAATATTGTCCTCAAGAACATCGCCCTTGTATATAACTTCTATATACTCGTTCCACCTTTCTGCTTTCCCTTCTTCAACTGGAACTGGGTTTCCATCAAAGCTCTTGGTATTCATGCAAGTGGTTCTCTTTTCTCCAAAGGTCTCTTTAATTTTCCTGTAGGCAGTATCTATCTTACGCTAGTGATAAACGCCTCTACATCCTTACATTTGTCCTCTAGCCATCTCTGCTTAGCCATTTTGCACTTCCTGTCGATCTCATTTTTGAGACGTTTGTATTCGTGTTTGCCTGCTCCATTTACTATGTTATTGTATTTTTTCCTTTCATCAGTTAAATTCAATATCTCTTCCGTTACCCAAGGATTTCTATTAGCCCTCGTCTTTTTACCTACTTGATCCTCTGCTGCCTTCACTATTTCATCCCTGAAAGTTACCCATTCTACTTCTATTGTATTTCTTTCCCCCGTTGTTGTCAATCGTTCTCTAATGCTCTCCCCAAAACTCTCTACAAACTCTGGTACTGTCAGTTTATCCAATACCCATCTCCTTAAACTCCCACCATTTTGCAATTTCTTCAGATTTAATCTACAGTTAAAACCAATAGAATGTGGTCAGAGTCCAAAACTGCCCCTGGAAACGTCTTACAATTTAAAGTCTGGTCCCTCAACCTCGGTCTTACCATTATACAATTTATCTGAAACCTATCAGTATCTGATTTTATGATTCTAGAACCAAGTGTTAGCTATGATTAAGTTATGCTCTGTGCAGAATTCTACCAGGCGTCTACCTCTTTCAGTTCTTATCCCCATTCCACATTCACCCACTACATTTCCTTCTCTTCCTTTTCCTTCTATCGAATTCCAGTCACCCACTACTATTAAAGTTTCGTCTCTCTTCACTATCTGAATAATTTCTTTTATCTCATCATACATTTCATCAATCTCTTCGTCATCTGCAGAGCTAGTCGGCATTTAAACTTGTACTACTGTCGTAGAAGCTGGCTTTGTATCTATCTTGGCCACAATAATGTGTTCACAACGCTTTTTGTAGTAGCTTACCCACATTCCTATTTTTTATTCATTATTAAACCTACTCATGCTTTACCCGTATTTGGTTTTGTATTTATAACCCTGTATTCACCTTACCAGAAGTCTCGTTCCTCCTGCCACCGAACTTCACTAATTCCCACTATATCTAACATTAACCTATCCTATTTCTGTTTTTAAATTTTCTAACCTACCTGCCCGATTAAGGGATCTGACAGAATGCCAGTTTTCTTTCTCCTGATAACAATGTCCTCCTGATAGTCCCCGCCCGGAGATCCGAATGGTAGACTATTTTACTTCCAGAATATTTTACCCAAGAGGACGCCACCATCATTTATTCACACAGTAAAGGTGCATGCCCTCCGGAAAAATTATGGCTGTAGTTTCCCCTTGCTTTAAGCTGTTCACAGTACCAGCACAGCAAGAACATTTTGGTTACTGTTACAAGGCCAGATCAGTCAATCATCCAGACTGTTGCCCCTGTAACTACTAAAAAGGCTGCTACCCCTCTTCAGGAACCACACATTTGTCTGGCCTCTCAACTGATACCCTTCCGTTGTGGTTGCACCTACAGTACAGCTATCTGTATCAGTGAGGCACTCAAGCCTCCCCACCAACGGTCCATGGTTCATGGGGAAAGGGGATATGAAAATAATGAGATATTATTCTGATATTGATTATTTTTCTCTTAATGTGATTTGGTTGAATTTTTGTGCTGATTATTTAATGATTACTGCTATAGGTTGTATAGGTTGAGTTTACTTATCTAATAAACATTCTAATTCTTTGTTTTTATGGTTTTAATTTTGATGATTATATTGTGTACTCGACAGAGTATGTTTCATATTTTTTGAAATTTTTTGAGGTAGATGAGTTCTTCCTTTACTTTTAATTCTAGGTTGATGCTCTCAAACTGAGCTGCTTTTTATTTAATTTTTATAGTTTAGTAGCTAGTTTGCTTTCACCATTACTTTTTATGGTTGCAATTGTGCTAATATCGTTATTTTACTTTTAAAAATTTAAGCATTTTATTTATCCCTAAGGCTCATATAGGGGCCCCAGTTTATGGTAGAACAATTCTTGAAAGTGTTTCATTGAAGTTTGGTGGATATGGTATTTTCCATGTAGTAAAGGTCTCTTTTTGCTTAAATTCAAAAAATTTTCAGTATCTTTAGCTAGATTAATTAGTGTCACCATTTGATTTGTTTTCAGTAAGTTGGTTGAGACTCTTCAGTTGCTTATTCTTCTGTTGCTCATATAAGAATATAGTTTCGAACATAACTGTTACACAGCAACCATATACAAGTTTTAAACATAATAATTTTACAGCCAACTGGTTGCAAATAACTGTTTGATACAACTGTTCTACGTTTTGACACATTTATGGGTCTCTTCATCCGAATGAAACTTTGAAGAATTCCATAAAATAATAAAAACAAAATTAATTATGACAAAAAACGCATAAACTAAGACAAAAATTTTATGATATACAAGGATTACTTACATAAAATTACATTACGATAACACAATGGTTGGAGTTTAGAGCAGCTAGACCCAAGTCAAAACTAAAATAAAAGATGTTCCAGCCTTGTCACATATGACTAGCTAGAAATAATATCTGACTGACCAGCCCAGTGGCTTACATTGCTGCCACAAAAACAATTCAAGGTTGCGCCTCCTATCTGGTGCAGACAGTGACATGTGTCCATGTGAAGCATTATAACAGGAATAATTAAAACACAAAAGTTAGTTATAAAACCAAATTACAAGGGAAGAGAGCTAAATGTATTTTTTAAATTACACGATAGTGAAACGAATGAAGTATAAGAGACATCTATTAGTCTTCACAGAAAACTACTATTGCATAAAGGACAGAAAAATATATAATTTCTTATACAAACAGTTGTACAATCCAAACAATACCTGCATGTAGGTAACCATACTAGTACACATCTGAGATTCTAAGAAAATGATGTTTTCGAACTAGAGGCAGATTAATATACTAAAAAACAGAGGATTCAAAATTCTACAAGTAGTGGATTAAAACCAACGAAAAATTTTTTGTTATGCTTTTGTAACTGTTCATTGAGGATGAGGCCATCGTTCTTAGAAACACGCTTGGAAATCTGTAGGTCATTGAATTCGTTCAGTCCATGACCTTCATTTTCTCTATGCAAAACGGAAATTTCTTCAACTTCTTCAGTTGGAGGCCACAAAGTTAGCACATGATCAGCAAAAGTGGAATTATGTATGTTAGTGCCTCTTTCTCCCAATAAATGTTCTTTTTACCTGACACTAATAGATCTTCCAGTTCGTTCTATATAATAAATGGGACACATACACAAAGGAATTTATACAGTCTTGAATTGTGTATAGGAGCAACTCTTGACTTAAAATTGTGAGTAAGATGTTTATAGTTGGTTGGTTGGTTGAATGGGAGGAGGGAAGCGACCAAATTGCTTGGTCATAGTTCTGGACTTCTATGCAAAATATTGTCACTGGAGAAGGTAACTTTGCATCCAATTTTTTAATAAGAAAACGACGAATTTTATAAGAAAAGGGACCTAGAAATGGAAAACGATTACGCCCAATGTGGTCACTTTAGCGTCAGTTCTACACTGGAGAGCGATGCAAACTGGTACACCTACCTAATATTGGGTAGGGCCCTGTGAGCATGAGAAAATATTGGATACAGGCTCACAGGTAGATGTCATTTTCTTTGACTTCCGGAAGGCGTTTGATACAGTTCTGCACTGTCTCCTGATAAACAAAGTAAGAGCCTACGAAATATCAGACCAGCTGTGTGGCTGGATTGAAGAGTTTTTAGCAAAGAGAACACATCATGTTGTTCTCAATGGAGAGACGTCTACAGGCGTTAAAGTAACCTATGGCATGCCACAGGGGAGTGTTATGAGACCATTGCTTTTCACAATATATATATAAATGACCTAGTAGATAGTGTCGGAAGTTCCATGAAGGTTTTCGTGGATGATGCTGTAGTATTCACAGAAGTTGCAGCATTAGAAAATTGCAGCGAAATGCAGGAATATCTGCAGCGGATAGGCACTTGGTGCAGGGATTGGCAACTAACCCTTAACGTAGACAAATGTAATGTATTGCGAATACATTGAAAGAAGGACCCTTTATTGTATGATTATAGGATAGCAGAACAAACACTGGTAGCAGTTACTTCTGTAAATCATCTGGGAGTATGCGTGCAGAACGATTTGAAGTGGAATGATCATATAAAATTAATTGTTGGTAAGGTGGCTGCCAGGTTGAGATTCATTGGGAGAGTCCTTAGGCAATGTAGTCCATCAACAAAGGAGGTGGCTTACAAAACACTCGTTCGACTTGTACTTGAGTATTGCTCATCAGTGTGGGATCTGTACCGACAGAGGAGATAGAGAAGATCCAAAGAAGAGCGGCGCGTTTTGTCACAGGGCTAACTGGTAAGCGTGATAGTGTTACGCAGATGTTTAGCAAACTCAAGTGGCAGTTCTGCAAGAGAGGCGCTCTGCATCGCTGTGTAGCTTGCTGTCCAGGTTTCGAGAGGGTGCTTTTCTGGATGAGGTTTCGAATGTATTGCTTCCCCCTACTTATACCTCCCGAGAAGATCAGGAATGTAAAATTAGAGAGGACATTCGAGCGCTCACGGAGGCTTTCCGGCAGTCGTTCTTCCCACGAACCATATGCGACTGGAACAGGAAAGGGAGGTAATGATAGTGGCACGTAAAGGGCCCCCCACCATGCACCGTTGGGTGGCTTGCGGAGTATAAATGTAGATGTAGATGTAGATGAAGAAGTGCCGCAACATGACGTGGCATGGACTCAAATACTGTCTGAAATAGTGCTGGAGGGAACCCTGCAGAGCTGTCCATGAAACTGTAAGAGTACAATGGAGTGGAGATCTCTTCCGAACAGAACGTTGCAAGGCATCCTATATATGCCCAATAATATATATGCCTGGAGAGTTTGGTGGCCAGCAGAAGTGTTTAAACTCAGAAGAGTGTTCCTGAAGCCACTCTACAGTAATTCTGGAAGTGTGTGGTCCTCCAGAAATTGCCCAAGTCCGTCGGAAAGTACAGTGGACATGAATGGATGCAGGTGATCAGACAGGAAGCTTACGTACATGTCACCTGTCAGAGTCGTATCTAGACTTGTCAGGGGTCCTACATCATTCCAGCTGTACATGCAACACAACTTTTCAGAGCCCCCGACATCCTGACCAGTCCCCTGCTGACATGCAGGATCCATGGATTCATGAGGTTGTCTCCAAACTCGTACACGCCCATCCGCTCGATATAATTTGAAACGAGACTTGTCGGACCAGGCAAGATGTTTCCAGTCATCAACAATCCAATGCCGCCGATAAAGGGCCCAGGCGAGGCGTAAAGCTTTGTGTTTTGCAGTCATAAAGGGTACACGAGTGGGCCTTCAGCTCCGAAAGCCTATATCGATGATGTTTCGTTGAATGGTTGGCACGCTTACACTCGTTATGGCCTAGCATTGAAATCTGCAGCAATTTGCGGAAGGGTTTCACTTCTGTCACTTTGAATGGTTCTCTTCAGTCGTCGTTGGTCCCGTTCTTGCAGGATCTTTTTCCGGCTGCAGCGATGTCGGAGATTTGATGTTTCAACAGATGTCTAATATTCACAGTTCACTCGTGAAATGTACGGAAAAACGTGGTTCAAATAGCTCAGAGCACTATGGGACTTAACTTCTGAGGTCATCAGTGCCCTATATCTTAGAAATACTTAAACCTAACTAACCTAAGGACATCACACACACCCATGGCCGAGGCAGGATTCGAACCTGCGACCGTAACGGTCGCGGGGTTCGAGATTGTAGTGCCTACAACCGCTCGGCCACGCTTGCCGGCAAAATTCCCACTTCATCGGTACCCCGGAGATGCTGTCTTCCATCGCTCGAGTGCCGACTATAACAACAGCAGTAACCGATTCAACAACTGCCCGAGACGGTTGTTGTCCTAAACGGGCATTGCCGACCGCAGCGCCGTATTCTACCTGTTTACATATCTCTGTATTTGAATACGCATGCCACCTATACCAGTCTCTTTGGCGCTTCAGTGTAGTTTTGAAGATCTTGTCAATTATCGAGGGATCGTAGTCTTTATTAAGTGCAACTGTTTTTATTATATTCATTTTTATTGAGCTTATCAGTTGACAAAGGTACAGAAGCTGCACGAGGAATGGCTGAATGGAAGCAAGCTTTTTTTTTGGGAATGATGCTGCACTGCACTAGCGGGCACAATTTGATCTGTATCATTCGCTTTTTGAAAAATACCAAAAGAAAATCTGTCGTTGTCAATAGCAATACCAAGGTCCGAGTAATTAAGCTGATGATCGTTATTTGCTGTGTCACAACTGAAGCTGATGTTTTCGTGAAGACTATTGAATATTTCAAAAAATGCTGACTTCCTTATCAGGAACCACTGTACAGGGTGTATCAAAAAGAATTATCCAATTTAGCATTTCTATATTTCTGAAACTAAGAATCATATACAATGAATTTTGTTTTTTGGTGAACAGGAAACTCAAAAGGGTTTTTTCACACTTCTCCATAGGTGATCAGTATGCCCCCCCCCCTTGAGATGCATGGCAAATGTCAGTGTGGTATTCAGATTGTTACCACACTGCAGCGAGTATGTCTTGAGTGACAGCTTCTGCAGCTACTGTTTCGCAGTGTCTCAGATCATTCATTGTTGTTGGTAATTGAGGCACATAAACAGAGTCTTTTATAAGCCCTCATAAGAAATAACCACTTACAGTCATGTCTATAACCATGGAGACCAGAAATTTAAGGTTGAATCATTTGGTCCACTGTGACTGATACATCGTACAGTGATCCTTTAAGTTAAAAACTCTCACGCTTCGAGATGCCAGTGTGGTGGTGCCCCATCCTTTTGGTAAACGAAGTCGTTTGAATCAGTCTCCAACTATGGGAAAACAAAGTTCTCAAGCATATGGATATATGTGGTTCCTTTAACAGTGAACCATACACCTTTTCCTGTGGAACTCCAAAAAATATATTCAATTTTGGAGAGTCCCTCTCACATTGCACAACTTCATTGTGTTTGTTCGGTACCCCATATTCTCACATTATGATGGTTCACCTTTCCATTTGAATGCAATTTTGCCTCGTTACTAAACACTGAGTGTGGAACTGAACTGTCATACTCCATCTTGCCAAGAATGAAATTATAGAACGCCCGAAATTGTTGTTGTCACTTACATGAAGACCTTGCAGTGGCTGAATTTTTTTTTTTGTTTCATATGTAAATGACATAGGGGACGTGCTGAGCTGTAGAGCTGCAAGGCAAATTGATTCCTGCGGATTCCTTGTAAAATCCCGGTGGGTGTATTTGTCTTCTGTGTCAGACACTTGGGGATGGCCTGCCCATTTGCCTTTACACAAACAACCTGTTTCTCGGAATTGTTAATGCCATTATCTAATACTCGGTGCTCTAGGAGTATCCACACCATACCTAGTACAAAAGTCACACTCAACAGTTACTACTGACCAACACTGTGCAAAATGTAGAACAAAAAACGCTTTCTGTTGTCCTGACGCTATTTTTACTAGAATTGAAATGGACGCACACTGCTGCTACCTGGCGGGAAACATGAGAAACTCGAGAGTTTGCTCTTTCCAACAGTATATTGTTCACGCACATATCTCAAATGACATCATAGTTATGATATTTTAAAATTAGATGATTTTTCATACACCCGGTATATGATAAAAATCTCGTCCAGAAAAATTGCTGAAGAATTTATCTTCTAGCAAATTAATGAAAATATCTGCTAGGATGCCTGCCAGAGGGTTATCCACTGCCAGGCCATCAGGGTGATGGTATAGGTTGCCATTGAAAACAAAAGAATCGTATTTTACTACTATTCTTAGCAAACAAATTAGGTTCATGATTTGCTCCTTAGAAATGTATTTATTATAATAAGTTGAATTTTTCAGGGATGTCACACAATGTAGGCTTCCACGGCCGGTGTTATAGTGATTAAAATTCTTCTGGGTATTATGCCGCGTCATTGCTCAAAACTAACAACAATAGTAAACTAAAACCGACGTTTCGGTCGAATTGCAATGGCCTTCCTCAGGGCACAAATGGTTTTGGATGGGGATAGGTGCTTTAATTTATTACAGACTATCGATGTCTGATGTCACTTTTATAAAACTTTTAATTGGCCCACTAATATGATTGGCTAGTCATGACATAAGGTAAAATGGAAAGAAAGAGGCTATTTGTGGATATCCATGTCGTCAACAATTGGTAGCTGCCCGCCAATCAGCGTTCGGCTTCAGGAAGGCAAGTTTTCCTCCTATCCCCATGCAAAACCAGTCGTGCCCTGAGGAAGGCCGTTGCAATTCGGCCGAAACGTCGGTTTTAGTTCATTATTGTTGTTAGTTTTTAGCAACGACATGGCATAATACCCAGAAGAATTTTAATCACTATGTCGATGGTTGTTTGAACAGGTACGTTAGTATAAAGATTCTTAATATCTAATGGAAACAATTTAGTATCTTGATCACACTGCAGATCTTTGGTTTTGATGAGTAGATTTTGACTGCTGATGACAGAATAATTATTTCGAAAAATGAATATTTTTTTATTTTATTGTGAAGAAACCTTGCTAACTCATGGTATGCACTGTTCATACTGTTCACAATCTGACATATTGAATGGTGACTTTTACATATTTTAAACTGGGAACACAATTTTGGGGCCTGTGGATTTGTATTGATAAGATGCTTTTTATGAAATGGTATAAGCAAATGTGTAGTGCTGTTAATGGCAAGCCTAATTTTTTGTGTATCATGGGGGTTGCATCCTCATTTACATCTGAAACATTATTCTCTTCCAAAAATTGTAATGTTTTAGTTAGATATTCCTTCTGAGTAACAACGATTACAGCATTCCCTTTGTCAGACTTTGTTATAAGGCCATTGTTTTCGTTTAGCTTGACATCAATATTTTTAATCAATTCTTTATCACAAGTGTATTGACTGCTTGTTTCTCACAAAAGTTACATACATCATGAGCTGCCCTCGTTTGCCAAGAGCGACCATTTTGATGCTATCAAGGCATATTTTAAGATGTACAATCGTACTTTCTACAATATTTTTGTCTGATGTGTTAGGTATTACACTGTATTTAAGCCCTCTCTCCAACAAGACAGTTTCTTCTATTTCGGTCTTCTTCAGAATTCTGTTCCGGCCTTTGAAAACTACTAACAACACCCTTTTTTACAGATAGAATGCTCTTAAGACTAGCCAGCCTCTTCTCATATCTTTATGCAATACAGTTCTTTTAGTTATCCATCCTGTCATTAATAAAATCTCAAAATTCATCAATTTGAAAATTGAAAAGTAAGCGAAAAATTTTAGTGAGTTCAACATGCATAACATAGGCCTCTTCATTTAGTGTGTCATTTTTCTTCTATAAATCACTAATCTGACTGGAAATAATGTTTGAAATAGGCACTGAAGGATTTTTGAATCTGTCATGCACTGTCTGATGTTAAGACAACACTTAATGTGCCCTCACATATACCTCGATCTCAAAGGTAATTTCCCCTGGAAATTTATGGTGGCATTAAGTTTCAGTATGAAATTGATTATCTAAGAAAGTATCCAGTAAATAAGAAAGAGCAGAAAACTTTAATGAAAAAGTATTGAAGTTATTGCCATTCAAAGAGTGTCACTACACCGCAACATTTCCAAGAGAAATAATTTTTAACATCATCAAAAGAGTCCAATTTGTATCCGTGAAAGGTCGATATAGAAATTTAAAACACTAAGTCATAACCTCTCAGTTTCTGTAAAGCACAACATACATTAATTTAACTTCCACATTTGTGCAAATTAACGTTCTTCTGTGGTTTGTTTCTAACTGAATTCATCAACTTTTAAGTACACCATTACAGTAGCTAATGAAATAATCAACTTTTCAGTTAGTCAATGAAGTAATGAATTTCATGAGATCAATCAATAAAGTACTGATAAACTGGACAGTAACAATCATTAATAAAACCTAATGAACTTGCTATCATCATAACAAAAGGTGAAATATTGTCATAACACAGCAAAAAGAGAAGCCATCACAGGATGTACAAAGCCACACACAGATAAATAAGTAATCAAACTGACAGCCACTATCATGAGTAACTAGCAGATTCAAAAAGAAAAAAGGAAGAAGGGGCAAATGTTATTTCAGTGCCATGCAGTACATGAAACAAATACATGAATACTTAAATACCTTACATATTTGCAATATCCAAAATTATATATTCGTTAGACTTTTGTATCACATTTAATCACCACACTCAAATACCTAAACAACACAAAAAATTGTCACAAGGGATTCAGAACAGCTTCGCCATTCCACATGACGTAGGTTTGTTGATCAACACCCAGTCGTCCATTGCCTGCCGGGTAGGGCGGCTGCTCACAGAGATGCTCTGGTGGAATGGGGAAAGCGGGCTTGTGATGATTGCACCACTTGCCATGTTAAAGTGGTGGAGGTGATATAGCATGCCTGGATGTCACTTCACATAGTTAGATGGAGAATTCGTAAACTGGTGGATGTCACATGTTGTGACATTGGTTGCTTCCCATGAGTCAGCACTCGCACACTCTGATGCAGCAGAAATATAGTATTGCAGGTTATGGTACTTCATAAACTCAGGAAAATATGTGGTAGGATCACTTCACTTTAACAGATCATGCTGCAAAAAAATGTAATCATCAAGTGCACACAGTACAGTTCAAAATAGTGCAATGACAAACTTGAAGTATAATCATATTGTAATAATTCCTAAACAAATAATGTATGAAAACCGTCAAATGAGATATCACCTAACAGCACTCGCAAAAAAATGAAACTATTCATAAATTCACTGTTATTTACTAAGAGATCACAAGGACAAAATTCAACCAATTTCTTATCCTAACTCACTTGGAAAAACCCTCAACCAGTCTGCTGTCATCTTAAAAGGTACAACAGGAGTCTTGATCATTATTTTAGTTCTTTATTTCTAAATTTGAATTTAAAATAATTTTAGGTTTTCTGTTAAGATGTTAAAAGAAATTTTGGTAATAATGGTAAAATTAGTATGTTTATAAGTTTTATAGTTGCTGCTATACTTGACTCATGATGACGATCAGAGCAAAATTGATTTCTGCCTGTTTATCAAAAACATGTGTTCTTGGTAATATTTTGCAGTCTGGGCTGCTCACTGACCAAGTTTTTAGGAGCTGTGGTATTTTGTCTGTACAAAGGTTACATATTCAATAGTTTCTTAATAATAACTTCGGAAATGAATCGTCTCTTGATGCATATTAAAACCAATCTTTTGATTCAAAGCTCTTAAATATTCCTATAGAATGAGAAGATATTCTGTACCTACAAACTTTGTTATTATGGAGTTCTTCATAGTCGTTTTATATTTAATATGAAGGTTTTGTTAGTGTGACTTGAAGAAAAACAAAACTGCTCATTATTCAAACATTCATTTATATGAATAATTATCCACAAATTATGATCATAAGGTACTCTTACCTTAGATATAAAAATGAAATAAATTTTAGAGCTCATATTGGCAAAGCAGATTTAACCCAATAATTAGGTCTTTAAATTTTTATATGATCAGACTTCAGGCAGGCATGAACCAAATCGATTCCTTTCCTAAGTTTTACATGTCTGCTTTAGTATTAAAAGACCATGTGGATTCTACAAATAGTGTCGATACTATCTGATTATCTATGTTGTACTCAAATTTTCATCTTTTTGTTGTTTGTATTTTAATTGGTGAAGCCTTTTTAAATTTGTTCGAATGAAATACTTTATTTTATATTAATATTGAAAATGTACTTATTAAAGTAGGATTTTTTGGCATTCCACAAGCTTCTAGTGATTAAATTTCATATGAGATCACATTATTTACATCATTAACCATCTGTGTTTAATTAAATAATTTATTTAGCTAGCTGGGAAAAGTTTCACTAATTAACATATACACGTTTATCTTGCAGTTCTTTATTGTTTTATGTTGTCCTACATTAGGTATTTCCACTGCTATAATTTATGATAAGACATTCGAATTATTCTCAATTAAGTTGTTATTCAAACTATTTCATATGATGTTACATTAGATTTGATTTTATTGTCTTTAAGTATTTGAATTGGTAGTTCCAACACAGGTATTATTTAATGAATTACCAACTTAATTGTTGATTTATTGTAATTACTTTCGTTTGTCTGTAGCTTGCTGTGCTTGCTGATATGCTGAAACTAAGCATACTACTCTTGATTTTGATGAGGGTGAAATAGGTTAGTTTCATGGCTTAATGTATGATATGGTGCACGTGTTTTTTGTCAGAATATACTTAAATTGTTTTATTAAGTATAGTCTTGGCTTCGATTTTTTAGTAGGTGGTTTTCGATCTTTTATATTTTTTATCCCTTGTTGCTTCTGTATATCTCATGGTTCTACTGGATTTCAAGGCACTTTTTCATGAGTCAGTTATAAAAGCTTAATGTATTTAGTTTCAAGAAGTTTTCACCTTTGTCTTTAATTTTTTCCTTTATGGGTTTAAAAGTTCTATTGCATTCATTAATCCACCGTAATTTTTTCAGAATTTAAAAGTTAACAGAAAAGTTAAATGCGCATTTGTTACATGAATACTAGTTAGAAAATAGCTTAGATAAATGATTCTTAGAATTTTCTCTGTTTTAATATCATGCTCTTCAACCAGTTGTTTTCCTTGTTAAGATATATACAACAGCTACAATGATTCAAAATATGTTTTGATTGAAACTGAATATTTCAATAGGTATTTATTACAATGTGGTAAAAGTATTAGAATTCTAATTGACAGGAATAAATCGAAAACAACTCCTAACCTATATGGACCTGTACCATTCTCACTAAATAAAAGTGGTGTATCAAAATTATTTGCTGCTACATTATTCTCTGGATCTTTATTCAAAAAGAATAAATGAACATCACTTATAGCTGCTGTGATAAATGATAATATAAAATGGAGTGTAAGAAATTGATTTCATGTTACTTTCTCTACAAAAAAAAATCTGTTCCTAAATATGTGATAGCAGATTTGTCATTACTGTTGTCACTCTAACAATATTAGATGTCAAGGTAAAACATATCCTATAAGTGTAGTTGCTATAATTTAGGACAGAGTACTGTTCCATTTATTCATTTATAAATAATTCTTCATCCTGCTTGTAAACAAATACAGATAAAAAGTATAGATGCTCCCTACGCAAATACTGTTCAGACAATTTAACTATTATTTACATCTCAAACCATGTGAACCAAACTGTCAACTGCTCTTTCAATATTGGTATGTATACGGAAAAAGAACTAAGTTTTTAATTTGAATTACTAAAATTAATGCTAGTTACAATCTAAAATTTGATAAGAATAAATTGTTAATTGGTACTGATAAAACAACTAGTGATATATTAATATTTTTAGATAAAGGGTGTCTTAATTGTAAGGGTTTAATCATAGCATAATCCAGTCAGGCAGCAGTAGCTGACCACGACTGACACAGCAACAGATAAGTAAACTGCTTTTGTGACAAAAAAATGGTTCAAATGGCTCTGAGCACTATGGGACTTAACATCTATGGTCATCAGTCCCCTAGAACTTTGAACTACTTAAACCTAACTAACCTAAAAACATCACACAAGACCCAGCCATCACGAGGCAGAGAAAATCCCTGACCCCGCCGGGAAACGAACCCGGGAACCCGGGCGTCGGAAGCGAGAACGCTACCGCACGACCACGAGATGCGGCAACTTTTGTGACCTTTTACGAGTACCTAACCAGGAGCGAATTTAATATATATCTGTGTGCGTTAATAGTTTAGTTTCTTGAGTTTCTGCAATTCAGATGATACATTTGCTGAAAGGTTCAAAGAAAACTTGAGTTTGATTTGAAACACGTGCCTGACTCATACGATAATAGTTGGTGGTGACTTTAATTTACCCTCGATATGTTGGCGATATACATGTTTAATTGCAGAGGTACGGGTAATATACCATCCGAAATTGTGCTAAATGCATTCTCTGAAAATTATTTCGACCCGTTAGTTCATGAGCCCATGTGAATAGTGAAAACACACTTGACCTCTTAGCAACAAATAATCCTGAGTTAATAACTAGCATCGAAACCGATTTAGCCAAATCCCCGAAAAATAAGTGAAAAATATACCTGTTCAAAAAAGCAGATAAAAACTCACTTGACGCCAACCTTAGAGTCAGCCTCCAATTGTACCAAATTAATAATATTAGTGTAGATTAGATGCAGCTGCAATTCAAAGAAGTATCAGCAGCAATTGAGAGATTTATACCAAATAAAGTAACAAACGACAGAGCTGATCCTCTTTGGTACACAAAACAGGTTAGAACACTGTTGCAGAAACAACAAAACAAACATGCCAAATTTGAACAGACACAAAATCCCCAATATTGACGATATTTTACAGTAGCTCGAAATTTAGTATGGACTTCAATGCAAGATGCCTACAACAGTTACGAAACATTGTCTCAAACCTGGCAGAAAATCCAAAGAGATTCTGGTCGAATGTGAAGTATGTCAGCAACAAGAAACAATCAATGCCTTCTCTATGTGATAGAAATGGAGATACTATCGAAGACAGTGCTGTCAAAGCAGAGTTGCTAAACGCAGTCTTCCGAAACGCCTTCACAAAAGAAGACGAAGTAAATATATCAGAATACGAATCAAGAACAGCTGCCAACATGGGTAACGTAGAAGTAAATATCCTCGGAGTAGTGAAGCAACTTAAATCACTTAGTAATGGCTAGTCTTCTGGTCCAGACTGTATACCAATTAGCTTCCCTTCGGAGTATGCTTGTGCATTAGCGCCAAACTTAACAATCATATACAACCATTCGTTCGACTAAAGATCCGTACCCAGAGACTGGAAAGTTGCACAGGTCACACCAATATTTAAGAAAGGTACTATGATAATCCACTAAATTACAGGCCAATATCGTTAACGTCGATATGTAGCAGTATATTAGAACATATATTATGTTCAAACATTATGAATTGCCTCAAAGAAAACTGTCTATTGACACACAGTCAACATGGGCTTAGGAAACATCATTCCTGTGAAACACAACTAGCTCTTTATTCACATGAAGTGTTGAGTGCTATTGACAAGGGATTTCAGATCGATTCCATATTTCTGGATTTCCGGCTTTTGACAATGTACCACACAAGTGACTCATATTGAAATTGCGTGCTTATGGAATATCGTCTCAGTTATGAGTCTGGATTTGTGATTCCCTACCAGAGGTGACACAGTTCGTAGTAACTGACAGAAAGTCATTGAGTAAAACAGAAATGTTTTGTGTGGTTCCCCAAGGTAGTGTTACAGGACCTTTCCTGTTCCTTATCTATATAAACGATTTGGAAGACAATCTGAGCAGCTGTCGGTTGTTTGCAGACGACGCTTAGTGAATTCATCAGAAGATCAAAACAAACTGCAAAACGATTTAGAAAAAAATATCTGAATGGTGCGAAAAGTGAGTGTTGACCCTGAATAACGAAAAGTGCGAGGTCATCCACATGAGTTCTAACTTTGGTTACACGATTAATCAGCCTAATCTAAAAGCTGTAAATTCAACTAAATACCTAGGTATTACAATTACGAACAACTTAGACTGGAAGGAACACATAGAAAATGTTATGGGGAAGGCTAACCAGAGACTGCGTTTTATTGGCAGGGCACTTAGAAAATGTAACACACCCACTAAGGAGACTGCCGACACTATGCTTGTCCATTCTCTTTTAGAATACCGCTGTACGGTGTGAGATTCTTACCAGATACAACTGATGGAATACATCGTCAAAAGATCAAAGAAAGGGAGCACATTTCGTATTATCGCGAAATATGGGAGACAGTGTCACAGAAATAATACAGGTTTTGGTCTGGAAATCGTTAAAAGAAAGGCGTTTTTCGTTGCAGTGGAATCTTCTCACGAAATTCCAAACACCAACTTTCTCCTCCGAATGCGAAAATATTTTGTTGACACCGACCTACATAGGGCGAACGATCGCCACGATAAAATAAAGGAAATCAGAGCTCATACAGAAAGATATAGGTGTTCATTCTTTCCACACACTATCCAAGATGGAATAATAGAGAATTGTGAAGGTGGTTCGATGAACCATCTGCCAAGTAATTATTAAATGTGATTTGCAGAGTATCCATGTAGATGTAGATTATCTTACATTACAGATAGGTCCTTCATTAATATCAGTAATATTAACTACTGCTAATAGCATTAGAAAACACATAAATAATAATAATAATAATTATTATTATTATTATTATTGTTATTAATAATAATACTATTATCATTATCATAATTAATTGTATTGTTATTATTTGTAGTTCCCAAATTTAAAAAAATTCTATAATTATGTTTTTCACTTACAGACTTTAATGTCAATATAATAATAACTCATACTGTTAAATTAAAAATTATAGTAATAAAATTAAGTTGCATTATTTCGTTTGATTCAATTTAGGTAATGTTAAAAAAGTAATATGCCACTAAGAAATTTTAAAATAGAATATATGATGATCAGAATCTTAAATCAATGAGGAAGGTCTGTAAAAAAACTAAAATGGAACATCGATATAGGTCAGCTTAATTTAATGAATGTGGTGTTAGTTTACTACAACTGTGGTTTTGGTGTCTAAGGGAAGGAACTTTATTTACCCCAAACATTTTAAAAGTGGGGGGGAGGGGTACCCTTATTTCTATGTTACAAGATTGATGCTTTTCTAACAATTTTTAAATTTTTTCTGTTTTAAATTTTGATTGCTTTATTTTGCTGATATTTACGTTTTTCTTTAAAACATAACAGTTTATTGAACGTTCTTTTAAGATAAGAATGTGTTGTTCTGTCTTTGTTTGTATCAATTATTGTTTTTCATATTGATTTGGTATGACTATTTTTGCCTGTTATTCAGTTACCTCTTATTGCTTGTATGGGTGCTTTATCGTATCATCCCATTGACAGACAAGGCACCGAAGTGCCGTACAGTCAAAAGACTTGCACCAGGCGTCTGGTCTACCTGAAAGGGGGCCCTAGCCATATGACATTTTGTCTTTTTGTGTAGGTGCTTTATGTCTTTTTATTTTAGTTTCTAAATTTCATTCTTATTGTAATGATTTCTCTAATTTTTTGTTTTTTAAATTATTTATTTGTAACAATTTTCTTGATCTCTGTTTGTTTATTGAATCATTTTTATGACTGACTCACGATTCACTCTTTCATGTTTCTATCTAGTTTTGTTCCTCTAATTCATGTTTATCTTATATTGATCTGAATATAATTACATATTATTTTAGTATTTATTAGTTTTCTTTTTGTCTAATTTTCTTGAGTTTTTTCTTTAACTATTACTGATAGGGCTCGCTTTATAAATCTTCTTAGCACTCCATTTTTTTATTTTTCTGGTTTTAATTTTCATGATTATATTTTATTGTTCTTTTCTTAGATTAAATTTGGTATGTTTCTGGTTTTTTGAGGAGAGTTAGTTTCTACTTTAAATTTAATTTTAGGATGAGAATACCAACTGAATGGTTGTAAGCTGCTGCTGATTTAATATTTAGTTCTTTGGTCATTAATATATTTATTCCTAGGTTTACAATTTTGCTAATACACTGTGTTTTATTTATTTTTTTACGTTAGTTCTTATTTTATATTTTTATATTTTAGCAATTTAAGTTAAGATTACCAATTTTTTGTTCCATATCTAGTTTGCTAGGGATCATGTAGAGGCGCCAGTTTTTGGTAGAATAATTTATTGAAACCAAACGGACATGATGTTTTTGGGTAATTAAGATTATTTATTGTTTGGGTTTGAAGCTTATTTATTTCTGATTCTCTTTAGATTTACCAGTTTTTTATAGTGTTATATTTATTTGTTGTGATCAAGTTCATTTAAACTCTTTAACTGCCTATATGTCTGTTGCCCATCTAAGAATAGTTATTGCCGATGTAATAACTGTAAATTTTTGGGTTTGTATGATTTATACTATTTTCATTTATTTTGTTTCTCAAATATTAGGAGTGTTTAGGTTTAAAATATGATTAATTAGCAACAGTGTAATTAATCTTATATCATGTATTGCACTATGGTGATTCCTCTAAAGATCATCAAATATAAATGTTTCACCTCATCCTTCAAATTTAGTACATGAATCAGGTTTATGAGTTAGAACTGCCTGGATATTCCTTTAGATTTCTGGCATTAATGTTTTTATATCTGTTCACAAATTATACAAGTGACCAATTTTTTTTTTCATAGTGCCCAAAATTTTTTAACTGATTCTGAGTATTTTAGTTCTGCTGACTCCAAAAATGCCATCCATGTTGTTATAGCACCTCCAGTTTATGAGATATTTATGGTATCATTTCATGTTGCTCTTATAACTACTTTGGTTTTACTCCACAATTTGTAAATTGATCGTTTGTATAATACTAACTGATTATAAACATATAAGCTCTGATCACATTATTGTTGATTACATACTTTACCTATTATGAGATTTATTTCTGTTTTTATTGGGCACTGACATGGCATCATTATGAAGAAAATGTAATACAGATGTGTTTTTTTTTATCTGTGGGAACTATCATTTAGTTAGCAACAAAAAGCCATACTTCACTTTATAAAAAAAGAGCTTATTTGGCCTATTTCAGAGTAAAACTGGGAGACCAATATAAGGCCTGGGCACCTCACAATGTATGTAAAACATGCACAGAGCGCATGTGACAGTGGACAAATAGGAAATGGAAGCGCTTGGAATTTGGTGCACCAATGATATGGCAAGAAGAAATAAACCATAGCAATGACTGTTACTTTTGTTCAATGAATTTAAAGGATATCAATTTCAATAACTGGAAAAAGGTTTCATACTCAGAGGAGATATCTGGCCATCAGGGGAAGACAAATACTTGAAAACTATGCTGAGCAAAATAATAGTGACTTTGCAGGTTCTTCATAGGTGTAACTGACTTCAGTTGAGTGGAACTGATTTACCTCATTAGAAATCCAAGCTTTACAAAAAAGTGATCAGAATTGTTAGCTTCCAGTCTGGTGGAGAAACACTGTCTGTAACTAATAACAAAAGTCACATTTTGTCACAAAAGAGAAACAAACGTCCAGCTATTCTTCACATCAGAAAACGAATTTGATTTTTGCACCAACGGGGAAAGACTGTAAGGAATGAAACTGTGCGTAGGAAGATACACACCAAGTGAATGGTGGTTACTATTTGTAGATAGTTCCAAACACAACCTGAGATGTGTTCTTTTGCGTTATGGGAACAAATATATGTCACTCCCAGTCAATCAAACAGCTACTATGCATGAAAATCAAGTTACAACAGCCACAGTCCTGGAGAAGATCTTATACCACAATCGACAATAATTTACCTGTGTAGATCTCAAGATGATGAATTTTTTTCTAGGACAAGGGGGGCTACACCAAATACTCATTCTTTTATATGTCTATGGGGCTCTAGAGCTAAAGACCAATACTGTGAGAGGATAGTGTCCTCTTAGAGGATTCTTGGAGAAAACACAGATCATCACAGAACATTTGGCTGACAGCAACAAGATTGTATTGCAACCATTCTATATAAGATTTTGATTAATGAAGCAGTTAATCAAGGCTTTGAACAGAAATGGAATATGTTCTGGCTATATACACAAGTATGAAGAAAATAATAGCAAGTATATTTGGTGGATCACAAATCTGCCAGCTCATAAACGACCAGAAATTTCCAGGACTCAATGAAAGACACTGAGATCGCCATGTGATCGTCATTCTATATGGCAGAATTTCCTTGGAAAGTATAACTATGAATAACTAGAAGAACTATTGGAGATTATGCTCACTACTTTTTATTCACTTGGTTTTAGCATGAGCATAAAATTATACAATGTGCACAGTCATTTAGACCGATTCCAGGTTGTCTTGGTGATATGAAGGAGGAAAAGGTTGAGCATTTTCATCGGAAAATAAGTTCAGTGGCAGAACGATATCATGGATGATGGCTAGAGGCATGATTTTTTCGCATTAACGATAAACGTGACAGAAGATATTTTGAAGAGATTTTGCAATGTCTTTAAGAATATGAAAATTATGATTTTATTTCCATGAATTAAAGCGTTAAGGTTATTTTAAAGCGAAATTTACTTATTTCGTGATAAACGCGATATTGCAGCGAAATTTGCAGAGAATAACGAGCTTGTAATTTTGCTCGAGGATACGCATGAAGGGAAAGGAGAGACAGAACAAATATTCTTCAACCAAACAGAAATACCTGTTACATCTATATTCTGTGAAATCTCTTCATGGCACAACGCCAATGAATTAAAGAGTTTAGGGATGGCCAAGCATTTTCTAATGGTTAGGCACAAATATTGCAGACATTGACACCAGGCTTCTTGCGAAACGAAATGTCTGGAATGTTGTTTTCAGGGTGGCTGGGAATCCCACCTCAACTTGTCTCCTCAAGCTATAGTGCTAATTTTTTTGGAAATCGCTAATGACGTCTAGTGGCTGCATGACTAACTAAACAAAGGATTGTTGTACTTTGGCGTCGTGGTTCAGGTAAAATAAATAAAGTGACCATAGTCACTACTATGTTGGATAAACAACTAGGCACGTGGACTCCATTGTTCTAATCGGTAGCAGTCGGCAACAGTTGGGAAACATCGAGCAATAGTGATTTATAGATATTCTGTGCCAACTGGGCAGAGTGCCGCAGCTGTAATGTCACTATTTGTGGTTTTTTGCACTATTTTCTTTGTGATTTGCGGTCGCTGGCGCATAGCACAGTTGCCTCCTACTACATTTGAGAAAATGAATCCGACTGTCAGGAGCTGGTGGAAGTTCAAACATAAATTGCTGTTGGCTCCACTGACACTTCCGGTACATGGAGGCGGAGTTTGTTTCCCTCTACATCCCACTTCCCCTGTAGCATAGTCTCTACTCTCCTCAGTCGCCGCAACAGCTGCTCGCCAAATACCGAGTTATAGTTTGTGAGTAGGAGCAAAGGTGGGTCGTCCGAAAATTCTTATGATGCACAGCAGAGATAAACAGTTTTCCAGTGAAAGGTTATACGTTTTGGACAGTAATATTTTGATGCATAATTTTTTTAATGTTTGTATCGAATGGAAGAGAAATATACTAAATCGAAACACTGTTTTTAAAAATACAGAACATTTAGAATGTAAATTAAGCACTTCAACAGTAAAACAATAGGCAACAACAGAACCCTCGTTAGATAAGTAAAGGAAGCTAAATGTGAAAAACAACTATGATGCTACTCAAAGCAAACATCTCGCTGGAGAAGGTAGAGGACCCTGCAGTCCAGAAATGGCTTCAAACGTATGTACCAGGTATGTACCATCAATAAAACCTCACTGATAGTAAACTAACATTTCTACAACATCTGATAACGATTTTCCTTTGTTCTGTTGGTTAGGATCTACAGACTTTCCCTCAGCCAACCGACCAAGGAAACAATGCACCCCACACTGTGCAAATGAAATACACTGAAGTGACGAAAGTTACAGGTTAGTGATTACCACATATACAGACGGCGGAAGTATCTGATTCATGTGAGAAGCTTTCCATCGTGATTATGACTGCATGACAGGATTTAACAGACTTGGTAATTGGAGCATTCCATTTCGGAAAGCGTTACGGAATTTAATGCTCTGAAATCCACTGTGTCAATAATGTGCCGAGAACGTCAAATTTCAGGCATTATTTCTCACCACATACAATGCAGTAGCCAACAGTCTTCACTTAAAGACCGAGAGCATCAGCGTTTTCGCAGAGCTGTCAGCGGTAACAGACAAGCAAAACTGCTTGAAATAACTGGCGTTAATGGGCTATGGCAGGAGAGGACCGACGCGAGTGCCTTAGCGAACAGCATGACATCGCTTCCAGTGCCTCGTGACCATATCAGTTGGAACCTAGATGATTGGAAAATTGTATCCTGCTCAAGTGAGACTAATTTCAGTTGATAAGAGCTGATAGTAGGGTTTGGGTGTGATGCAGATCCCACAATGCCATGGACCCAAGCTGTAAACAAGGCACTATGGAAGCTGTTGGTGGCTCGATAATGTGGTGGGCTGTGTTTATAAGGAATGGGCTGGATCCTTCGGTCCAAATGGACCGATCGTTGACTGGAAATTGCTATGTTTGGCTATTTGGAGACCATTTGCATCTATTCATGGACTTCAAGTTCCCAAGCAGTAATAGAATTTTAAGGGATGACCATGTGCCATGTCATAACATTTTGGAAAATTCGAGCTAATGACTTGGCCAGTCAGAAGATGCGCTCCTTCTTCAGGACACAAGTGGCCCATCGGGACCATCCAACTGCCGTGTCATCCTCAGCTGAGAATGCAGATAGGAGGGGCGTGTGGTCAGCACACTGCTCTCCCAGTCGTTATGATAGTTTTCTTTGAACGAAGCCACTACTATTCGATCGAGTAGCTCCTCAATTGGCATCATGAGACTGAGTGCACCCGGAAAAATGGCAACAGCACATGGTGGCCTGGATGGTCACCCATCCAAGTGCTGGCCACGCCCAAGAGTGCTTAACTTCAGTGATCTAACAGGAACTGGTGTATCCACTGTGGCAAGGCCATTGCCTGGCCAGCCAGATAGGTTGACATAAATCCCACCAAACATATATGGGACATAATGGAGAGGTCAGTTCAGGCACAAAATCCTGCACCGGCAACACATTTGCAATTACGGATGGCTACAGAGGCAGCATGGTTCAATATTTCTGCAAGAGGCTACCAACGACTTGTTGAGTCCATGCAATGTTGAGTTTCTGCACTACACCTGGCAAAAAGAGGTGCAACATTATGTTAAGAGGTGTCTCATGACTTTTATCACCTAAGTGTACTAACAAGCGTAACACATTCTTTAGAAGGGAAATCACACTTAGCTCTAATTTGTCACTAAACTAACAACTCTACAGGCTGCTGTGTGTGCATAGTCTTCATCAAACTCAAGATCCAGTGCTGAACAGGAAATGCTTTTGTTAGAATGTCTGTTCTCAAGCAATCTTGCATGCTTTGCAGGCTTTGGAAATTAACCATTAGAATGTAAAAGTACATAATAACTTGATTCTGTCCTGTGTATGTTAAAATGTTGTGAACTATGAGAGGGAATTATGGAAGAACATTTAATTCACATCATTTTCAGGGATCATAAATTCACCTTATTTGATGATACCTTGCAATAGAATTTGATAGCACCAAAGAGCTTAATGCCATTGTGTTGAAAGCAAAGAATTGTTTTTGTATGTCAGACAAAATCAAACACTTGTTCCATTCATACCTTTGGAAAACTTCCCAGATATTTCAATTTCATTGTATCTCGAGACTGTCTAGAGTAAATGGGTAAGTTGGTTTAAAGCCACCTGTTACATGCATACAAATTCAGATATCCTCCACTCGTTTTTCAAACAATTTACACTAAAATCTGTTCCCATGGTGAAATGGTTGCCCAATTTTGCCATGTGGCAAATTCCAATCAAAATTTGATTTTGAAAGCTGTAGCATTATTGCAGACGTTGTTTGGAATTAGAGGAGTCTGTCTCTATTCCCATCTGCTGGTTTCAAAAATAAGGAGAGGATGATTGTAATTGCTTCTGGCCATGTTGCTAAAGTAGTTGGTACAATTATTGAGAGATTTAGAGGTTCATCAAAACGTGAAGTAGCTCTCCTCTTGCTAAATGTTTGTATTTTAGTTGTAAACAAAATTGAAAAGCACATGTCCCGAAGTGATGCTAGCATGTTATTTTGACTTTTGAATGATTTATTTCGTCCACCTAATGTAATTTAGTCAGACTATACCATCATTTTGTCAGTAAGTGAAAAACGACAAAAATTGCCTATCTTTAAAGAGTTGAAATAGTCTTGTATTATTTCTGGGTATTTTGATTTCAAAGACACTCTGCTAAATCAAACTGAAAAAAAATGTGATTCAGTCACTGCAAGCTCTGAAATTAATGCACCTGTACTTTACAAATGCTCTCTTAATGTCTATTTGGGTTCCCTGTTCACCCACCAACACAGAATTTTTTAAAAGTATAATTCATTTCAGTGGCCAGAAATGACTAATGAAAAGGAGCTCCCATGATAATGTAATGTAAGTGTTGTGTGAACATAATAAGGACTACAATAAAATAATACTGAATGTAATGTGTACATCTGTCATTCATTTAAATAATTCAGAACCACAATAATTGGACATCTAATTATTAATTTTAGAATATCATTAATGTGAAATTAAAGCAATATGGAAACATCTGCATTGTGAAATCATGCGAAAATTAGTATCCTTCTCACAGGATCATACAGAAAGTAATGCAAAAAAATCTTGCCTCCAACGATGGGATGTACATATGATGGTGGCCTTTTGTTGGAGCATCCAGTGTGAATACCCAATGTCAGTGCATTAGAGGAGAAAAAAGAAATGAGGAGTCAGTGACCTACTGTAAGAAAACTAATGAACCAAATGCAGCTTATGTATAAATAAATAATGATGGTTATATTGATACGATTTCTTGGCAAAAAGGAAGTTCTTGAATGATCCAAATGCTATCTGCATTTAATGTTATGTGAGTGATGCAGACCAGTATGGTTAGAATGGTGTATAATATGAATAAGCTATATCTAAAAAACTAGAGCTGATGAGGCAAAACTGAAAGCATTTTTGGAATCGGTGGCCCAGATAAAACCATAAATAGGTCAAAGTCGTAAGCCACCAAACTCACTGCTGCCAAGCATTATTTACCCTATTGAGATTACAAACCTGTTATAATTCATATCAGTTGCTGAAGCAAAGAATTGTCAGATCAACACGAGACCAAAATACTTCATTAGAAGATGCTTACATAACCAGAATAATCATTTCCATCAGATAACCACGTTTTATACAGTGTCTCACAATTTTGTTCTTGCAAATGATATCAGAAGTTAAACCTCATAGAAAGATTTTCTGCATGTACATTACTGTATTTGCTGAAAATACAATATTTAATAACCTGTTGAAAATAATATACTGTCACATTTTCAGTATGTGCTTCTATGACAGTAAGGGAGAACACAAATGTTAGTAAGCATATCTGAAGTATTTAAAAATGTATTTCGTTTTATATTGAGATACAGGTGTTCTTGCACATTTTAATACCAGTTTACAATTAAGAAGCACTTTTTTTGTTCTTATGTAATATTTATCAATAGTAGTATGTCTGAGCAAACAATGACAACTTTATTCAAGAAGCATCTGCATTATCTACAAATACTGATTTCATAAACTGCACATATTTAAAGGTTAGTCTTATACAGTACCTTCTTTATTAATTCCTGTTGCAACTCAAGTTATTCTTTTGCATGACAATGGAATGTATGAGTACAGATATCAATGGAACAATGTCAGGTGATGTCACTGTCAAAGGGAGTTTTCACACAAGTTGGAACATCAACATATCAGATTACTTAACCCAGTGACAAATGGTGAAACTGAGGTTATGAGATACTGTCCATGGTGCAAAAAGCCAGAATATAGTATCAGAATTCAGGAACTAATGGTGATAAAGTTTGTTAATAGTGAAACCAAAATTCATACAGACTGTTTTTGTTCAATTTTGCTAGGTAAACTGCAGAAAAGTGTAACTACATTTCCAAACATCGACATTTATTTGCTAGCAGAAAAATATACATAAAAATATTTATAAGGGACTACATAGCCTGTTAAACTTATCAGGTATGATTGTCTTCCAGCATAGCAAATAATGTCAGAAAAAATTATACTTTTCTCCTCGAGTACAGCTGACTATATCACTTACGAAAAGGTTGTTCAATGAAAATTACATCTATTTCTTCTTATTTACACAAAGTGTAGGTGTAAGTCCTGCTCAGTAATGGTAAAATCTAAATAATGTTTCACTTTCAAATGTCTGACCTCTAGTGGAAGAACAGACAATGGAAAAAGTATCAAAGTTGTCATGGAACATCGGCAATGACGCAAACACCAAAGTATATAATGACTAATAAGATTCGAAAGCATGAAATGAATTACTATAAAATAAGTTAATTTTTTTATGTTGACAGACGATGACAGTTCTACCCCATCAGTGTCAGCATCAGTATTTTCCCAGGAAGAAACCTTGACTTTGACACACTGTGCCATGAACAGCCTGCATTGAAGCTGCTATTGAAAAGGCATTATAGAGTATTTTGATACTGCATTCCATCAGGTGTCAACTGCCTAAGTGAAATAATGCAAAACCAGTTTTCTGATTGGCCTGTAAATATTCAGACCGAGCAACATTTTGTAAACGCTACAACAGAATTCTCTTTTTATGCACTAGCTTTGAAACACTTGATCTTGTCCTTCTCCAGTAATCTAGATCGCGTTAATAGGCTCATATGCCTGCTGTATCGGTAATTATTTTCTTTTGCGTTCTGAAGACTTTTCATTGGTGCCATTTTGCAGTTGGGCAAGATATTAAGAATGAAGATCTTTGACTGGCTCTATTAGACAGCTGGAGTTTGATATAGAATTAAGACAGTGATAATAGATAGTTCTAAACTGGTCTGTTCCAGCTCGTGTACCCACTGAAAATGGATAATGTGTAGACAGTCGTGATTTTACTACAAAGGCCGTCCTCCCATGGAAATGGATGAAATGTTGCCCATCCTGCCCTGCCCCTCCTGCCTTAATTCAGCATGGACCATTGATGTACGTAGAAAAAAAAAATGTATAAACGGCCATGAAAACTAGAAAGAGAACCTCTGCAGAGGTTGGTGGTAGAGAAAGTTGTATTATAAATGACAAATCTCCTAAAGAAGATAGCATCACTGTGGAAATGGCCAAGCCTGCAGGACCTACTGGAATCCATTGGCTGAATAGAATATTGAAGATAGTGTAGACCTCTGGAGATAGGACAAAGGCAGTTATTACACTATTTTTAAGAGGGGTAACAAGGTGCTCCATCAAAACTACAGAGAAATAGTATTACTGTAGTGTCGCATGAAGATTATGAAAAGATAATTTACAGAAAATCACAAAGAAGATAGAACCACAATTAATTGATGGGATAATAAAGAAGGGTGGCAGAGGCTTTGTGAATTACCTACATAAGCAGAAATGGTTCAGAAAGAAGAAGTAGTGAATCTGTATTTTGTGCCTTGCACTGGCATCAAATATTGGGAGCATCATTCATATTTTACTGAAGACATAGCCGCATGAGATAAAGTAACAAGTTGCCTCACAGGATGCTTATTACAATAATGTGTTTCTTGAATCATATACAGATTAGTGGCTTAGTTGATTTTTTACTGTCAGCTTCTCCTTTTAAGTGACCACTTTGCAAATACATCACCACATGCATAGTTCATTGTTAGCTGCAATAGGCAGAAGACAAGCGTTGTTGGCGCTGCATATTTTAGCAGTTTTGAAAAATCTATGCAGTACTCAAGTTTATTCATATATAAAAGCCGACTTACGCATTTTTCTTTGTGTGAGACCACTTGTACCAGTTTGTGTGCAAATTTAAACTTTTAGATTTGCATAATTTACTCTTTGTTTCGTTGCTCTGTAATCTTTCATTGATTGTATCAATATCCAAGTGAAATTTCGAATATTCACGAGTGCCGTGATAAACTCCTGCCATTATCGTCAATTGTAGGCTTAAACTTACTTACACTCTTAAAATCTTTGAGAACAGTACGCCTATCGTAGTTCAAAACAGTCGTTCTCCAATTTTATAGTACGATTACTTGAGCATAGATTATTTTGAGAATTTTTGGGCGCTTAAAAAAACTATTTCCGTAAGTTACCGGTACGAGTGTTCTGGATGTGTAATTTATTTCCTAGCTAATAAGTGTTTGTGGTTAACAGTTTTGCCAAAGAACACATCACCCCTGAACTTCATTGGAGATCAACACAAATAAACGTGCGTTTCTGAGAATTTTCGGAAGCTATCATTGTCCTTTGAAGGATCTACAAGCAGCCGTTTGTGATTTAGTTACTGTAGCAGATTTTCTTACTATCGTATTGTGTTACATCTAATTTTCCCTTAAAGTGGTGTAGCCCTATATATTCTCTGCATTTATCATAAATTAACTATGTTTTCGAGTTTGTTAACAACAATGATTAACATCAAAACATTTTACGAATCTAGTAATAGTTACCACAGGATTTAGTGTTGCCTTAATAGAAATCTCGTGTTGTGGATTTGCTTCAGTTCTTATAGGGAAGCAGCAACTTTTTGGCTCAAGACATTAAAAGTTCATCAGCAGTCTTAAATTAAAGTTATTTCTTCACTGCAATGTAATACATTGCACCAGCTGAACTGCAATCCCACTGTGAATGCTATGAGTTTGTTGATGTTCATAAGCAGCTGGAAATCTCCCTGACTACTGCCAAATGATTGGCAGGTGCTATGAATCGATTTATTTGAAGACCTCTCAAGATTCGTGTACCTGTAATAAATGGACATCAAGTACTATTCTCTCCTGTGGGTCCTGTCTCCTCTGCAAAATGTACAGAATCTGTAATTACTTATCCACTTGACTGCGAGTGGAGTGTCAACGGTTGATCTAGTCGTCCTGCACAGGGTAGATGGGAACCAGGGAGGACTCAGGGTGTTGTACCGATCCCCCTAACCAACAAGTTTGTGGTGCTGTATTTCACTGAATCTAAGCCAATGGGACTCGCTTCACCTGTTTTGGGGAAACCTGTTTTGTCAGGTGTCAAGAGGAGGCAAACGCAAAAGGGTAGGGGTCAATTAACCATTGGCAGTTCAAACATACAGCGAATGATTATATCCATTAGGGAAATGGCAACAAGGGACAGGAAAGTACACCAGGAGCTCTCAGGGTGTATGCCTGGGGTCAAATTGTACATGTTGAAGAGGTCATTCCAGCAGCCATTGAGGGAACAGGATGCAACCAACTGCAGATTGTGGTGCATATTGGAACAAATGATCCCTGTCATGGGCTCTGAGATCATTCTTGGGTTATTCAGTGACTGGCAGAGAAGGTTGAGAAAACCAGCAATGCGCATGGATTTTCAACGAAGCTCAAAATTTGCAGCACTGTCCACAGAACTGTGGCCCTTTGCTTCTGAGTCAAGCGGAAGGACTGAACCAGAGACTTTGAAGTTTCTGTGACAAGTTAAGCTGCAACTTCCTGGACTTGTGATCCATCCTAAATGGGTAATATGTGTGCACAACACATCAGAGGCTGTTAACTCAAGTAGCTGACTGTATGGGGCGCACACAAGAGTTTTTTAGATTAGGTGACTCTCCATGCATTCCAGATACCGATAGCTGCAGGATATCCAGAAGTATCTGTGTAAGATCGAAAGAAATCTCTCCCACAGGTGAGAGTATTAAAATCCTAATGGTCATCTACCAAAGCATTCACAAGAAAGTGCCAGAGTTTGAAGCCCTCATGATACGCAGTGAAGCATACACAATACTAGGTGCAGCTGGTTGAAACCTGAAATTGATAGCAGTGAGATTTTTGGGGAAAATTTAAGTGTATCTCAAAATAATCAGGCAAATGTGAAATCGAGGTGGTGTATTTGTCACAGTAGACAAGAAACTCAAATCCACCGAGGAGAAATTGAAGGTTAAAAAAAAAGTTCAAATGACTCTGAGCACTATGGGATTTAACATCTGAGATTATCAGTCCCCTAAAACTTAGAACTACTTAAATCTAACTGACGTAAGGACATCACATCCATCCATGCCCGAGGCAGGATTCGAACCTGCGACCATAGCGGTTGCGCGGTTCCAGACTGAAGCGCCTAGAACTGCTCGGTCACTTCGGCCAGCATTGAAGGTACATGTGTGATTATTCGGGTAAGAGTCAGCTTCAGGGTTGGGCATAAAATGGTAATTGGATCCTTGTATGACCTACCAGACTCATCTCATGATGTAACCAAAAATTTCTAGAGAGAACCTCTGTTTACTTGTACATAAGTTGCCAATGATTGGTGGGGTTCTTAATCATAAAACAATCAACTGGGAAAATTACAGTTTTCTTAGTGGCGGGCGTGATAAAACATACTGTGAAACTTTACTAAATGCCTTCTCTGAAAACTACCTAGAACAGATAGCCAAGAACCCCACTCATGATGGAAATACATTGGATTTAATGGCAACAAATAGACCTGACCTCTTTGAGGATATCCGCATCAAAATTTATATATATTATATATATCTACAAACAAAGATGATGTGACTTACCAAACAAACACAGTGTCGTGTGTGTGTGTGTGTGTGTGTGTGTGTGTGTGTGTGTGTGTGTGTGTGTGTGTGTGTGTGTGTGTGTGTGTGTGTTTTAAGGTAAGTCTTTCCGCTCCCGGGATCGTCTTTCCCTCTTTCCTGATGAAGCAACCGTTGGTTTCAAAAGCTTGAATTTTGTGTGTATGTGTATCTATCAACATGCCAGTGCTTTCGTTTGGTAAGTCACATCATCTTTGTTTATATATACATATACAAACTAGGTAAAAAATCAGTAGTGCCATATCTTGACGACGAACTTGAAACTTTCAGCACAGGGCAGGAGCATGTTGATTGATTAATGAATTGGGAGGGGTTACGGGAGGGACCAAATGGCGAGGTCATCAGTTCCATGATTACAAAGTTAGCCACAGAAGAAAAAGGGACCACTAAAAGTGCATGGACCATCAGGGGAGTCAAATTACAAAATAATGAAGACTGGAACACACACAGTAAAAAGCATACATGATGAGACCATGAAAAAAAAAGGGGTGGTCTTTCCATGGGGGAGTGGTCATGGGGGTCCCAGACCAAGAAGACTGGAAAAGAGGTCCCAACCACAACCACCCTGCCCCTGCTCCAAGAATAAAGTAAAACCTTACATATGGAAATAAAACCTCTTTCACAGAGGAAACTGAGGACCAGTTCAACCATCCATGAATTGTCTGCTAATATTAAAGTTAAGGAATCAAGAAGACTATACTTAAGCAAGAAGCACTGAAAGAAGGGGACATTCCACCAATATGTGGGATACCATCAGTCTGGCTCCACAACCACATTGTGGGAGTGGGTCGTTCTGTGGAAGGAAACAATAGATGAGCCTGGTACGACCAATGTGTACATGGCATAAAACAGTGGACTCCTTCTGAGAGGAGTGGAAGGAAGATTCCCAAACTGCAGTAGACTCCTTCCGTGTGTGTGAAATTTATTACTATAAGCAGTGACACACTAGATGTCATTCCAGTACAGAACAAAGAGAGATTTGATGTAGGTCCGCATCTGTGATCATGAAAGTAAATGGCGGGTAAGTGTCTGCTTCTCAAGCCAAACGGTCAGCCAGTTCCTTCCCTGGGATGTCCATATGACCTGGGACCCATAGAAAGACAACTGAGAAAATGGCATGGCCAATGGCAGAGAGAAGATCATGGATAGCAGACTCCAGAGGATGACAAGAGTAGCATCAGTCGATTGCCTGCAGGCTGCTCATTGAGTAGGAACAAATTTTAACACTGTGGAGGGAGGCCTGAGAAATAAGGGCTCTGTGAATGGCTACTAGAAGCTCTGCTGTGAACACACTACATGATCCCGGCAATAAATGGTGTTCTAAGCCAGTAGGAGATGTGAAAGCGTACACCACCTTATCAATTGTCTTAGAACAACCACTATAAAAGATGGTGGCACCCTTGAACTCTGTAAGGATGGTACATGCAAGACACCAGAAATTATAGGGGTGACAGATCTTAGGACCCTGCATAGATCGGTCCTAATCTGTGGTCTACGCACCATCCGTCCAGGGGGGGGGGGGGGGGGGGGGTTGGATAGGAGGAAAGTCACAGGTTGCATTCCAGTGAATGGAGATGGAGATCCCAACAGAGGGAAGTGAGATGCATGTCAACTGGCAATCCCATCCATGGGCAGCTGTCAGGAGGGAAACATCCCTCGTTGGCAAAGAGCACAGGGTGCACAGAATGGTCAGAGAATTGGCGAATGGCAATTGTGTAAGAAACCAGGAGTTGGCTCTGTTGCATTTGTAGAGGGAGAATCCCTGCTTCTGTGAGGAGACTTCAATGGAACTAGTGCGAAAAGTACCAATAGCCAGATGCATCCCACAATGACATACAGGATCAAACAGACTTCAATGGAACTAGTGCGAAAAGTACCAATAGCCAGATGCATCCCACAATGACATACAGGATCAAACAGTTTTAAAGTGATAGGAGCTGCTGAACCATAAACCTTACTACCACAATCTAGTCTGGACAAGACCAGAGCACGATAAAAATGGAGAACAGTGGTACGGTCTGCACCCCAAGATGTGTGGGCCGGGAGGCAGAGAGCATTAATCTTACGCATGCATGTAGTCTTTAGGTGGCAAGTACAGGGCAGCCATGTCGGCTTTTTTTTATCAAAATAGACTCAAGAAATGGGACTGTACTGCAGCATCGAGGAGCTGTGGGTCAATGACAAAAATGCATAACCCGCATTTTGGAGGGAGAAAACTGGAAGCCATGGGAGGTGGCCCACACAGAGGCCTGTGGGATGGCACCTTCGGGCCAGTACTTAGCAGATGATACTGATTGGAAGCTGCACCAGATGCAAAATCGTTGATGTATAATGCTGGGGTAACCAGAAGCTGAACAGAAGTCACAAGCCCATTGATGGCAACGAGGAAGTGTGTGAAACTTCACACAGAACCCTTTGGGATATCATTCTCCTGAATCCAAGGGGTGCTGAGTTTGAAGTGCCAACTTGAACCCAGAAGAGCTGGCGAGGAAAAAACTCGTGGATAAAAATCTGAAGTCCAGTCATGGAGGGTAACTAATATGTGATGGTGCCAAGCCATGTCTTATGCCTTATGTAGGTCAAAGAAGACAGCGACAAGGTGCCAGCAATGAGTAAAAGTTTGTTGGATGGCTGTTTCCAATCTGAGTAAATAGTCAGTTGGATATCATCCTGTCCAGTAGCCACACTGATAGGGGAACAAAAGGCCCCAAGATTCGAGTACCCAACATAACCTGAAGCTACCCATACTCTCGAGCAGTTTACAAAGTACATCCGCCAGGCTAATTGGACAGTAGCTGCCAAGAAACGATGGTTTCTTCCCAGACTTAAGGACGGGAATAACTATACTGTCTTGCCATTGTGATGGAAAAGAACCTGTGAGGCAAATGTGGTTGAAGACCCTGAAGATATGATGCCTCTGGGGTACATCCAAGTGTTGGATGATCTGGCTGCAGATGGAATCTGGGTCTGGGGCCACGTCTTGTGAAGAGATAAGAGCCTGCAAGAATTCCTATTCAGTGAAGGGTTCATTATAGGGCTCAGTATGGTATGAGACAAAATAGACAGGGGTCTCTTCAACTCTGCATTCTGTTGGAGAATGGTACCAGGATAGGGAGAGGATGCCAATGGTGTCACAATGTGTTCTCTGAGGACCAATGGATTAGTACGCAGACCAGCTTGGATGTTACCACCCTTGACAGCTGACTGTCGTCGGTGGCCCAGAAGGCTACAGAGCTTGGACCAAAGCTGCGATGAAGAGGTATACATTCCCAGGGAGGAAACATAGCACTCCTAGCATTCCTTTTTACACTGATTAATAAGGTAATGATCCTTGGCATGGAGACACTTAAAAGCGAGGAGGTTGGTCTATGAAGAGTGTTCCTTAAACCACTGCAACATCTGTCGGCAGTCCTGGACAGCGACTGCAACAACCTTGGTCCACCACAGTAACAGTCGACAATGAGGGGAACCTGTGGATACGGGGGACAACAGTGCCAGCTGCATGAAGAATACTGGCAGAGATGCTTTGCACGACACCATCAATGGAATTCGAGAGGGAGGTGTCTAATCACACAGCAGACATATATAAAGGCCAATTGGCACTGCAGAATACCCAACGTGGGGGCCTGTCTGCCTGGCAGCAGCAGGAGAAAGATAGAATCACTGGAAAGTTGTCACTGTCACAGAAGTCATCATGGGATGACCAATGTAGGGAAATCACAAGGGCATGGGAGGAGATTGTGAGATTGATTGCAGTAAAGGTACCATTACAAGCAGTGAAGTGAGTACAGAAACCATCATTGAGGAGACACAAATTGAGGTCCGTAAATAAGTTGGTCAATTAGTAGACCCCTACCCACTGAAGTGGCACTTCCCCACAGTGGCTTGTGGACATTGAAGTCCCCAAGTAGGTAAAACAGGGTGGGAGTTGCTGGATTAAGGTAGACAGTTCAACATAAGTAAGTGGCCTACCTGGAGGGGGGTAGACATTGCAAACAGTGATTGCTGGAGTCGTTTGCATTCAAACCACTATTGCTTCCACTTTGGTACATATGGGGATACAGACACTAATGACATCAGAGTGAACCAAACTGCAGACCCTACCAGATGCTACCCCAGAGCCGACACGGTTCCAACAGAATGCTCAATAACCACAAAATGTGTTACAGAAATGTCTTCCTTGAAGAACAAGGGGAGAATAGGAGAAGACAAGGTGTTGTATTTATGGTGGGTAATGATAGCATCCATTGCAATTCTGCTGGATGAGCAAGTGGCGAGAGTCCAGGTTACATGTAAAGAAACCAAGAGGAGGTCATGTCACACTGTCAGTAGTCCTCACTGACAAGGGTGGGGTGACCTTAAATAAGACGTCAGACTCAGGTTGCAAGGGGCAATATGGCAACTCCAGGAGTATTTGCGAGAGGGGGCGCTTGTCTTACAACTTCTTTCTTCTTCTTCTCTTTCAGAGGTGGAAAAGGGCAGGGCACAGGGGGAGCACACACATCTGCAAGATCTGGAACCGAAAGAGAGTGGGCAACCTAGGGGTGCACAAATGGCGTGTCTCGTGGTGGTAGGAGTCTTTCGGCCTGAGAGACGCTGGGGAGAGGGGTCCTGGGAGGGACCTAGATCACCAGCAGGTGCCGAAGAGGGGGGCACTTCTTCAGCCAGGGAGGGGGAGCGGCTCCTGGATGGGAGCTTGTGGGAACTGCAGGGGATGGGGAGGGGGATGGGGCTGGGGTAAGGAAGAGGTAGGAAGAGGAAATCAAGTAATAGAGGCAAAAGTTGAAGATAGTGGCAATGGATGGAGTTCCTCATACTTTTAGCGAGCCTCAGCACATAAAACAGGTAATCCAGGGAATTGTATTCTTGGATTTTCTTCTCTCTCTTGGAAGCTGGGCAATCCGGCAAGCAAGGGAAGTGGCGGTCAGCAAAATTGACACACACAGGTGGAAGAACACAGGGGCTTCCCTCATTGAGTGGGTGTCCACAGTCACCACACAGTGTCCGCCATATAGTGGGAAGACATAAGCCCGTATTGCAAGCAGCACGTAGGTGGAGCGACATAAGGCTTCATGTCACATCTGTAGCACATAACCTTGACATTCTCTGGGAGGGTATCCCCCCACAAAGGCCAGAATGAAGGCACCAGTATCAGTGTCGTCGTCTTTCCGACCCTCCTGCACACGTCAAACAAAATGAACGCCATGCTGTTCCAGATTAGCCCGGAGTTCCTCATCAGTTTGCAGGATGATGTCCCTATGAAAAATCACTCCTCGGGCCATATTCAGAGACTGGTGACGAGTAGTAGACACTGCAACGTTGCCAAGATGTTCACAGGCGCAAAAAGCTGTGGATTGGGTTGCAGAAGCAGCTTTGATCAACAGGGAGCTCGACTGCATCTTACTAAGAGACTCCACTTCACCAGACCTCTCCTTGATATTTAAAAAAAGGGCTTTGTGGCGATGAATCTGTCCCCATCTGTCCTAGTACAGACGTGGTAGCAGGGGAAATATTTCATCCCAAGCCTGGCCCTCCTACCATGGTGTAGCCAGCAAACGGAAAGTTGCAGCATTCAATGATCCTCCACCATTCGAAAAGACAGCCATTAGAGAACGGTCAGATTTATGCAACTTGATACGCTTCATGTACCAAGCATACCATCCACTCTCCCCATGGGTGCCACACAGCAAGGGCTGTCTGGCATGGTAGCCACTGCCAAGAGTTCCAATGCTCCAAGACAAGCAACCAGTCCTTGGCTACATGGGGAGGGAACAGGTATCAGTAGTGTGATCCCTGTGTTGTCAGGGGGCTCAGCCATAGGTGTACATAATCGACCCATGCACGGACTGGCTACACGTGCTGGTGACCTAGCAGGGTGGCAGGAGTTACAGTGGGAAAGGGAGGGGGGAGAAGAATCCACACTAGATGCTAGGGAGGGAGCTCTTCCTCAAGTGGCTCACACTAAAGACAGGTAATTTTGAAGTGGAGGTCAAAGCTCAAGCAGGGACCGGAACTGAAAAAGCTGAAATGCTTAACTCCGTTTTCAAATGTTCCTTTACAAAGGAAAACCAGGTGAATTGCCCCAGTTTAATCCTTCTACTACAGAAAAGATGAATGAAATAAGTATTGTTGTCAGTGGTGTTGAGAAACAGCTGAAATTGTTAAAATTGTACAAAGCTCCAGGTCTCAATGGAATCCCTGTTAGATTCTATACTGAATTTGCAGCCAAGTCATCCCCTCTTCTAACTATAATCTATTACAGATCCCTCCAACAAAAACCGTGCCCAGTTCTTGGAAAAAGGCATGGGTCACACCTGTCAGCAAGAAGGATAGAGGTAGAAGTGATCCACAAAACCACCAACAAATCTCCTTGACATCGATTTGTTGCAGAATCTTAGAACATATTCCGAGTTCAAATATAATGAAGTATCTTGAACAGAAATATCTCCTCTATGCCAATCAGCATGGATTTCAGAAACATCGATGATGTGAAACACAACTTGCACTTTTCTCACGAGATACTGAAAGCTTTGGATCAAGGCAGGTAGATGCTGTATTTCTTGATTTCTGAAAAACATTTGACTCAGTAGCACACGTAAGCTTATTGTCAAATGTTCGATCATATGGTTTATCAAATGAAACTTGTGCCTGGATTGAGAACTTTGTGGTGGGGAGGATGCAGCATGTTATCTTGGACAGTCATCGACAGATGTAGAAGTAATTTTGGGTGTGCCCCAGGGAAGTGTGTTGGGACCCTGTTGTTCATGTTGTATATTAATGACCGTGCAGACAATATTAATAGTAAAATCAGGAAGTACTATCTGAAAGAAGCTGCATAAACATTCAGTCATATCTTTATAAGATTTCAAAATGGTCCAGAAGTTGACAACTTGCTTTAAATGTTCAGAATGTAAAATGTTCAAATGGCTCTGAGCACTATGTAACTTAACATTTGAGGTCATCAGACCCCTAGAACTTAGAACTACATAAACCTAACTAACCTAAGGACATCACACACATCCATGCCCGAGGCAGGATTCAAACCTGCGACCGTAGCATTTTGCATTTCACAAAATGAAAAATGTAGTATCCTATAACTTAATGTCAATGAGTCACTGTTGGAATTGGCCAACTAGTCAAATACTTGGGGGTTACACTCTGTAGGGATATGAAATTGAATGATCACATAGGTTCAGTCATGAATAAAGCAGGTGGTAGACTCAGTTTATTAGGACAATACTGGGGAAGTGCAATCAATCTACAAATGAGATAGCTTACAAATCACTCAGGCAACCAGATCGAGAATATTACTTAAGTGAGTGGGACCCGTACCAGAAAGGACTAAGAGGGGATTTTGAATGTATACAGAGCGCAGCACGAATGGTCACAGGTTTGCTTAATACATAGGAGTGTGTGTCAGAGATACTAACAAAGATGTAAGAATCAGCTTTAAATGATTACTCTTGGAATATACTACAAGCCCCCGCGTATCGCTCACATAGGGATCATGAGGATAAGATACGCACAGAGACATTCAAACATTCTTCCCATGTTCCCTATAGGAACAAAACAGGAAGAAACTCTAATAAATGGTACAATGGGGCATACCCTCTGCTATGTACCTCATGGTGGTCTGCAAAGCATAGATATAGATAGTGTACAGTACAATAAAACAGGTTACATGCCTGAAGGGAGCCTTGCACTGAGCAGTGTGAGTGATAAATATTATGAAGTTCATAAACACACACCCTGTGAATAAGGGTGCACGCAGCAGGTGCTCCCCCCCCCCCCCCCCCCCCCCTCCATCCACCCTCACCTTCCAAAAAGTTTTTTTTCCAAACTGAAATAAAATTTGGTGGTGGTTAGTGTTTAACGTCCTGTCGACAACGAGGTCATTAGAGACGGAGCGCAAGCTCGGGTTAGGGAAGGATTGGGAAGGAAATCGGCCATGCCCTTTCAAAGGAACCATCCCGGCATTTGCCTGCAACGATTTAGGGAAATCACAGAAAACCTAAATCAGGATGGCCAGAGACGGGATTGAACCGTCGTCCTCCCGAATGCGAGTCCAGTGTGCTAACCACTGCGCCACCTCGCTTGGTGAAATAAAATCTGACCTGCCACATAGACACACCTCAAAAAGTAGAACATGTAATGGGTATTGAATAGCAACAGGCAACAAGCACATTCAGCATTATTTGCAATTAAAACTATTTCACCATACCCTGTGAATCAGAAAGGAAAAGGAAATCAGAAATAAAATTATGCTCCAAAAAAAATATTTTTATAAATTCTTGTAACAAAATTTTATTCTCAATATTTATCATATTGAAAACTAGTGTGCAAACAATTTTCTACATATTAAACTGCTGGACTCATTCTTAGTTATAAAAATTGGTAAACAATTTTTACTTGTTTTCTTTTTGCATGGTATCAAAGGATGCCATTCAAAAATTATGCTTAACATTTAGGACTTGTACAGCAGGAAGCTATTAATAATACTGGATCTATTATAAAATTTACAAACAGCAATACATTATTCAGTCTGCACAAAGTGAAGCCTGCAGTAAATCCTTACACACACACACACACACACACACACACACACACACACACACACACACACACACACACACTCTTCTTCAAAAAATTAAAATACTTTGAAAACCATGTGAACAACATGAGTCTTTAAGACTGAGATCAATCCTTCATCACCACATTTTGACTTATTAAACACACAACAATATTATAAACATTTTTGAGTGAGATAATGTATATATACAACTGAATTCTTATAATGAATCAGCCGTAAAAATTGGTTTAAAAAGAATAGCTTTATATACAGAAAATTTACTGCCTATCACGTACAGACTAAAATGCAGTCTCTCTGAAAAAAGGTAAAAACTTAACCTAATGTATGACAAACACAACAAACATGTTTCATCTGATCCATATATAAAATTAAACCACTTTATCTCGCAATGATGTGCTTACATAATCTGCAATATATACACAAATGTATTTACATATTCTCATTGACTACAAAGTAAAAAATTCATGATAATGTGATCCATTTATATGATTCACTGTTCTTAGTCATAAAAATATATTGTACAATATGTATCTGTACAGCTTACAATATATATTTACATTATTTTCATTATTATATACAAGAAATTCTGTGCAACCATTACGAATGCTGCAGTAAGTACATGACTCATTTGCATTTCCAGAAAATCTTATTAAATTACAGGAAGTTGAAGATAATGTTTTGTGCTTTAATATCCATTACGTAATTAAGTAATAGGACTATTAGGGATGAGAAGATAATCTCAAATTCAATGAACTGGTTCCTGAGGAACTTTTGAAATACGGTTGCTGCAATAGCGGGATCAACTACAATGGCAACCACCCACAATGAGCCTACAGCTTACCATTTGGTTCCCACCAACAACAGAACTGTCAGCATAGCAAAACGTTTTTTAACGTAGCAATGATGTTGCTTTTGTACTAATTAAATCAAAATACACTATATGTACAATAAAATTTATACAAATGCTTTTTTCATATAAAATAAGATTAATGTCTATGCTGACCAGATTGCAATAATATGGGCATTACTGGGGCAACAACAGAAAAATAAGTACAATCTCTGTTATTCAAACCTCCTGCCAGAAAATAATAGTAAAGAAAATTTTTCACGCATATCACAGACACTGCATCTGTAAGACGTAGATTAATTATTAATGCTACACAACCAGCACAATAATCAATGCCAAATGGTATCGGTTTAGAACAGTATGTCACAATAATGATGTTAGGTCTTCAAACACGTGGATTAAAAGCTTGTAACAGTAGGCAAATATTGTGGTAGCAACTTTTGAAGTAGGAGGAGGAATACAGTATTTCTCTGAAGCGTCAAATTTCACTGGGCTGAATTATCAAAAAGCACAAGGAGAACTAAAATTGTGTAATTATGAAGAATTCTTAGAATTAATTTACTTAACATTGGAGAACCAATCACTTTCACAAAGAATAATCACTAGAGCAATCATTAAGCACACAAATGATTACAACACAGAATTAATTTTAGAAACATAACATTAACTATTGAATAAAAACAGCAATTTTGTCATTGTTTACTGTCACCGTTTACTAGTGCAGCAAGAGTCTGAGAGACAGAAACTTCTGAATCAACCATATTTTAAGGACACGGAGTATAAATCTCTGTTGCAGCTTAAAGCTTTGATATTTCAGTTGAAGATGTCTCGCTTTTCATAGGGATTAATGGTTGGCTGTTATAATGTTGCAAGTATCCGAGTGAGACCAATGCAGGCTGCCACAACAGTTTGTCCAACTCCCCAGAACAATGCATATAATGCCCGCATTGGCATATTAGAGGAATCGTACACAAATGCCACAGCAGCACTACTTACCACACCTGACGTCAAGGGTGCTAAGACACCCATGATTAGGATGAAGACTGGGAAAAACCTGAAAAATACTGTTGATTAGTATGCTGCACACAATGCAATAAATTAAATTTCACACTTACAGTTAGGAGTCATATGTTGAATTACAATCAACATAAAACTTCTAAAAGACAAAATCAAAGAAGGCTCAAGGCTTCGCATTATGGAGAGAGATCAGTACTGAATCAATAACAGAGTACCTCGTTAAGTAAGTTTATAACACTGTACTTCTAAAAATAGGCTGAATTTATGTAAGTAACATTTTCCTAGTCATACTGCAGGAAGTTTTTCCTAGTCATATTGGATAAATGTTAGTAGAAACTAGACTACACTTTAAAACTGAAGATAACTCAAATTGAAGAGGCAGTTACAATTACAAGGCAGGGATGGAACTACTGGATAGCACTACGGGCATATAATTTCAAACACAGTATTTTTACCCCATCTTAAGTCAAATAAATAATGGAATTCAACTAAAGCAAAATTATACTGCGAAAAATGGAGATCACAGAGTTTCAAAGACAGCATGATGCAACAACTGACTGAAAAAGGGGATGAATTACAATGGGAAGCTTTGAAGGAAGTACTGAAAGCAACAGAGAATGAACTAAAAGAAGCACAAACGCTAACATATTATGTAAACTAAATAAAGAGTCAGAAGTGTTATCTCAACGAGGAAGTCAAAACATTAAACTTTGCAGCGGGGAACCTCTGTGGTATACAGTCTAGGTAACAAAACTTGTAAAGAAACAGTGACTGCTGTACAATAGGTGTAAAACAAAACAAGAGTTCAGGTGCACAATAGGTGTGAAACAAACAGGAGCGAGAGAGAGAGAGAGAGAGAGAGAGAGAGAGAGAGAGAGAGAGAGAGGGGGGGGGGGGGGGGGGAATGATATATGTTTGGTTGTCAAATATGGAATGCATGAACCAATGAATAAATACCATAGCAGAATATTATTAAAGACCTGTCTCAATTCCTGTCATTTAAAAGGTCTATCAGTGACACAAAAGTTAGTGTCTAGATACTCATGGATGACACAGAAACTAAAACTAAGGATCACTACGCAAAAGCATTTTCAAAGTTTTCTTTGGAAAGAAGGACGCAGAAGTACTGCCGAAGTTTGATTCTTGTATCTTGACAAAATGGGCGATATGGGTACTAGTATCACTGGCATTGAATAAATCTGGAATAACTAAAATTGAACAAGGTCAAAGTGCCCAATGGAACCCCCTATCAAATTCTATACAAAATTTGCAACTGAGTCTTCCCCACTCTTAACCATTACGTAACATAGATCACTCAAACCCAAAAACATGATCAATGACTGGAAGAAAGTGTATGTCAAACCCATCTACCAGACAATTAGAAGTGCTCCAGCTGTAGTAGAATCTAAGAACAAGTTGTCAGCTAAAACGCAATGAGATATCTTAAACAGATGATGGCCTCCATGCCAACCAGCACAGATTCTGAAGGCAACTGTCATGCAGAACCTTATTCTTGTTCTCCTCACATGACATCCTGAAAGCTATGGGTTAAGGCAGTAACGTGGACACAGTGTTTCTTGAATCCGAAAAACACACCAGAATCCTTACTGTACCAACCTTTACTAACAAAAATACAATATGAACGTACACGGCAGTGGCCAAAATATGTGACTACACTACAGATTTCTTGGAAGTAAGGAGATAACATTTTATGTTGTATAGTGCATAATTTACAGACGTAAAAGTAACTTCATGTGTGGTCTATGGAAATGTGTTGGGACATCAGCTGTTAATGTTACATTTTGGTGAGAGGAAGACAACATTAACAGTATGTCAGACTTTTTGCAGATGATGCAGTAACTACAATGATATATTAATTGAAGAGTCTGAACTAATATCCATTCAGATGTTGATATGATTCAATCAAAGTGGTGTGAAGACTGGCAGTTATCTTTAAATGCCCAGAAACGTAAAATGTGTTCTTTACAAAATGCATAAAGTAATATTCTTTGACCACAGCATCAAAGAGACACCAACTGAATAAATCCAACTTATAAAAACACCTAGGTGTAATAATCTGTGGTGGTATGGACTGGAATGATCACATAGACTCAACTGTGGGTGAAGTATCTGGCAGATATTGGTTCATGGAATCCATTTAGAAAGGGGATTGCACTTAGAATAAACCTGCAAAGGAGACCGCTTCTACAATATTGCTCAAGTGTAGGGGGACCCTTAACAAACAGAGACGACAAGATAATGAATATTTACAAAGGAGGACAGCTTGAATGTAAGACATTTGTTTGAATCATCAGAGAATATTATGAAAAAGCTGAAATGACTGAAATGGCAGATGCTGGGAGATAAATGTCAATTATCCCATAATAGCCTACTTACATATTTTCAAGTTCCTTAAGAGAGAACAAAGAATGTATTACAATCCTCTACATGTTGCTCCTATAAGTACACTCGGACATGGAATGGGAAGAAACCATTATATGTGGTACAATAGGAAGTAGCCTCTAACATGCACTTTACAGTGGTTGGCAGAGTATGGAAGTGGATGTGGATATAAAAACTATGCAAAAAGATAAAGCCATCCTCAAATACAGGGTGCACAAAAAAATGTATACACACTTTGAACTGTCATAGACAATTTGTTTCCTGATATGAATATAATAGAGGGAGATATTCCACGTGGGAAAAGTATATCTAAAAACAAAGATGATGTGACTTACCAAACAAAAGCACTGGCAGGTCGATAGACACACAAACACACACACAAAATTTGAGCTTTCGCAACCGGCAGTTGCTTCGTCACGAAAGAGGGAAGGAGACGGAAAGATGAAAGGATGTGGGTTTTAAGGGAGAGGGTAAGGAGTCATTCCAATCCCGGAAGCGGAAATACTTACCTTATGGGGGAAAAAAGGATAGGTATACACACACACACACACACACACACACACACACACACACACACACACACACACACACACACATCCATCCGCACACACACTGACACAAGCAGACATTTGTAAAGGCAAAGAGTTTGGGCAGAGATGTCAGTTGAGGAGGAAGTACAGAGGCAAAGAAGTTGTTGAAAGACAGGTGAGGTATGAGCGGCGGCAACTTGAAATTAGCGGAGGTTGAGGCCTGGTGGATATCTAGAAGAGAGGATATACTGAAAGGCAAGTTCCCATCTGCAGAGTTCTGACAGGTTGGTGTTAGTGGGAAGTATCCAGATAACTCTGACGGTGTAACACTGTGCCAAGATGTGCTGGCCGTGCACCAAGGCATGTTTAGCCACAGGGTGAAACTCATTACCAACAAACACTGTCTGCCTGTATCCATTCATGCGAATGGACAGTTTGTTGCTGGTCATTCCCACATAGAAAGCTTCACAGTGTAGGCAGTTCAGCTGGTAAATCACGTGGGTGCTTTCACACGTGGCTCTGCCTTTGATCGTGTACACCTTCCGGGTTACAGGACTGGATTAGGTGGTGGTGGGAGGGTGCATGGGACAGGTTTTACACCGGGGGCGGTTACAAGGGTAGGGAAGGTGGTTTTGGAATTTCATAGGGATGAACTAAGAGGTTATGAAGGTTAGGTGGATGGCGGAGTGGGGAGGATTTCATGAAGGATGGATCTCATTTCAGGGAGGATTTGAGGAAGTCGTATCCCTGCTGGAGAGCCACATTCAGAGTCTGATCCAGTCCCGGAAAGTATCCTGTCACAAGTGGGGCACTTTTGTGGTTCTTCTGTGGGAGGTTCTGGGTTTGAGGGGATGAGGAAGTGGCTCTGGTTATTTGCTACTGCACCAGGTCGGGAGGGAAGTTGTGGGATGCGAAAGCTGTTTTCAGGTTGTTGGTGTAATGGTCGAGGGATTCAGGACTGGAGCAGATTCGTTTGCCATGAAGGCCTAGGCTGTAGGGAAGGGACCGTTTGATATGGAATGGGTGGCAGCTGTCATAATGGAGGTACTGTTGCTTGTTGGTGGGTTTGATGTGGATGGACGTGTGAAGCTGGCCATTGGACAGATGGAGGTCGAGATCAAGGAAAGAGCCATGGGTTTTGGAGTAGGACGAGGTGAATCTGATGGAACCAAAGGAGTTGAGGTTGGAGAGGAAATTTAGGAGTTTTTCTTCACTGTGAGTCCAGATCATGAAGATGTCATCAATAAATCTGTACCAAACTTTGGGTTGGCAGGCCTGGGTAACCAAGGAGGCTTCCTCTAAGCGACCCATGAATAGGTTGGCGTACGAGGGGACCATCCTGGTACCCCTGGCTGTTCCCTTTAATTGTTGGCATGTCTGGCCTTCAAAAGTGAAGAAGTTGTGGGTCAGGATGAAGCTGGCTAAGGTAATGAGGAAAGAGGTTTTAGGTAGGGTGGCAGGTGTTCAGCGTGAAAAGAAATGTGCTCCATCGCAGCGAGGCCCTGGACGTACGGGATATTTGAGTATAAGGAAGTGGCATCAATGGTAGCAAGGATGGTTTCCGCGGGTAACAGATTGGGTAAGGATTCCTGGTTTCCCACCTCCGGAAAGGCAACTCACTCACCCTTCACAACCTTTCCAGAAAACCTCAACCTCCTCTCATTGCACACAAACCCAGTCTCTCCCATCTACTCCATCTCCCACTTCCAGCTCCACTCCCTCCAAAACCTCAAAATTCCAATCAACACAATCTGGAAACACAAAACCCTAATTCAGTAGTTAACATTTCCTCCAAACCTTTCTCCCAATCCGAAACATCTGTCCTATCCAAAGGCCTCACCTTCAGCCCCACTCCGAGATTCAACCAACCAGACCTCGTCAAAGATTTACTGTCCTCCACTCGTACTCTATGCTGGAAATATCACTTTGCCACGAAGAAAAATGATCCTAATCCTACTCCTAATGATCCAACTCCCCAAGACACTATCCAAATATAACCCTGCCTGGAACAGTTCCGTCCTGCGTCACACCGGGACCCACCTCCTCTTCCTTAAAATCACCCTCTCCAAACCTTCCACGAATTTCTGACTTCCAGCCTTGCCTCTCAATCCTCCTTCAAAAACCTTAATCCTACTCCCAACATCACCACTGCTGAAGCCCAAGCTATCCGTGATCTGAAGGCTGACCGATCCATCATCATTCTTCCGGCGGACAAGGGTTCCACAACCTTGGTACTTGATCGTCGAGAGTATGTGGCTGAGGGACTGCGTCAGCTTTCAGACAACTCTACATACAAAGTTTGCCAAGGTAATCCCATTCCTGATGTCCAGGCGGAGCTTCAAGGAATCCTCAGAACCTTAGCCCCCCTACAAAACCTTTCACCTGACTCCATCAAACTCCTCACCCCACCGACACCTCGCACTCCTACCTTCTACCTACCTCCTAAAATTCACAAACCCAAACATCCCGGCCGCCCCATTGTAGCTGGTTACCAAGCCCCCACAGAACGTATCTCTGCCTACGTAGATCAACACCTTCAACCCACTACAGGCAGTCTCCCGTCCTTCATCAAAGACACCAACCACTTTCTCGAATGCCTGGAATCCTTACCCAATCTGTTACCCCTGGAAACCATCCTTGTTACCATTGATGCCACTTCCCTATACACAAATATCCCGCATGTCCAGGGCCTCGCTGCGATGGAGCACTTCCTTTCATGCTGATCACCTGCCACCCTACCCAAAACCTCTTTCCTCGTCACCTTAGCCAGCTTCATCCTGACCCACAACTTCTTCACTTTTGAAGGCCAGACATACCAACAATTAAAGGGAACAGCCAGGGGTACCAGGATGGCCCCCCTCGTACGCCAACTTATTCACGGGTTGCTTAGAGGAAGCCTCCTTGGTTACCCAGGCCTGCCAACCCAAAGTTTGGTACAGATTTATTGATGACATCTTCATGATCTGGACTCACAGTGAAGAAGAACTCCTAAATTTCCTCTCCAACCTCAACTCCTTTGGTTCCATCAGAATCACCTCGTCCTACTCCAAAACCCATGTCACTTTCCTTGACGTCGACCTCCATCTGTCCAATGGCCAGCTTCACACGTCTGTCCACATCAAACCCACCAACAACCAACAGTACCTCCATTATGACAGCTGCCACCCATTCCACTTCAAATGGTCCCTTCCCTATAGCCTAGGTCTTCATGGCAAATGAATATGCTCCAGTCCAGAATCCTTGAACCATTACACCAACAACCTGAAAACAGCTTTCGCATCCCGCAACTACCCTCCCGACCTGGTACAGAAGCAAATAACCAGAGCCACTTCCTCATCCCCTCAAACCCAGAACCTCCCACAGAAGAACCACAAAAGTGCCCCACTTGTGACAGGATACTTTCCGGGACTGGATCAGACTCTGAATGTGGCTCTCCAGCAGGGATACGACTTCCTCAAATCCTCCCCACTCCACCAAGAGTGTCTTTCCGCCGTCCACCTAACCTTCGTAACCTCTTAGTTCATCCCTATGAAATTCCCAAACCACCTTCCCTTCCCTCTGGCTCCTACCCTTGTAACTGCCCCCGGTGTAAAACCTGTCCCATGCACCCTCCCACCACCACCTACTCCAGTCCTGTAACCCGGAAGGTGTACACGATCAAAGGGAGAGCCACATGTGAAAGCACCCACGTGATTTACCAACTGACCTGCCTGCACTGTGACGCTTTCTATGTGGGAATGACCAGCAACAAACTGTCCATTCGCATGAATGGACACAGGCAGACAGTGTTTGTTGGTAATGAGGATCACCCTGTGGCTAAACATGCCTTGGTGCACGGCCAGCACATCTTGGCACAGTGTTACACCGTCAGAGTTATCTGGATACTTCCCACTAACACCAACCTGTCAGAACTCTGCAGATGGGAACTTGCCCTTCAGTATATCCTCTCTTCTAGATATCCGCCAGGCCTCAACCTCCGCTAATTTCAAGTTGCCGCCGCTCATACCTCACCTGTCTTTCAACAACTTCTTTGCCTCTGTACTTCTGCCTCGACTGACATCTCTGCCCAAACTCTCTGCCTTTACAAATGTCTGCTTGTGTCTGTGTATGTGCGGATGGGTGTGTGTGTGTGTGTGTGTGTGTGTGTGTGTGTGTGTGTGTACCTATCCTTTTTTCCCCCATAAGGTAAGTCTTTCCGCTCCCAGGATTGGAATGACTCCTTACCATCTCCCTTAAAACACACATCCTTTCATCTTTCCGTCTCCTTCCCTCTTTCATGACGAAGCAACCGCCGGTTGCGAAAGCTCGAATTTTGTGTGTATGTTTGTGTGTCTATCCACCTGTCGGGACTTTTGTTTGGTAAGTCACATAATCTTTGTTTTTAGATACAATTGATTTCCTGTTATACAAGGTTAAATATCTGTGAGAAAGTAATGTTTTGTTTCGTGTGTACATTCTAATGCTGGTGCAACAGCTAAGTGGTGACGATCCAGAGCGAAGGTTAGAATTTTGTGAATGGGTTCAGGAGAAGGTGAGACGTGAACCGGGATTTATGGGTAGCATAATTTGGTCAGATGAAGCCCATTCAAACTCAATGGACCTGTCAATAGGCACAATTGTTCGTACTGGACTGAAGATAATCCTCACATTATAGTTGAAAAGGCTGTGAACTTGCCTGGTGTAAATGTGTGGTGTGGTTTGTCTGCAAGGGGCTCATTGGGCCTTTTTGCTTTGAAGGTACTGTTACTGCAGAAACGTACCTAACAATGCTTGCTGACCCCATATTCCCTGCCATTCGTGCATTATAAGGTAAAGATGAGTTTTATTTCCAACAACATGGCGCCCCACAGCACTATCATATGAACGTATGAGGGCACACTTTGGAATGAGATTCAGGCGGTATGCGCAGAAATCTCATTGGACACTTTGGTACGATGTACGGAATTAGTGGTGACTCGTACTCAGAAGTGTATTGATGCTGAAGGCCACTCTGTTTCCCCGAGTTCCAGAATCTGTACAGAAAATTGGAAGAGAGATCAACGTAAGCATCATCTCCACCCTTTTTATTGCTTATGAAAACCATACATTGCATGTTGTATTACTATACAGTGATACCTTCTGAGGTGGTGGTCCAGATTGCTGTACACACCAGTACCTCTAATACCCAGTAGTATGTCCTTTTGCATTGACGCATGCCTGTATTCGTTGTGGCATACTATCACAAGTTCATCAAGGCACAGTTGGACCAGATTATCCCACTCCTCAACAGTAATTCGGTATAGATCCCTCAGAGTGGTTGGTAGGCCACGCCATCCATAAACACCTCTTTTCAATCTATCCCAGACATGTTCTATAGGGTTCATATCTGGAGAACATGCTGGCCACTCTAGTCGAGCAGTGTCATTATCCTGAAGGAAGTCATTCACAAGACATGCACTATTGGGGTGCGAACTGCCATCCATTAAGACAAATGCCTCGCAAATATGCTGCCGATGTGGTTACACTGTCGGTTGGAGGATGGCATTCACGTATTGTACAGCCATTACGGCACCATCCATGACCACCAGTGGCATACGTCGGCCCCACATAAAGCCACCCCAAAACAGCGGGGAACCTCTACCTTCCTGCACTTACTAGACAGAGTGTCTAAGGCATTCAGCCTGACTGCATTGCCTCCAAACACATCTCCGACGACTTTCTGGTTGAAGGCATATGCGACACTCATCAGTGAAGAGAATGTGATGCCAAACCTGAGTGGTCCATTCGGCATGTTGTTGGGTCCATCTGTACCATGCTGCATGATGTCGTGGTTGCAAAGATGGACCTTGCCATGGATGTCGGCAGTGAAGCTGCGCATCATGCAACCTATTGCGCACAGTTTGAGTCATAACACGATGTTCTGTGGCTGCACAAAAAGCATTATTCAACATGGTGGCACTGTTGTCAGGGTTCCTCCAAGCCATAATCCATATGCAGAGGTCATCCACTCCACTAGTAGCCCTTGGGCGGCCTGAGCGATGCATGTCATCGACAGTTCCTGTCTCTCTATCTCCTCCATGTCCAAATATCATAGCTTTGATTCACTTCAAGTCGCCTGGACACTTCACTTGTTGAGAGCCCTTCCTGGTACAAAGTAACAATGCGGACATAATCGAACTGCGGTATTGACTGTCTAGGCATGGTTGAACTACAGACAACATGAGCCGTGCACCTCCTTCTTGGTGGAATGATTGGATCTGGATCTGATCGGCTGTCAGACCCCCTCCATCTAACAGGCACTGCTCATGCATGGTTGTTTACATCTATGGGCGGGTTTAGTGACACCTCTGAACTGTCAAAGGGACTGTGTGTGTGATACAATATCCACAGTCAACTTCTCTCTTCAGGAGTTCTGGGAACTGAGGTGACGCAAAACTCATTTTGATGTGTGTATAAAAAGTGAAGAGGAAGTGAATAAAGATGAGGCGGATGTTAAAACGTTGCACAAGAAACGTGACAGAACACTGAATGACATAAGCGGAAACAAAGCATCAAGAATTGGTAACATTCCCTCAGAAAACCAGCAATGCTGGTTGGAGTAAACTCTTAAAATTCTGAAACTCTTGGATGGCAAAAGTTACCAAAAACTTGTAAAAAAAAAAAAAAACAGCCTGTAGTTACAGATGTCAAACATGAAAGCATGAAAGGTAAGCAGTAACTGAGAAGGGAGGAAAACAGGGTTGTAGGGTAAACTATCTCCCACATTATTCAATCTGTACAATAAATAAGCAGTAATGGAAGCCAATGAGAAAGTCTGTAAAGACTGTGGCACTATGTGACAGAGAAATGTGGAGGGTGAACAGTAGATGAGAACAAAAGAACTTTTCAGAAGTGCTGCAACAAAAGAATGCAGAAGATTAGATGGGTCAGTTTAGTAACTAATGACGTGATATTGAATCAAATCACAGAGAGAAGAGCCTCAAGGCACAAATTGGTTAAATGAAGGGATTGGTTGATAGGGCACATTCTGAGACACCAAGAAAAATTTATTTTGATAACAGATGGAAGTTTTGTGTGTGGGGGTGTTAAAAACTGTACAGGGAAAACACGCCTTGAATACAGTTAGCAAGCTGAAATGAATGTAAGCTGCAATATAAAGAAATGAAACAGCTCACAGAGGATATGGTAATGAGGAAAGCTGAATCAAACCAGTCTTCAGATTTGTGACTGCAACACCAGCGAGCCTTGTGTGAAGTTGGTAATCTTTATGGGAAGGCAATGATGCGCATGGCCAGGAAGTAATTAGGTAATAAGCATACCAATAACACAATTATTATAACTGTTGTTATCTGGAACCCTTACAATACAATGTGATTTAAAATACAGGGTGTTTCAAAAATGACCGGTATATTTGAAACGGCAATACAAACTGAACGAGCAGCGATAGAAATACACCGTTTGTTGCAATATGCTTGGGACAACAGTACATTTTCAGGCAGACAAACTTTCGAAATTACAGTAGTTATAATTGTCAACAACAGATGGCACTGCGGTCTGGGAAACTCTATAGTACGATATTTTCCACATACCCACCATGCGTAGCAATAATAAGGCGTAGTCTCTGAATGAAATTACCCGAAACCTTTGACAACGTGTCTGGCGGAATGGCTTCACATGCAGATGAGATGTACTGCTTCAGCTGTTCAATTGTTTCTGGATTCTGGCGGTACACCTGGTCTTTCAAGTGTCCCCACAGAAAGAAGTCACAGGGGTTCATGTCTGGCGAATAGGAAGGCCAATCCACGCCGCCTCCTGTATGTTACGGATAGCCCAAAGCAATCACACGATCATTGAAATATTCATTCAGGAAATTAAAGACGTCGGCCGTGCGATGTGGCCGGGCACCATCTTGCATAAACCACGAGGTGTTCGCAGTGTCGTCTAAGGCAGTTTGTACTGCCACATATTCACGAAGAATGTCCAGATAGCGTGATGCAGTAATCGTTTCGGATCTGAAAAATGGGCCAATGATTCCTTTGGAAGAAAGGGCGGCCCAGACCAGTACTTTTTGAGGATGCAGGGACGATGGGACTGCAACATGGGGCTTTTCGGTTCCCCATATGCGCCAGTTCTGTTTGACGAAGCCATCCAGGTAAAAATAAGCTTCGTCAGTAAACCAAATGCTGCCCACATGCATATCGTCGTCATCAATCCTGTGCACTATATCGTTAGCGAATGTCTCTCGTGCAGCAATGGTAGCGGCGCTGAGGGGTTGCCGCGTTTGAATTTTGTATGGATAGAGGTGTAAACTCTGGCGCATGAGACGATACGTGGACGTTGGCGTCATTTGGACCGCACCTGCAACATGGCGAACGGAAACCCGAGGCCGCTGTTGGATCACCTACTGCACTAGCTGCGCGTTGCCCTCTGTGGTTGCCGTACGCAGTCGCCCTACCTTTCCAGCACATTCATCTGTCACGTTCCCAGCCCGTTGAAATTTTTCAAACAGATCCTTTATTGTATCGCTTTTCGGTCCTTTGGTTACATTTAACCTCCGTTGAAAACTTCGTCTTGTTGCAACAACACTGTGTTCTAGGCGGTGGAATTCCAACACCAGAAAAATCCTCTGTTCTAAGGAATAAACCATGTTGTCCACAGCACACTTGCACATTGTGAACAGCACACGCTTACAGCAGAAAGACGACGTACAGAACGGCGCACCCACAGACTGCGTTGTCTTCTATATCTTTCACATCACTTGCAGCGCCATCTGTTGTTGAAAATTGTAACTACTGTAATTTCAAAAGTTTGTCCGCCTGAAAATGTACTGTTGTCCCAAGCATACTGCAATAAAGGGTGTATTTCTATTGCTGCTCGTTTAGTTTTTATTGCCGTTTCAAATATACCGGTCATTTTTGAAACACCCTGTAAGTGTTACATATTAGAATGATCTCTCACTGTCCACAAAGGAAACATTAAAACAGTGAGTGGTTTATTTTGTACTGAAATTGAAGTACATAATTCCTGTGGATTAGTATGGGTAGAGTTCATTCTTGACAGTTGGAATAAAGTAATAACTGGATTGTTTTACTGACCTCCAAACTCAGATAATATGACTGCTGCACAATTCAAAGAAAACTTGAGTCTAATTTCAAACATTTACCCGATTCATATAATTGGTGGTGACTTCAATTTACTCTTGATATGTTGGCAAAAAAACATGTTTAAATCTGGAGGTATGCATAAAACATCATCCGAATTGTGCTAAACACATTCTCTAATAATTATTTTGAACAATTAGTTCATGAGCTGATTTGAATAGTAAATGGTTTTGAAAACACACTAAACCTCTTAGCAACGAATAATCCTGAGGAAATAACGAGCATAAAAATGGATACAGGGATTAGTGAACACACGGTTGTAATAGCAAGACTGAAATACTGTAACTCCCATATCCCACAAAAAATAAACGAAAAATATATTTATTCCAAAAGGCAGATAATAATTCTACTTGGTGCCTTCCTTATACACAATTTCCACTCCTCCCACATTACAATGTAAGTGTAGAACATAGAAATACTATTGTCAGCACTTGAGAAATTTACGTCAAATAAATTAACAAATAATGGAGCTGATCCTCCACGATACACAACACGTCTGGACACTTACAGAAATGGGGGGGGGAAAGGGGAAGCATGCCAAATTTAAACGATCACAAAATCCCCAAGGATTGGTAGATTTTTACAGAAGGTCAAAATTTTGTGTGGTCTCCAATTGTGAGGTGCTAATAATAATTTCCATAACAAAACCCTGTCTCAAAACTTGGTAGAAATTGGTTTGTAAATAAAGTATGGTAGTTGCAACACACAATCAATGCCTTCTCTGCACGATAGCAAGCAATGGAAACACTATAAATAACAGTACAGCTTAAGCAGAGTTACTACACACAGCCTTCTGAAATTCCAATTAACTGAAGGTCTAAGTCATTTTCATAAAGATTACAAAAAAAATTCAAAGCCTCTGATGAGATTCAAACCCTTAACCTCCTGATTAGAAGACCCTCGCTGTGACCATTACACTACGCAACCAATCCATATTTTTCTTTAACACACAAATTCACAAACAGCCATGCAAATTGAGAAGTTAATTTATTTTGTTTTCATTACCATTTTCAACAACTCAATATGCCATCTTCAGGCTCCATATGCACCTCTCAAAAATTACTAGTATTGTCATACTGGGTGCATCTGCTTCTGGATGTTGTGGATTCTCGAGTGCTTCCTTCGGAGACTTGACTGCAATCTATATTTTATTTTCTTTAAGCTCTGAAGCATCATGCAAAACTCCATTTCTTTCCCCACAAAACTTCAATTTTTTTCCCCCAATGGCTATTTGCAAATGACGCGCCCCCCCCCCCCCCCCCCCGGATGAATGGCTGCAGGGTGTGATATCAGGAGCATTAAACTCACTGTATGGACATTTTCAAACTATCAATCCTACTGTCTACTGCTGGGGACATCTCATTGTCAGTGTAAATAAATGCTTGGTCCAAATGAAAACCACAAGTGTGTGTGTGTGAGAGAGAGAGAGAGAGAGAGAGAGAGAGAGACGATCAAAATGGTCAAATGTTTTGTGAAATGATTTGTCTAAAAGTAAGAAATAAAATAGATTAAAGAAACATTTGCTGCACCTCATTTGCTGTACATGATTTTGGGAATCATTCAAAAGCATCTGACATGCTTCCCTAATCTATTTTATTTCTTTTTAGACAAATCATTTCACACAACGTATAACCAACTTTTTTATTTTCAAGTTTTGCTCAAAAATATTGTTCTTATTGAAATTTCATTTGTTTTCCTAGTGTCTTCTGTCTTCAAAATGTGCTGGACTTAGTACTCCACAATTAAATATCACACCAATATAACTTTTTATCTGCAAATTCGCTACGCCTTTAAGAGATGAACTTTGATACTTCATTTCAGCTGTTTCATGAAATATTTCAATTTTTCCCCAAACCACTAATTAAGTTTGTCTCAATTACCCTGATTTTTTAAAGCTATTAATCCACCCCCCCAACCCCCACCCCCCCTCATAACCACCCTCTCCACTCCAAAACTAGATCTCACACCCATCAATTTGATACTCCATTTGGCAATTTTCCACTCTGAACAACTTCTCACACTACAAAAATTAGGGCAAGACAGCTATTGTGGAATTTATTAAGCAAAACGGCACCAGTAGTCTGCCACTTGGTAAGCAAATTCCTATCAGTCTGTCACCTGTTCACTAGGTGGCAGAATCGTGCAGGTGCTTGAACACCAACTAAGAACATTGTACAAGCTGCTGCCCCCTACTAGACACTTGCACCAGCGATGAACAATGTTTTGTTATCTGTTTCCTGCATCGTGAAGACATAAAATCTATTTAAATTCAATGTAGAATGTTATTCCAGTATGGTGATGCATGTTTGATTCAGCAATGCTACGAATAAAGTCACAAGTCTGAAACACTAAAATATCCATGGCTGACGGTCCTCACCTGGATCAGTCATGACATCGTAACTCCAGGAAACACCACAGCTGTTGACGACATCAGAATGGAAAAACTGCCTATTGCCACTGGATGTACCCTCTACCAGGCATCTCATATTGGTTTGCAGAGCATATATGTAGATGCAAGTAAGGACACTGAATGAACTGGAAACGTAAGTCATGGATGAGTACACCACATTAACCAGAAAGTTCTCCAATTTCACATTCTACTTGATGATATCTGAAGTTTGTCTTTCCCATTTGTTATATGCACTAGATCTTTACGAGAATTATTTACATATGTTTCCATAACTAAAAGAAACATTGGGCTATCAGTAGTTCTGTTCAATGTAGTTGTGCACCATACAGTGCACAAATAGTTGCAGTGTCTCCTAAATGAGTTCTACTCCAAGGGAATTCAAAAACTTTGTAGGTTATGTATAAAAGTGATGGTAGTTTTGTGATGTACACAAAACAAATAATTCTTAAAAAGATTTTCACTGGATTCACCTTGTGAGTTGTAAAATTGGGACATTAATGTTTAAAGTGAAAAATTACAAAAACAAAAATCAGAACAACAGATTGAGATAAAAATGTAATTTGGAATACAATAAAAGAATGTTGGCTTTCTAAGCAAATTTCACTGACAATTATTTCTGGCTACTTATCCAAGTAATGGTTTCGTCTTGCTGCAGAAATTGAACGAGTATCCAAATTGTCATTCTATGGCGAAGTGCAGGAGCCACTTAGAAAGCTACTTTTATTGACATGTCCTCAACCCTCCTGTCCCAAGGGAGAATCTTGCTGACATTTCCATACCTTCACAAGTGAGAGCTCTGGTCAGTGATGGAGAATATGGTAGTGAGCAGCTATCTTGTACGAAGTATCAGATAAACTGAAGCCCCCGATAAAACAAAAAATCATCAATTATGGAGTCGTGCAATAAATGTTGGACCTAACAGAGCAACAGTGGAAAATTGGGGTTTTTGGGCAGGAACAAAATAAAATCTAAAATAAGAACCACAATAAATGAAAATCTTAACACAAAAGCAACAAGAAAAACATGATACAACAAACTGCTAACTAACTGCAATTGGTATCGAAAACATCACCTGATCTATACAGCTCAACCCAAAAGACTGATAATAAAGAAAACCAATACACACATAAACAGCAAAAAGACATAGCAATTAACAAAATGCAGTACCGAAAACATCACTTCACCTATATAGCTCGACAGGAAAGCCCAAAAACAGATATCAATACATATAGTAAATTATCATAGCAATTAAACAAAAATGAAAAGTCAACTTATTAGGTGAGATTAAAAAAAGACACCCCTCTTCAAAATCAATTTAAAACAACAAAAACCTTCTAGAATCACAAAAGAGAAGCAAAAGCCAATGTCATGCACAAAACAAACTCAGTGTAAACCTTCCCTCCCCCACATACTACATGACAAAATGAAAACCAATCAATCATGGTATGTTCACTGACATCTGTTGCATGCACAGCATATCTGGAAAAAAAAAAAATAAATAAATAAACTGACAAACTAAGCCAAATCATTCGAACTAAACCACCTCGCTGACTGACTACCACAAATAACCACGTCAGCATCTCCACATATATCCGTCAGAAGAACGACTGGTACATAATTTAGTCAGCCTCTTGTTCTGAACACATATGACATTTGCAGTAATCACTGATCACATTTAACTTCTGGGGAAAAGTAACTATGGACTGTAAATCTTCCATTTCTTGTCACAACATACAGCTACTGAACTTAACTGACAGCTGTTTCAAACTACGCAACACATAAGCACAGAGAAAGCAAACCAGGTTAGAGCACAAACTAGAGGTAACATGTAGTTACCTCACATGCCCTCACCAGTGCAAATCACACCATTCTCCACAAACCCTATACAGACTACGAACACAGCATAAACTAATGCGACTAACAATATCCAACAAATCAAACCAACAATCCACAAACTTATGATGTCAAGGCTCAAAAGGCAACCGGTAGTGTAGGCTCAAAAGGCAACCGGTAGTATCAAAGGCTCAAACTGATCCCTGTAGACTACAAAACTGCACAAAATATGTTCACCTTTTGTCTAGACCTTTCCTCTATTCTGTTGGTTTACACTTCAAAATGGGTAACCAGAAAAACTGTCACAATCAGTAATCTCTGCAAGAGAAATAGACTACAAAACAGTCCAAGATGTGCCTGAGAATGCGGAACACAGATACAACTCTAGTGTCATTGTCAACGAAACACTGAAGGAAGGGAACGAGCAACAACATCTATGTCGAAACTTACGGGCAGATTGAAACTGCGCGCTGTGCTGGGAAGTTAACATGGGAGCTCGCCTTTCGTAGGCAATGTTCATACTGGTTCAGTTATCCAGGCGCAACTCTCAACCTCTCCTCACAGCTTCACATCAGACAGCATCTTTCTTTGGTATAACTGAAGTTCATGGTACCAGGTCTTGGTCTGAACCCGTGACGTCATCAAAATGGCAGACATCCCTATTTCAAGCTTATACAATATGGCAGCCATGAAATTATTCATTCATACATGAAAAGAGACAAATAATATGAACGACATTTAACTGCTGAACTAACATTAAACTAATGGGGCAACCAGGGGGACGGGAGTTTTGGACGGGGAAAAACTAAATATGACAATCCTAATAACGAAGACATACAAAAACAAATATTAATGCAAAAATCAAGCAAAAAAGCTCAAACAAAGTGACATTTAAGAAAACTAGTATGAGGAGGAGGTCGACGACGAGGACGACGACGACGAGGACTACGAGGGGGGAGAATAAGAAGAAATACCGGAAATTTCATGTGATCTACACAGCTCAAATAAAGACCACAATTCCACAATGTGGGATCACACATAGATACCATCCCTCTGGTATTCTACAGTTGGTAATGGAATGGCAAGTTTCCGTCTGACACCAGTAGCAGTCACAGAGGATCTGGTGGGCCCAATGGTGCATGTCTGATAAGCCACACCTCAGAGCTCTGTACTTCGAGCGCCCTCTGCTGCCACAATATAGGACGACCAGCGGCAGCCCCTCAGCCCACTCATGCTTGGAGCCACTTTGCTATGCAAACACTGCCTAAATGCATCTCAAGACTCATAATCATTCATGCTTTACAACAGTGAGCCTTATCCTAGATAACACTGTGATAGCTGAACGCTCTTTACTGCTCCCATATTTTTAATGAGTCTTGATAAGCTTGGAGAAATACAAGTTATTAAATAAATCACCTGTTGGTTGTGTTATTCTGTTTGCTAGCCATTTCTACTTTGCCCAGCCTTCCTACAACAACAGTTGGTGCAACACTCTGTAGCCCACTTCTCATTTCCGTTGAGTCCAAAGTTGAACGTAACACACAAAACGCGCATGTACTGTAGCTCCGAAACCGGTACCAGGAATTTCACTTTATCTCTATAGCTCAATCAAAACCAACAATACCTCAAAACCAAACAGTACCCACCAATGTAGGTAAAATAATCTCCACGATACCTACGAATCTCTATCCAACATAATTACCAACTACTATGGACACGACACAAAAATACATAAAAAATTGCATTAACACCTTTTCAATATACAAGAAACACCTGATTGAACATATAAACATACATACTTACCAACCAAAGTAAGCCAGCATACAAATTTGTCCATCTAGCAATAACAGAAATAATGTGTCATCAACAGAATCTCCCGAATGGACAGCCCAGAATTCTCGAACCAGGAGTTCCTGTGGATTCAAAGCCATACACTGTTCTGCAGGCAACACCACTTATTGCCCAAGATGCAGCAATCTCCTACCTACTCTTCAAATGTGACACTACATGTAATTGGCAATTAAATCAAGTAAGTGTAGGAATTTAATCATGGTCAACACATCCTCTCATTGCAGCTTGCAGGAACCTACTTGAGAACATCACTGTTATATCCATAACTGATCACAGAATGAAGGCATTCATGACCGAATGACATAGCTGCTGGTAACCCTTCCGGGATGTGAGGTCGTGGTCCAAGAAACTTTCCGTTTCTGACGTTTCATCCAGGATTGCACTGGACATCTTCAGAGGCACTCCTCCGCTGAGTGTTGCCGACTGACTGTTCAGACGTCTGAGAGCGACATATATACTGGAAAGGGGGCATGATTGAAGTAACACATGATAAGCAGAGATAATCCTTGTCAAAGATAAAACTCAACTATCGACAGTCTTCTTGTCAAAGATAAAATTGTCTAGCAATTCTGCAGAGTTACTGTCCAAATGTCACTAAGTTTCATTCCTCTTTTCTGTTAAAATTAACCTGATGCTTATAAAAGTGAATAGCTTCTCTGCATAGTCATGGATAACAATTTGACTTTGTAGATAAAATTTCTGTTTCAGAAAACCTCACTTTGTGGTTTCCTGACTGAAGAGCATGCTCTGCTACAGCTGATCTCTCTATTTTTCCTAGTCGGCAAAGATTTTGTGCTCTTTTAGCTGTGTATTTATGCTCCTCTTGGTAGTTCCAATATAAACTTTACCACACGTACATTGCATTTTGTATACACCACATGTCGACAGAGGAGAGTGTTTATCTTTCACAGATCAGAGTACTTGACTTATTTGTCATGTTTCTCCTAAAATCTAATCCGATCTGATCCATTACTTTTTTAATAAAAGGGAGAGAAACTGCATTTTTCTGTTGTCGTGGTTCATCCTTGACATTCGATCTTCTGTTCCTTGGTCGTAAAATTCTCTTTACCTCTTTCCCTGAGTAACCATTTTTCTCAAAGGCTTCCTTCAAATGTTTTGTTTCAGCATCCAGGTGTTTTGATGTGCATATCTGTTCAGCTCTATCGAGAAGACTTTTAATGACACCTCTATTTTGTTGTGGATGGTGACTGGAGTTTTTATGCAAATATCTGTCGGTATGTGTTACTTTCCAAAAAACTTTGTTCCAAAGTTATGAGACGATCCGAAGTTTGGAACATAAATTATTTCGGAAAGTAACACATACTGACAGATGTTTGCATAAAAACTCCAATCACCATCCGCAACAAAAGAGAGGTGTCATTAAAAGTATTCTCAATAGAGCTGAACAGACATGCACATCAAAACACCTGGATGCTGAAATAAAACATTTGAAGGAAGCCTTTGAGAAAAATGGTTACTCAGGAAAAGAGGTAAAGAGTATTTTATGACAAAGGAACAAAAGACTAAAAACAAGGATAAACCACGACAATGGAAAAATACAGTAACTCTCCCTTTTATTAAAAAAGTAATGGATCAGATCGGATTAGATTTTAGGAGAAACATGACATCAGACTGGTCTTCAGACCAACAAAGAAAATAAGTCAACTACTTTGATCTGTGTAAGATAAATGCCCTCCTCTGTCGACATGTGGTGTATACAAAATTCCACATATGTGTGGTAAAGTTTATTTTGGAACTACCAAGAGGAGCATAAATACACAGCTAAAAGTGCACAAAAGTCTTCGCCAACTAGGAAAAATAGAGGGATCAGCTGTAGCAGAGCATGCTCTTCAGTCAGGAAACCACAAAGTGAAGTTTTCTGAAACAGAAATTTTATCTACAAAGTGAAATTGTTATCCATGACTATGTAGAGAAGCCACTGACTTTTATAAGCATCAGGATACTTTTAACAGAAAAGAGGAGGCAATGAAACTTAGCGACATATGGACAGTAGCTCCGCAGAATCTCCAGACAATTTTATCTTTGACAAGATGACAAGCCATAGATAAGTTTTATCTTTGACAAGGGTTATCTTTGCTTATCACGTGTTACTTTGACAATGCCCCCTTTCCTACAGTATATATGTCGCTCTCGGATGTCCGACCAGTCAGACGGCAAGACTCAGTGGAGGAACACCTCTGAAGATGTCGAGCACAGTCCTGGACGAAACAGCAGGAACGGAAGAGTTTCTTGGACCATGACCTCACATCCTGAAAGGTTTACCAGCAGCTATATCCATAACTAATAAAAAATTGCACATAGAATGAAATCTCCAACTGTAAACAATATTGTGCACTAATAATTCCAAGCCTGAAAATGAATCTATTATACATCAAAATAACTCACTAACAAACCACCAGAAACTCTCCCAATATTATTCCCACAAGCAGCACTCAAGGAGTCGAAGGAATCACTAACATCAGTCACAAACACTTTAGAAACATAACCATCCCACGCTATATAGTACCACAGCATATTCAAACCTGCTCTCTGCACACACAATCCATTTCAAACACAACTTGCCTTCATGATGTCACACAAAACAATACAGTTACATTACTGTGCAAAGCAGACAGGAGGTATCACAAACTTCTATTGACCACCTCTCACCCACCTTCCAATCTGTTTCACAAGGATTCCAAGAATGTTACATAAATACAAAAACATCAATGGCATTGACCACCCCGTCCTCAGCTGAAGAATGAACCCACCACCACACGTTGTACAGGTGAATTCAGAGTATACATGTGGACATAGAGCATCAAACATTTATCTGTGGTAGAATTCATGACAAATTCTTTTTATGGTAAAGACAGTTGCCAAAGTAGTAAACAGAGACAACAACTACTGCTACCTGCAGATACCTACTGACAGAAAACAGACATACAAGGAAGCAAAGAGTACTCTTTGCCACTGTAATATGGATATCACCTCCATTGGCAATAGCTCAAGCGAACACACGGCCTATGAAAATCACAAACAAGGAACACTATTGTCTCAAACACTGAACACAGAAATTCACCAGCATACTGTATGGACAAATGAGACTGGACAACTGCGATTTCTATTTGCTCTGCCATCATACTTCTCTTCGCACATGCTGCACCAAGGTTTATTGGGTTACTGGAGAGTGGGACAGCGTGCACACTCAACACCAGTTACTTTCAATGTTTTAGCACATTCTATGTTGATATTAAAAGTATCACTTCCGAATCTCCTGCAATACCAAGTACAGTGAAGAAACAGTTCTCTGACTTTCTCATCTCACAGACCTGATGACATGTTATGGGACTGCTATTTGCACTTGTTGACTATTGCTGGATGCTATTGTTGGAACTGTCCTACATGGGATTCATGGAATATGATTGATGAACTGAGATGCAAACAAAAATAGTTGGTACTTGACGTCAGACAGGTCCAAGAGTTTTTTCTTAACATTTTAGTGTCCTTCATCCCTACCAATGCTATATCTACATCAAACATGAGAAGTTACACCTTGATTGTGATTATACAGTTAACTGTAGATCCCCTTATAATTGGTTGGGTATTTTAGTTTTCAGGTCAGAATAAAGCAAGGCCATACCACCCCCAATACAACCAAGAGTAGCTATGTGTCAAACACACATTACACTACGGAAATAATTTAAGAGTAGAGGAGACCACTCACTGAACTGTAGAAGTGTTGAGTCATGAACAGGCACACAAATGGTGTGTGGTGTGTGGTGTGTGTGTGTGTGTCACAGTGGCTCGGTGTTTCTGATATCTACTGGATGGTCTCCTTTATTTCTAAATTATTTACATTCTGCCAGCACTTTATAGTATATTTATACATTACACCTGTCACACGGGCTACAAGGAGACAGGTCTGAGATGAGGAAAAAAGTCAAAGATGTACATTTAATTTAAGTGCAACACTATGAAATGACACTACTGTATTACAGTGCCAATTTTAATTACTCATTAACTAACAAAAGTAAATTTAAAGAGTTCTGAAAGAGACTCCTCTACGAGAAAGGAGTTTCCAAGTTGAAAGTTTTTCAAGTCAGTCTTAAGCTCCACTACATTATCCATAAGAAAGTGTGCTCTGATAAGTTGTTGAAAATGTGTACCTATATATTTGACTATTTTCTGGGGTCAACGGAAGCATCTGATTCCACTTGTCTGCTTTGACCTGTGACGTAAGGCTGTTGAGTATGTGACGTCATGACGGCATGGAATTTAGTTTGTGAGAGTGGTATGTTTGTAGGTGTCGTTTTGATGTGTTCGGTTGTGCTCTCTGGTAGTGTGTTTGTGTGTTGTGTGTTAGGTGATGTTTTTGGTTCAGTCTGCGTGTGTGGCGAGTTTATAGGTGGCGTATTGTTGAGGTCAGTGGTTCTCTCTGGTGGTGTGTTTATGGGTAGCATGTTATGTGGAATATGGGGTTCATTTGTGTGGTAGTATTGCACATGTGTGGTATCAGTAGTGACTGTGCTTTCAGCGGAATATTTTTCAGCGAGTTAACGATTTTGGTTTTGTTATGTCGACGTTATTGTAGTTTTTTTCTGTTTTTCATGTGTGAATTTTGGTAAATTCCTTTGTTTATGTCTTTGGTAGATATGGATATGACTGACAAGGTCAACAGTTTTCAGTTGTTGGCGATGATGGGGGACAGTGCATTGTCTTTAATAAAATTTCTTCAACTATTCGGATTTTTGGATGAAGTCGTGAAGTGTTCAGTGTGTCGTGAAGAAATGAGGCTTACTAAAGTTCTGGTGTCTCGGACCAGGGACAGCTACATGTGGAGATGTAAGAAAAACAGGTCAAAGGGAAGTGTTCGATTCCAATTTTGTTGGATTGTGTTTTTTGAGGTAGTGATGATTGTGGACATTGTTGTAGTTTTGGGTTTCATGATTTGGTATCGGTAGTTTCTGTTGACACACAAGTCAAGGGAAGTGTTCGATTCCAGAGGATAGTGTTTTTGGTTGATTTTGTCAAGGTTGTGATCATTTTATTTTATCGTTTGGTTTAGTGGCATGTGTTAATTTTTAGATTGTCCCCACCCAAAAACCCCAAATTCCCCTCGCTTGTCCTGTTACTTTCATTATATGGGGGTGGGTAAAATGAAAATCTTAAATTTGTAATAACAAATTGAAATTTCACACCGTTATCCTATAAGTTGGTAAGCGTGCTACAAACAGGGCGCACAATGGCCTGTGGGTGGCAGCATAGTGCAGATGTACACGTACCGTCACATAGCATTCTGTTATTTGGTTTTTGCGTAGTGAAGGTGTGAAACCTATTGAAATTCATTGACAAATGAAAGTTCAGTACGGTGATGCATGTTTGTCACAGCAGCAAGTCTGCGAATTTAGCAGGAAGTTCGCAAATGGTGTGACTTCAGTTGAAGATGCTCCTCGTTCAGGTCAGGCACAAGTTGTGACTCCACAGAACATTGCAGCAGTTGAAGCCATAGGGAAGGAAAACAGTCAAGTGACACTGAATGACATTACAGCATGTTTAAAGATTAGTCATGGGTCAGCAGACCACATCGTGCATGATGTGCTCCAGTTTCACAAAGGGTCTGCAAGATGGGTGTCATGGCAGCTGAGTCCTGAAACGAGAGAACAACATGTTGATGCTTGTGAAGAACTACTTCGGCACTTTGAATGAGAAGGTGATGGCATTCTTGCAAGAATTGTTACTGGGGATGAAACCTGGGTTCACTTCCACCAACCGAAAATGAAGAGAGCGAGCAATGAATGGTGTCATTCCTCATCATCAAAGCCAAAGAAGTTTCGAACAGAACCATCGGCAGAGTAGGCTATGCCGACACGCTTTTGGGACGAAAAATGCACCATTTTGGAACATTACATGCCTAGAGGGACCTCTGTCACCAGTGCATCATACAAAGGTCTCCTAAAAAATCATCTGTGGCCTGCAATCAAATCAAAGTGACGTGGATTGCTATCAGCAGGTGTCTTTTGCAACATGACAATGCAAGGCCCCACACTGTCCATACAACAGTTGCAACAATCACAGACCTGCATTTTGAGTGTCTTCCTCATCCACCATACTCACCAGACCTTGCCCCCAAGTGATTTCTATATGTTTGGACTACTCAAAGCAGCAATGGGAGGAAAGAAGTTTAGTTCTGATGAAGAGGTACGCCACGCGGTGCATGAGTGGTTGCGCAGACTATCAAAAGAATTTTTTTCTAAAGGAATTTACGCACTTTGTAAGTGCTGGAGGACTTGCATTGAGTGTGGGGAAGATTATGTTGAAAAGGGATACAGCTTTGTACCAGTTCTGCACAATAAATAATATTTTAAAAAATATTTAAGGTTTTCGTTTGACTCGCCCCCGCATTTTTGGAGAAATATGTGTTTGATGGTTTTTCAATCTATTTGTGTGTTTGTTGTCATGTTTAAGTAATGATGTCATAGACGTTTCCGTTGACCTCTTTTCTGTACCAATTCCAACCTCTTTGTGGTCTTTGTAGAGGTTATGGTCCTAGTGTTATATTAATGTTTTTCACTTTTTTAGTGAAAACAGAAATAAAATGACAAAGGACATTAATGAATGCATGTATCCTGAAGTATTCGTAAAAATGTGCAGTTTTTTGAAGAGGTCTCTGCAGGATGCTCTTGAATTAACATGAAATATAATTATTATAAAATGCTCCTGTATTCTGAAAATACTATCCCTGTAACTTATTTGGAACAATTCCAGAAAAAAAAAAGTGGGAGTGGGGTAGGGACAGGCGAGTGGAAAAAGCACGCTTGATGCAGGGACAGCAAAAGGACAGTAGTGATTTTTTTTTTAAGAGAGAGAGAGAGAGAGAGAGAGAGAGAGAGAGAGAGAGAGAGAGAGAGAGAGGAGATGGGGGCAGAATGAGCCCTAGCTACCTCTTGCAGTGTTAGTACTGTTCACACAAGCTAAGTTGACACACTGCACAGTGACTAATGGGAACAATGGTAAATGCATTTCTCATTTACTGTCACTCTTGTCAGTCACTGTACCAAGTGTCAACTTAGTTTGCATGAACAGTAGTAATTATGTTTTGTTTCGGACCAAGCATCAGTACAAAAACAGAAAAGACTACGAAGTAACTGATCTTTACAAGTTTAGTCTAAGAGCCTTATCATCATGCTCAACTGCAGTAAAGTGACTTACAAAATATGTCCAATTGTCAAAAGTAGCATTTGAAGATATTAGTTATTTTAATTGCTTCACATAACAACAAACTTTCTCTGAAGAGTTGGTAAAAACTCGGGTGAAGAGCGTAGAATTCCTTCAAACATATTGAAAGAAAAGGTCCAACAATACATGAAAATATTCACTACTAGTTGTAATGGAACTATATAGTACCACAGCAGTGTAATATTGGCCCTTGCCAACTACCAACAAGTTTTATCACATAAGAACTAGGGAGTCTAGAACACAGGATAAGTTCATCAAAACATTAAGTCACACACTTCCAAACCTAACACATGGCCAAGGATTGCTTTGCTTTACATAAAGTGGCTGAATACTTCGACAATTTCTTATTGCAAAATTGAATCTCCTGCCTCCTCCGTGTAATATCTTCCTTGTATCACTTATATTCACATCACTTCACCCCACATTATTCCTCCAAATAAAAATACATTCCTCATTGGTTCCCGCTCGCTAATTACTTAAAAATGTTCCACTTCCAGGGAATGACATATTATTTCATCATAGTGTTATGTTATTTTGTGAGGGTATGTGAATTAAATACATCACGGCATGTATTCTGCAAGTAACAATACACAACAGTTATATAAGTCATCAACACAACACCAACAGCATTGACTTTTAGGGTTTTGTAAAACGATAGCAAACTTACTTGCCATAAATGTGTTTCCTGAGTGTTGCAAATGCTATAGCTGCGGCAACTGCATGGACGAAGACTGAAGAGAGAAGTGCCCAGAGGAACACATGGTACCACATTTCTGGAAACAAGCATAACGATTACCTATGTCTTCTTGCCAGTGGCTTCAGCAAATGAGTAGAGGTATATTTGGCTCTTACCAGCAAAAGTGTTCAGTGGATCATTTTGGGCGAGACTTATAGTAGCACCACTATCAACCTCTGGAATTTGTGACTCCGTTGACATTATGAAGTGATGAATTGCTTATCCAAACAATTCTCTCTCTCTTAAACTTCAAGTGTCGTATAAAGTTATTTCTAGTTGTTCCATTATAATAAAGGTCGACTAGAGTTTGGTAAAGCCTGAAATCTGTTGCTCCTCAACATCAATTTTCGACCTTGACCACCTCGCCCCCTCACTACAAGCGTATGAAAATGAGCACACTATTCTTCCAGAATTATTTACTTTCTGCTATTCAAATTGTTTTGTTGTTAAAAGTCCGGCAAGTTTAACTATCAAAGGAAAACATGACATCGGGTCTCTGCCGTAGAACCCTAGGTAAATGATAATGCCAGTACCTTTTGAAACGGGAGATCATGATGACTCTTGTCCCCTATTTACATACGGAGAAAACACTACCGAACACAATTTCATGTCATTCACATACCTTACTCCTCGCCACCATAACGTGTTTGAACTCTCTGGTCCGACACCAAAGACGCATAACCGAATCACTCAAGGATGTATGCGAAACTTCTGAGTTCAAAGATGCATTATTTTCATATTGAGTGGAGAGAAAGAGTGAGTTTGTCGGATAATATACATAAAAGTTCCTAAAAAGTATTATAAGCTACCTCGCATATTGTATTAGGACGCCACGGTGTTCCTTTAAGGTTACTGGAATCTTAAAAATCTATCGTCAAATCGAGCTATTTCATCATCTAATAATCTGTATTGTACCGGTCCCTACCTAGTACAAGGTAAATTTGCTTGTAGTCCTAACGTTTTGTATCACACGAGTTTGCAGCTTGGTATAGGAAAATTGTTACATTTGGGGGTGTTGCTTTGTTCATGTTAGTGTTTAATAATTAGATGTATACCTAATCAACTGAAATTTTTGTTTGACTGAGAACACTTTTTGTATTTAGGCGGTATGGATCAAAGGGAGCTGCCTTCGGACAGTGACGAGAGTGACGAAGATTATGTGCCTTCAGGTAGGAATTTGTTTTCAATTTTTGTCTATATGTATTTATATCGTTTTTTCCTCCCGTCGCAATCGAAATAAAACATGTACCTGTAGACGGGGCTGTATGTCTTCTTGTATCGGTATGTGAACATGTGCGCATTCAGTAATGAAGAGGTGAAATTGGTGCATTTCATGTAAGAAAATTTTTGTCGCGTACGACAGACTGTACGAATAAAGAGATAAGCGTGTGTCGCTTATTCTTAGAGTAGCTGGTATGACGACCAACCTAAAAAATGTAGGTATTTGCTGAAGCGTTTGAAAGAAAAATCGTTTATCAGATCGTAACGAAATGCTGCTGTCATTCCGGTCCACGTGCGTGATAATACAGTGAATTGCCATAGAATTTATTTTATAGGCCTGTAAATTACATTAAAAGCATTGTTTGTACGTGCGATATAAGACGAATACGGAATAACCCAATTAATATGTAATTAACCGTTTATAGCCTATTTGAATTCCAAAAAGTTGTCATGTTCAGTTTTCAGTTATTGTATTTGCATTTAGGTACCTGACTAAGTATGCCACTTTCCTTAGCAGTAAATGTGCGCAATTTTGCATTATGTTGTCACAGTCAGTGGATTTAGTTATCTATCCAAAAGGCTCACTCCAGTGTTCTCAATATTTTGTGATCAGAGTACGCAATTTGATTTACTTACTTATTCAATCCAAGGATCATCTCAAAATCAAGTAGGAAGTTGTCACGGTAATACAATAATTAGCACAAAATACATACATAGAATAGGCAATACTTCAATATGCTCTATAAGGATAGGATAAATATGCTCTACAAGGATGGTTTTTATCTGTTTCGCTAATCACTTGCTAGGTTAGTTTCAATCATTATCTGAGTGTACAATGTTTTTCATTTTAAAGAATTTTTGTGAGAGTATGTAGCAGCAGCAACTATTAAACACTCATAAGTCAACAGCTTAAACATCCCAGAAGAAAAAGAAAGGAAAAAAAGGGATGGGATAATCTCTTGTCTGGGTATGATTAGACTGTTTAGGTATGTGAGCAGTAGTGGGTGAATTCTGTATGGAGCTTGTATCATCATCTGAGGCTCTTTCACTGCTCAAGTAGTTGCATTGTTGAAATTTTCAATTGTACACTAGACTGGTTGCCAAGTGTGTGTGTGTAGCCAAAAGATGTGAATGTGAAATAAAGGTTGTGGTGATGGATTGATGTGCAAGATACTGATTTTTACTTTCACACAACAATTAGCACACTCACCATAAAAAAAGTCTGCTGGGGCAAGTGCAGTAAAGGTGTGTGTATTAGATGTATGAACCTCCAATGAATACTTTGTCTCATTCTATTTAGCCATATATATAGCGGGAAAGCGCCGGCAGACAGGCACATGAACAAAACACACAAACACATACACAGAATTACGAGCTTTCGCAACTGGCAGTTGCTTCGTCAGGAAAGAGGGAAGGAGAGGGAAAAATGAAAGGATGTGGGTTTTAAGGGAGAGGGTAAGGAGTCATTCCAATCCCGGGAGCGGAAAGACTTCCCTTAGGGGAAAAAAAGGACAGGTGTACACTCGCGCGCACACACACACACACACACATATCCATCCGCACATACACAGACACAAGCAGACATATTTTGAAATATGTCTGCTTGTGTCTGTGTATGTGCGGATGGATATGTGTGTGTGTGTGTGTGTGTGTGTGTGTGTGCGAGTGTACACCTGTCCTTTTTTTCCCCTAAGGGAAGTCTTTCCGCTCCCGGGATTGGAATGACTCCTTACCCTCTCCCTTAAAACCCACATCCTTTCATTTTTCCCTCTCCTTCCCTCTTTCCTGACGAAGCAACTGCCAGTTGCGAAAGCTTGTAATTCTGTGTGTGTGTTTGTGTGTTTTGTTCATGTGCCTGTCTGCCGGCGCTTTCCCGCTTGGTAAGTCTTGGAATCTTTGTTTTTAATATATTTTTCCCATGTGGAAGTTTCTTTCTGTTTTATTTACATAGCCATATATATATATATATATATATATATATATATATATAGCACATAAACTACAAACAGCATAAGAGGGACCACCAAATCACTCTTACTGCATCCCCTTGGTGCGCTTCGTATACTTTGGTAATATTATTTCTCCCTGTTCCAAAATCCTGCATAATAATGATGTGTTTTTGTAATATATATATAAACTCTTACACTCCAATAATTTGCTCTTCAGTTCTTTCTCTATTTGGGTCATTCCAGGGTTATGCACTAGTTAACAGTTACAATACCCAGAATGATTCTCGAGAAATACCTTTTTTCTCACAGTATTAAATGTGTTTATAATGCTGATGAACATGATGTGTTTGTTATAAATATCATAATAAAAGTATAATGCCATAAAAAGTTTAAACAATAAATGATTTTCTTTTCTGTGCAGAATAACTTCTACAAAATCTCCCACTTCTACAAAGTGGTTTAAATATGATTTAGTACCATTTGTGAAACTTTATTTTCCTCTGAAGAAGAAATTTATGGTAGTTCCTTCTTTTTGAGACGAGCGAACTTGCATGGAGTCTCTTCAGCCTTATCTTCACTTTAATGTATCCGGCCCTATAGAACATTTACATTTATAGTTTCTAGCTGTTAAAGGAAGAGCATGATCTAAGCATTTTATTTATTCATCCAGTGATCATCTCACAATGATACAGGATTTGTGATCATAATGAAGTGAAAATAAATAGCTCAGAATATACATACACGTTGAACGTATTGAAGTTAGCTTTTACATGAATAGGACAGGTGATTAGATTTCTGCTCTGTGTCCTAACACTTTTGTGGTGAAGAAAAGTGTGTGCATCTCGTGTGTGGGGGAGGGGGGGGGGGAGCAGGGGTTGTTCATTTTACCTGTATAGATTTAGTGCAAGTGATGATATCAGTCATACATTGTAAATGGCTTGTTAAGTTTGAGGCTTTTGTGGTTGGTGGGTAGTGTTGGGTTTATTTTAGCAGTATAGGTTAAACAAGTTTATAAGTACCAGCATTTGTGTTCTGCCCTTTCTGTGGATATCACTGTTTCGTGGTTAACTGGTATCAGTTTAGTGGTAGTGGCTAATTGGAGCTGCTGATATGTTAAGTTGTTTTTTTATTTTTAAATTTTTTTTTCATGTGAAATTGATGATTTTTTTTGCATTTTTGCTGTACTTTGAGAGGGGGGGAGATTGTCTATGCCCATGGATTTTGCCTTGTTCGTTTCTTTTTCCCCCAAGTATATTTTTTATGGCAAAATTACAGATACTTTTGCAATACGGTTGCACGAATGACATCACTGGGTTTTAGGTTTAGGTGGGTTGTTGAGTTGGTTGGTTTTATGTTCTGTGGACCATTTGCGTGATAAATCGCAATTATGCAGAATGAGTTGTTTCACATTCACATTGCAAATTAATTTGTAAATATGGCTAAATGCTGAACATTATAAATCTATTTTTTTTATATATTGTAAGTAGGCTAGTACAGGAGTCAACCGAAGTGTCCAATCCCACCCATCAGCTTTGACCCGTGGCATAAGGCTACTGTGGTGTGTGATGTCATGACGGCACGGAGTTTGGTTTGTGAGTGTGGCTTGTTTGTAGGTGTCGTGTTGGTGTTGGTGGTGCCCTCTGGTGGTGTGTTTAGGGGTTTTGTGTTGTGTGGTGTAAATGGTTCAGTTTGGTGTTACTGCTTATTTGGGCTGGTTCTCGTTTTGGCTGTGTGTGGAGAGGAATTGTTTTCAGTGAGCTAACGCTTTAGTGTTTTTGTGTGAAAGCTATTGTAGTGCTGTTTGCTGTAGGTCATGTGTTAATTTGAGTATATTAATTTGTTGCTGCTCTTGTTAGGTATGGATATGACAGATAAAATTAATAGTGTGTGCTTGCATACTATGATGTGGGTGAGTCTGCTGGGGCTGATAAAATTTCTGCAACTGTTTGGGTTGTTGGCAGAGGGGGTGAAGTGCGCTGTTTGTGGACATGACATTGACAAAAGTTCCACTGTCTCGGACCAGGGACTGTAAGGCGCCAAGGTTAACCAAATGGCACTCCACATGACGTGGTTTCTGGTTCGAGAAGTCAAATTTGGGAATGCGCGAGATTGTGTTGTTGATGTACTACTTTTGTTATAAATCCTGTCGCAGTTTTTGTGCGCATGAGATTGGTGTGAGAGAGAGGAATGTGCTTGACTGGTTTTAGTTTTGTTGTGAAGTATGTTCTGAGTTTATGATGGGTGGGCATGGGAGGGGTAAGTCTGTGGTTGGTCTCCGGGTGGGGGGGGGGGGGGGCGTTGTACAGGGGGATGGGTGTTCGGAATGTGTTTTTAGGGTTGTGGAGGGGCGGTCTATGAGGGAATTAGTGGGGTTAATTGAGGAGTTTATAGAACCGGGTTCTACTGCAGTTTCTGATGCTTTTTCTTCTTATTGGGAGTTGGGTAAGAGGGGGCTACAGTCATTTGGTAGTGAACCATAGTTCAGAGTTTAAAAATTATGAGACGGGGGCTTGTGCGAATCCCATAGAAAGGATGTGTGGGGGGCCGTTAAGTCAGTTCTTGGGAGGGGGAAGAGGCACTCTTCTAACCTTCAGTCTCATGTGTTTTTATTTTTTAAGGGCTATTAGTAAGATGTACAGGCCGAAGGTGGTTTGTGTGGGTGGGTGGCTGTTTGTGTGGGAGGGGGGGGGTTGTTAGTAGTGTGTGTGTGTGTGTGTGTGTGTGTGTGTGTGTGTGTGTGTGGAGGGGGGGGGAGGAGGTTGTTTGTGATTTACTTGTGGAGGATCTATTTTGTTCGGCTGTAGTGTGTGATTGAGATTTGTTTATTTTGTGTGTTTTTTTTTTTTATGGGTATTTTATTTTTGGGGGGGGGGAGGTAGGGGTGGGTTGGTTCTTTCTTCTGGTTGTGTATTTTTTCGCTTGTTTGTGTGTGTGGGAGGGGGGGCTGGGTGTGTGTCTGTGTGAGATTGTGGTGGCTGATCTATGTTATGGTACTGGAATTTTATTGTGGTAAGCTTATATTTTTCTTGTTTTTAGTGTATTTGTTGTGTGCTGGGGTGGTTCTGAGTTGTGTGGTTTGTTGCATTGGTGATTTGGTATCGTGTGCTGGTTTGTAGGTATGTAGTTGAAGGGAAGTTTCAAATTCTAATTTGTGGTCATATCTGTGGGCTTTTTTTTGTTTTGGGAGTCACTGTTGACCTATGTGGGTGAAGGGAACTCTTTTATTCCAATGGGTGGTTGTAGCTGTGGGTGTTTCGGTATTGGGAGTTGCTCTTGAGCTATATAGGTCAAGTGAAGTGTCAGATTTCAGGAGATATTGTGTTTAGTGGAATTTCGGGAGTTTTGTATTGTCGGTGGTGTGTGTGTGTGTGTGTGTGTGTTTATATTTACTTTGTCCCCATCCAAAAAAAACCAGTTTCCCATGCTTGTCCCGTTAGTTTCATTAGGATTTTTGTGGAACATGTGTGTGTTGGTTTTTCAATGTATTTTCGGGTTTGTTATCATGTTTACATAATGACGTCATAGGTGCCATATTGGAGTCGTAGTGTATGGTCGTTTCCACCATATTTGTGATGTTATGGGTAAAAGCTGACGGGTGGAACCGGACCCGTCCATATTTCCATAGTACAGATGTGAGTTAGTAATTCCTACCCACCTCCTTGTACATATTAGAGAAATAGAAATTACTCTATTGTTTATGAAGAGTTGTCAGTGAGAAACGTTTTCAGTTTATTTTCAAATTTTGCAACTCGGTCTGTTTTAAAAACCACATTTATTCTTACAGCACGTTTTTGAGCAAGATTTTCTTTCTTAACAATGAGTTACCCAGAATGTTATTCCACATGACATTGTTTAATGAAAGTATGCTAAATATGTCATCTTACTGATTTTTCTCTCCCCAAGATTTGCAGTGATTAAGTGCAAATGTGGCAGAACAGAGTTTCTTAGGAGTTCCAAATGTACTTTTTCCAGTTTAAATTCTCATCAATATGGACTTCTTGTTGTTGTTGTTGTTGATGATGATGATGATGATGATGATGATGATGATGATGCTACTCTATACTGTGCAAGCTTCATCATCTCAAAGTACCTCCTGCAACCGACATCCTTCTGTAGTGTATTCATCTCTTGGTCTCCTCCTATGATTTTTACCATCCACACTGCCCTCTAATACTGAATTGGTGATCCCTTGATGCCTCAGAACATGTCGTACCAAGCAATTCTTCTTATAGTCAAGCTGTGCCACAAATTCCTCTTCTCTGTTCTGTTCAGTACCTTCGCATTAGTTACGTGATCTACTCATCTAATCTTCAGTATTCTTCTGTAGCGCCTCTTTTCGAAAGCTTGTACTCTCTTCTTATCTAAACTATTTATCATGGAAGTAAAATTCCATTCATGGCTACACTCCATACAAATATTTTCAGAAAAGATTTCCTGACATTTAAATGTATATGTGATGTTGACAAATTTCTCTTCTTTAGAAACACTTTCCTTGCCATTGCCAGTCTACATTTTATATCCTCTCTACTTCGACTATCAGTTATTTTTCTCCCCTAATGGCAGAGCTCATTTACTACTTTAAGTGCCTCATTTCCTAACCTAATTCCGTCACCATCACCTGATTTAATTTGGATACATTCCATTATCCTTGTTGTGCTTTTGTTGATTTTCATCTTATATCCTCCTTTCGAGACACTGTCAATTCCATCCAAGTGCTCTTCCAGGTCCTTTGCTGTCTCTGACAAAATTACAATGTCATTGGCATACCTCAAGTTTTTATTTCTTCTCCATGGGTTTTAATTCCTACTCCAAATTTTTCTTTTGTTTCCTTTATTCCTCACTCAGTATATAGATTGAATAACATTGGGGATAGGCTACAATCCTGTTTCACTCCCTTCCCAATCGCTGCTTCCCTTTCATGCCCCTCGACTCTTTATAACTGCCATCTGGTTTCTGTACAAATTGCAAATATCCTTTTTCTCCCTGTATTTGACTGCTACCACCTTCAGAAATTGAAAGAGAAGATTCCAGTCAACATTGTCAAAAGCTTTCTCTAAGTCGACAAATGCCAGGAATGTAGGTTTGCCTTTTCTTAATCTATTTTCTAAGATAAATTGTAGGATCAGTATTGCCTCACATGTTCCAGCATTTCTATGGAGTCAGAACTCATCTTCCCTGATGTCGGCTTCTACTAGTTCTTCCATTCGTCTGTAAGGAATTCATGTTAGTATTTTGCAGCCATGATTTATTAAACTGATAGTTCGGTAATTTTCACACCAGACAACACCTGCTCTCTTTGGGATTGAATTATTATATTCTTCTTGTAATATGAGGGTGTTTTGCGTGTCTTGCTCACCACATGGTAGAGTTTAGTCAGGGTTGGCACTCTCAAGGCTATCGGTAGTTGCAATGGAATGTTGTCTACTTCTGGGGCCTTGTTTTGATTTAGGTCTTTCAGTGCTCTGTTAAATTCTTCACACAGTATCATATCTCCCGATTCATCTTCATCTACATCCTCTTCCATCTCCACAATATTGTCCTCAAGTACTTCACCCCTGTATAGACCATCTATATACTCGTTCCACCTTTCTGCTTTCTCTTCTTCACTTAGTACTTTCTATCTGAGACCTTAATATTCATACAAGTGGTTTTTTCTCCAAAGGTCTCTCTTAATATTCCTGTAGGCAGTATCTATCTTACCTCTAGTGATATGTGCCTCTACATCCTTACATTTGTCCTCTAGCCATCCCTGCTTAGCGACTTTGCACTTCCTGTCATTCATTATTGAGTCGTTTGTATTCCTTTTCGCGTGCATCATTTACTGCATTTTTATGTTTTCTCCTTCCATAAGTTAAATTCAGTATCTCTTCTGTTGCCCAAGGATTTCTACTAGCCCTTGTCCTTTTACCTGCTTCATCGTCTGCTGCCTTCACTATTTCATCTCTCAAAGCTACCCATTCTTCTTCTACTGTATTTCTTTCCTTCGTTCTTGTCAATCGTTCCCTAATGCTTTCTCTGAAACTTTCTATAACCTGGGATTCTTTCAGTTTATCCAGGTCCCGTCGTCTTAAATTCCTACCTTTTTGCAGTTTCTTCAGTTTTAATCTACAGTTCATAACCAACAGATTGTGGTCAGAGTCCACACCTGCCCCTGGAATTGTCTTACAATTTAAAACCTGGTTCCTAAATCTCTGTCTCACCATTATATAATCTATCTGAAAACATCCAGTGTCTCCAGCCCTTTTCCGTGTATATAGCCTTCTTTCATGATTCTTAAACCAAGTGTTAGCTGTGATTAAATTATGGTCTGTGCAAAATTCTACAAGGTGGCTTCCTCTTTCATTCCTTACTCTCATTCCATATTCACCTACTACTTTTCCTTCTCTTCCTTTTCATACTATCTAATACCATCCGACCATGACTATTAAATTTTCATCTCCCTTCACTATCTGAATAATTTCTTTATCTCGTCATACACGTAAAAGTTTTGAAATTTCCAACGTATTTAGTATTTCCACACCATGTGTTACCTTTATCATTGGTTTAGTACCCCTCCCTGACGTTCAGAAGTGAATATTAATATGGTGTGCCTTTTCACAATAGAGAGTGAGACTATTCACAGAAAACCAGTTAATGACACTGTTAAGAATGTTGTTTACCATTTCTTCTGTTGCTGTATGCATGCTTGGATTGATTACAAAACTGTGGTCATCCACAAAAAGAACTAATGCTGCTTCTTGTATATTTGTTTGACAGAAATGCAAGGAACACTGGTGGACCTAAGATTGAGCCTTGGAGAACTCCACATCTGCCATTTTGATTTCACAGACTGTCTAAGCTGATGCAAAGATCTGATTTGTCACTATTTTCGTTTTGGTTAGTAGCCCGCTTCTCATGGTTGAATGCAGTATTATGACTATTTTTCCTCCCCACCACCTACATTTATTAATCATGTCCCAATTAACATGCAGTTTTAGATACATGAATAACATTATAGTGTGTGCTCAATAACATTCCACATAACAGTAGATGCAGGATCCTCAATCCAAAAGTAATGCGCCAAAAAAGTGTAATTTTGTGCCTACTCTCTGTTACTTTCAACTGCCTTATGTCACCATGGAACTAAGGCCTGAATGTCTGAACGGTAAAAGACTGGAATAGCATGTTTGAGCCACAGTCTTCACAAGTAAGTCCTCGTCTTCAAATCTTGTACCATGAAGGGATTGCTTCAGTTTACCAAGGAGGTGGTAATCACATGTAGGCAGATCAAAGCTGTGGGGTGGGCCCTTCAGTGTTGTCTAATTGTGCTGTGCAATTTCATTGAGGTTTTCTCACATGTATGTGAATGTGCATTATGATGCTACTTTAAAAATCAATGTTTTGCCATTGTTATTGAACATGTTGTATTCAAGCATTAAGTTCTTTATGGGTTGCCATGTACTCTTCAGAACTGATAATGATTCCTATGGCATGATGTTCACAAGCAACAGTCTTCCTGAATTGAGGAAATATGGTAGCTATCACTTTTCCTGCTGGAGGCACAGTTTAGAATTTCTTCATATATGACAAATTTCATGAGACCATTCAATCAATTAACCTTTAGTCTGTGGTTCAAAGTTATCCAAACAGTTTTCATTTTTGCAAGGAAGAGAATTGTTGTAGTGTTCCAAAATTTTGTTCCACACTGTCTTTTGTGTTGCTTAGTGGACATTCTAGAATTCTACCTGGCACAACTCTTTTACGGCTTCAACTCTCTCAATATTCTGCATACACTCGCTCCTCTTACTCCTAAAGAGACTGTAAGTTTGTTCATTGTTATGTGTTTGTCAGCCAACATCAGACTGTGAATACTTGCACATTGTGCTGTGCAGTAATGATTATAGTAGGGAAGGCGAATTGTCAACTTACGTTTATTGGGAGAACTTTATAGGTAATCTACAAAGGAGGCACCACACAGAACACTCGGGTGAACCATTCTTGAATACTGGTAGAGTTTGTGAGATGTCCACCATATTGGATTGAAGGAAGACAGTGAAGCAGTTCAAAGGTGTAATGCTGGATTAGTTACTAGTAGGTTCAATCCACATGCAAATATTACAGAGATGCTTCATTAACTGAAATGGGAATCCCATGTGGCGAGACAACTTTTCATGATGCACTGTTGAGAGATAATTTAGAGAACTGGAACTTGTGGTTGACTGCAGGTAGATTCTGCTGCTGCCAATGTATATTTTACAGAAGGACCACAAAGATAAGAGAAATTAGGGCTTTTACGAAGGCGCACAGGCAGTTTTTTTTCCCCCTCGCGCCATTTGTGAGAGGAGCGGGAAAGGAATTGGCTACTAATTGTACAAGGTGTCAATCACCATGCACTTTACAGTGGCTTGTGTACTGTGCATGTAGCTGCAAATGTAGACCTGTCATTCCGTGGAAGTTCGTGCATATTGGCATGCCTGTTTCACCAGATAATCTGCTTCCCAATGACTAACTGTATCAATCAATACTGTCAACCCCATACACCTTATTCACTCTTATTTGAATGTTTGTCACTGTCTCGTTGTAACAAAACAGGAACTCTACAACGGCACTTTGCTTCAAATGAACATCAAATGATGGAGTGCTGTGACAGTGTGACATGCAGTAACAGGTTCAATTAAATTTGAATACAATTGGGAAAAAAAATTATTATCTATGTGAATAGCTAATATGTTGAACAGAAATTGGATTTTTTTTGGGGGGGGGAAGGGGGGAGTTGTTCTTTCCTTTCGAAATGGCCCGCATACTTTTTGTGCCTAATATGTTTATAATTTTTTATAATTGAAATTTTAATGTTTAAGTGGGTCATTGACGCTTGAAAGTAGAATAGATTAAATTCGATTCAGTTTTCGTTCCATAGACCCAAAAAATGAGATGATTCTCTTGGGTATGGAACATGTCAGAAAGTATTACTTAAAAACATAAAACATTTGAATACAATGCTTACTACCCTTATCATATGTCAGGATATTGTCTAAATAGGTGAATACAATGCGGTAAACTGGAACAGCTAATATTTACAGAATTAACACGCTGTCAGAATGAAACATTATGCACTATTGATAAATTTATCAGACAATGGAAAATCCAGGATGGAATGTACAATATTCTCTCCTTTTCCGCTACTTCCCCCTCCCCAACTCTCCCTTGTCCTCTGTCTAAACTGCAACATTTCACTGTCCACCACTGCCAGCCATAATATACCACCCCCTCCCCACACCAGCCTCCTCCTTAACCCCACTCAGTCGCCACTCCCATCATGCACTGGTGCTGCTGTTCGCAGTGTTGTTTCAGTTGCCTCAGACTGCAGTCGCTTTTGTGTGTGTGGGGGGTGCGGGCTTATATGTGTGTGTCTTGTTGACGAAGGCCAATGGCCGAAATCTTTAATTGTGAGAGTCTTTCTTTGTGCCTATCTCCGACTCAGCGTTACCGCTATATGGTGAGTAGCTACTATCCTTCTCATAATATTAATAAATTTACCATACACAAAATGCGTAATCTTGACTGTTGTGACCAAGTGCTTTCAAAACTGAAATCTTTGACATTTTTACTTAAGCTGATGTAACGTTCTCTGTTAAGATATTAGTCTACAAGAGTAGAACAAGTTACCTATCAAAAAGTCTTTCAATCTGTGTTTAAATGTGTTTTTAGTGCTTGACACATTCTTGCAAAAACTTAAAGAATTTTATGACCTCCTTCCTCAGATACCAAGGTGACTAAAATGTGTTGTTAAGAACATACACAGCCATTTGCATAGTTCTTGTAGAGGAACTACAGATTATCATTACGTTTTCTATTAAATAATTGGCAGTATTGCACTCTGCAGAGAAAATACACATTTTAAAACTCTTTTTGCTATATGAATAGGATGTTGGCTGTAGAAAAATTGTCACTCGCCATACTTGTCACTCACCAGAGATCTATGTTCAACTGTTCCATGTTGTCGGCACATGCATTGGTGCCACTTGCTACACATAAGCATTTTCCTATTCAGTTTGTGCGTGTGGTGTATGTCATTTGTGTATTGTTGTTAACTTTGGCATACATTATTTTGAGACTAAGGATTATTGCTACACAATGAAAAGTCATTGCCTATGAAGATATGTCTGCCTGTATGCACAAATAGCCCTAATGAAGCTCACATGACCATTGATTGACAGCTCTGGTTGATCTTACTGACAGTCTTTGCTGCCATTAATATAGGAAAAGAATTACAACTGAAATTAAATTTAATATGAATACTAACTTCAAGTAAACAAATATTTGATCATCCTGTGCAAAGATGGCAGTTATGTGTAACAAGAATATTCAACAGGTCTTGTTTTAATGCCATGCTAGATTATGTGAAGATTAATGCAATTTAAACACTTAAAGATACAGGTATCATACAGGTTAAAATCTTTGGTAATGTGTTTTTCCCCATCCTGCACCGCCCTTTCAGTTTCAGCCAAGATAGCACCATGGCTGGAGGGGTGTGGTTCTGGCAAATACTGGGAATAGTTACTTGTTTATTAATGTGGTGTTATCCCAAAGACATGTGCTTTTAGGGGAGTTTGTGGCCTATTTGAATCCATTTATTTTGAACTAGGGATAGGGATACAAGGACGTAATAGGTCTGCATGCAGTACAGTCTGTGGATGTATATCTAAAAATTACTGTTGTAAATACCAACAGCTATTGATCTCATTGTGATGTGTATGAATAAAATTGATTATAGATCTTTAGTGGTAGAGTAATTAGAACACCAACAAGCAGTCATTGGACTTTGGTGTGCAGTTCGTTTGGTTAACATTGAGCTAAAGCCTGCGGGAGGCTGTAGGGTAAGTGGGCACTGTGGGAGTAGGTGCATGAGGAGCGAGGCTATTCTTCCCATCACTTGCATCCTCACTGGCTAACATTTCTGATGCTGCTGTGGGTAATAGTCAACATAAATGATTTTTCATCACACAGGTGCAAGGAAGATTTTATTGCCTTACTTTTCCCAGGGAGAGAGATAGGCGAGGGAGTGGGGTAGAAGTTGCTCATAGTAACGAAAAAACACAGGTTGCAAATTTTTTTAGTGGCTTTCCTTTTTTGTGAACTCTTGGCTGCATCTCATTATATTGTTTAGATGCAATACTTTCTTCTGCATATGTTACCTCAGGATGTACTTGATGAACTGGAAGTGTGTTCATCCCTCCCTGGACTGAGGTTCCAGAATTTTGGTGGGTTGCAGAGAATGTGTCTGAAAAATTGTCTGGTTCATACTCTGTAAAACCAACTTCTTGTTCAGCAATATAGGCAAGTAAGCCTTGTGCAATCATACAAGGGAAAGAAGCAAGCTGGGCCTGAGAATGTTAGGAAGGTTATGGTGTCTCCACAAATGGTCATAGCTCCAATTCTACTGCATCAGGTGTGGCCACCTCTGGACCCACACAGCTGATCGTCAACTCAAAAAAATGGAAAGAACAGTCCTGATGGCGTCCTCGATTTGGCAGGTGCACTGTAAAATATAATTACCAGTTTCAGTTAAGAAAGGTAGTATTTCTAATTGTCTCCATTTTTAGCCTGCTGCAGTGCAGGCAGGGAGTGCATCATGCAGTTGTGGTATGTTGCACCAACCAGGCATTATTTCCAGTGAATTGCATCAGACTTATATTGCAGGAACTTCTGAACAACGGCCAATGGTTACATACTACAGAGAGATGCCATGATGAAGGCAGAGATCCATTTGCGTCTGTTGGCTGCTGTGAGACACGTCTTCTTGGGAAATTGTTAGCCTGTTAATATCTTTCCAGATGTGTTCCCAGACAGTAATATTGCCTCCAAAGTGCAGCTTCAAAAGTAGTTGTAGTATTGTTTGGACTGGAGCCTTTTTCACCAAACAGAGATTGTTGCTGCCTGTGACTTTGGCATACATTATTTTGAGACTAAGGATTGATGAGTTCGATATATTTGTCTATTTTTGGAATAGAGCATTGGGCCAGGTTTCAAGCACGTACCCTACCTCAGTGTTTTTGACAAAAGGTGGTGCTAAAGATTTAGGTGAAGGATTTGAGGCAAGTGAATCCTGATCTGAAAACGCAAGTGGTTCAGATGGCCGTGGATGGCCCTAATGTTAATAAGGCATTCCTAAGAAAGCTGAATAGCAAGCTCAAAGTCGAGGGTAATCCAGATGGCTCCTTACATTTGGACTAAAACAGATTGTATTTGTGTTATTAGCACCTTGTTCAGTTTCTGAGAGCTTTATGTAATTTGTTTAAATATGTTCCTTCACATCAAGCTGATTTCAACAATATTACAAGCAATCTCTGTTGGTCCATTATGGCCAGGGGACATTGGCTGGTGTGTACTTTTCAATTCAATAAACTTTACCAACAGCTGTATACTTTAAGATATTTTATTTTTAAAACAACCAGTTTTGGCAATTTTGCCATCTTTATGCCCCTGCATAATACGAGTATACATGAAGTAATATAAGGGTGTACAAATAAAGTACATGTTTTAGTCTATTGTGCTGGATGTACATATACATTTGATTTAATGCCAATACTTTCATCATTTTTAAGGTTAAGTGGTATTATGATTACCTGTCACTTCTTGTAAACTTGATTTGTACACCCTTATTTTACTTCGTGTGTACTCTTATTATGCAGGGGCCTAAAGATGGCAAAACTGCCGAAACTGGTTGTTTTAAAAATAAAATAAAGTATCTTAATGTATACAGCTGTTGCTAAAATTTATTGGATTGAAAAATATTACAAGCGTGTCCGTTTTCTCACAGAAGTTTTGCGCTGTTTGGTGGGTGGAAAATAAAATGTTGTCAGTCCAGGCTAAGCAAATATTAATGGCTGTTTAAAAATTGTTTCTGTCTAAATTTCAGTTGTGTGCCCTCTTAAAACTCCTTTGCTGTGTACTTTCCTCTAGTTCATCCCAGAGAATTAATGAGAAAATTTGTCAAACCAAAAGTGTGTAGAAATGGGCCAGCTTCAAAACAGATCTAAGTGACAACATAAATCAGTCGCAACTTCAAAAAACGCGCATCAGGTAAGAACAGAAAAGCCCTGAGTCAGTGTGACATATCGGAGAAAGATATCTTGGCATGATGGCATGAGTGCCTCTGTTTATGAAGAGTATGGTATCCAAAATTCTGGATAAATCGCCCCTATCTTGTTTTTTTTTAATAAAGAGCGGTCCACGTTTAGTCCTAGAAGTGACAATTAATACTGACCATGAGAAGAGGGAGTTAGGCATAGCATTGGTGCACAGCCTCTGAAGTGCACTTGGTAGGTACAGTGAAACAGTAGCAGAGAAAAGGACAGCTAAGAAGTCCTCAAATGTACATGAGAAAAGAAGAGTGCTACAGACTATGAAAACAAAATTCATGGAAAGTGCTGGGAATCAGGTGTCTGAGATTGAAGTAGTAGTTCTATTACTAAAGACTTCCTGCTTGTCACTTTACTTAATGTCCACATATGTGTCCTTTTCATGTTAGTCCATTACTGTGTCTTCCATAATCATTTTGTTTAAATGGTATTTGGCTTTTATTCTTATTGCTCTTTGTGAAAAGTACAATTTATTACTGAAATGGATAATGCTCTTCTGTTTTCTCCCAACAGCTGATTGTTCCTAATGTAAATATTTATCAATCTTTTACTTCCTTTGCAACCTAGCCTCATTCTACACTGCCCAGTCACATTAATGTGACCACCTGTCAGAAGCCTGGTTATGGTCCCCTAGAATAGATGCATACTTGTGTTGATCCATTGTCCCTTCCAGAGTGACAAGGTCACCCAGGAAATGCCAAGAAAACATTGCCAGATTGTAACACTCACTCCCCAAGCCTGGACTACTCTAACGATTGTTGCAGCGTGCTTGCTTTCAGATGTTTCACACCGTATATGCCAACAGCCATCTATCAGATTGAGCATATAACTTGATTAATCTTCAAAGGTCACCTGTCACCATTCAGAGAATGTCAAGTTGCCCTATTAACATGCAAAATGCCAGCATTAGTTGCCAATGAACAGCAGTCAGCATAAGTGCATGCACCAGTAGCCAGCTGCAGAGGCCCATCGAGGAGACACTGTTGGTAGCCCATTGGTTCATCTGTATAGTCAGTTACTTAGCAATTGCACATCTCTGTGGCCACTGGTGCAACCATGTTGCCTCAATGTCAGTTTTGGATAAAGCCAGTTTTTTATGCATGGTATACTTTAACCATGGCGGCACGTGAACAGTTTACAAACTTAGCTGTATCATAAATACTTAAAGCCTTGGCCCGAAAGCCGATGATCATGCCCTTCTGGACATCAGATAAATTCCTCTGTTTCCGCATTATGACAATGACTGCACTGTTTTCAGTCTCCCCCAGCATGCTTCCTCTACTGCTCGTGATACCACCTGCTGCCTCTGGGTGGTTATTGCACTTTGACATTGAACATAGGTGTTGGCCACATTAATGTGACTGTTCTTTCTTTTAACTCTGAACATAGGCCCCATTATGTCCTTATATGTTGACAAAATTTGTAGATATTGTCATAAAATCGATCAAAATTTGTTAGTATCTAAGCACAGTGTGACCCTGGAAAACCCAGGGGATATTTTTTAAGAGAGAGAGAGAGAGAGAGAGAGAGAGAGAGAGAGAGAGAGAGAGAACTTGTACATACTATCAAAACATCATACACTTATTTGTACAATTGTTCAGTAATATGTTGACAGAGCAGTAAACACCAAATATAGGTGGGGGAGTTGCCCTTTGTTTTAGCGGATGACAAGAATAGTGTAGTAAATTTTTTTAAAATTCTATGTATATGGACTCATGACTAAGCATTTAAGCTGGAGGTTTTCATGTGCTGCAGAGTGACTGTGTCATTCTTTTTATTCTAGTGATCAGCCTGCCACAGTTAAGAGCAGAATCTGAACACCATGATCATTTGCACAGTGATGACCCACATATCATTTGGCGTGCTCTGTAGCAAGATGTTTCTGTGGTTATTTTGTTGCAGAAATAAAGTTCATTTTTGTACAGATATTTCATTGGACAACATAACTGTGAGCTACACATCTAAAATCATCAATAGGTAGATACCACCTCTGTCAGATATATAAGATTCTTTCTCTCTGTCAAATTAATTTCTGTGATCAAGAAAACATTGCAGTGCTCAAATTTAGTTTTCATTATATAATTATATGCGCAGTAACTGTTAGAAGGAACATCTGGAATGAATGGAATAAACAAGGATTCCAGAGGTGGCCTTAGAGTACAAATGGGAAGGAAAGAGGAACATAGGACGACCAGTGAAAAGATGAAACTGATGCCAGAACAGTTAGATTGGCATTATCTTGAAAGGAAGTAGTAGTAACCATTAATGTAGGGGAGTCGAGACCACGTGTATTCATCTAGAATCTTAATATTATCAAGATTCTAATTTGCCCTTCACCAGAAATAAATTAGCATTTCCTCTTCTTATGAATCCAATAGTTAGCCAAATCACTTATGCCATCAGTTGTGGGGCTAAGGATATATTGTCTCTCATTGGTATTTCACAACACTGCCAGCTCAACCACTGTGAAAAGAGCACAAAACTAAAAATATGTGAAGAATTTGGTGTAACTAGCTGCTGATAACTGTTCAGTCTGTCCTTTCAGCAAAGTTTTAGCATTGACATCATCTCATCGTATGTGGATAATCTCAGTAAATTAAGCTATAAATTTTCAAAGTTTATTTCTTTTTTTGAGGTGAAATTCATTAAGAGTAATGCCTGTCAATGAGTTAAAAATTTTGAGAGCAAGTCGCATATTCTTTCTGTTGAAGTTGGACACAAATATTTCAGTGAAAATGTGTTATCAATTTTAAAAATTTCCCATTTTCAAGTTTATGCAGTGTTTTTCATAGATTTGATGCTTGCATTGCCACCAACTATTTCAAAGGTAAATGCTTGGAATTGTGTAAATCTCTCAATTTGTTAAATAAACATCAGCTACATACACATTTTAAAATCAGTCAAAAAAAGAGGTAACATCGACCTCGAGGTTTGTTTGTTCAACCATAATCTGAAATAAGACATGCCTTCCTGTTAACTGTTCTACTGTCGAAAGCAACTTGGTTAATTCATATCCTAATTTCTCCCAGCGAATGATGGGCTTGCTAGCAAACCAAACAAAAAATTTTGCCTTATTGGTTTCGGGTAGTGTGCGTGTCACATGTTGGCACCATATGCACAATCTACATTAGAAGTACATTTAGCACCATAATGTGGTTAGCCAACAATACCACCCTTATAACACAGCTGTAGCTTGAAATGCTTTCCAACAATAAGCAGCATTATCTTATTATCTCCATTGAGAATTTCAGTGTTTCCAACAAATAACCCAGAAAATTTGTTTAATCTGCTCTGAGTGACACTTGCGGAAAAATTATTGCATTGCTGAAACAGAATACTCAATATTAGAATTCCACAATTGTCAAAATAGAGTGCACCAAAATTTTTACACCGCTGGAGACATAATACCATTAAGACAACTTTTCAGTAATAGAGAAGAGTCAGTACAGCTGTGTCCTACTCCTACTCACCCCTTCAGACAGAACATGTGCAATCCAGTACCAGAAGAAAAATATGGAGAGAGAATCATTTGTGGATAAATTAGTTGATCTAATGGTGGGTCCACTTGATGTATTTTTATTGTTCAGCTTTGCACAAGCACTTACAGGGTGACTCGTGAAATGTGTTACCAATTGTTTCTTTCACAATTTACGACGCACATTATATATCCTACTGGGATCTCTACAGCAGTACCAGCAGAGCTTGGAAAAACTGATGAGTTACAAAATGATGTGTAATTCACGATACTGCCGCTAGGAGACTAGTAAGCAGCAAAGGCTGATAATGGAAAACTAACGACACAGCAACGGTCGGCAATTGTGTTGCTTTTTCATGAAACTCAGAGGCGTTTTCGTCAACTGTTTAACACACGATGGGTCCCTTGCAAGAAGGCCATCCACAGGTTGTACAATAAATTTGTACAGGAAGGAACAGTATTGGAAGTGAAGCGACCTCGGCCTAAGCCTGTTTGTTCGTTGGAGAATATTGAAGCGGTACAAGTTGCTGTACAGAGAAGTCCCGGGAAATCGTGTAGAAAGGCAGCAGTGCAACTGGGAATACCCAGACGCTTCATTCAACGAATTTTTAAAAGTGGCCTCCATATGTACCCATACAAGATGACCTGTGCACAGAAGCTCACTGAAGAACTCAAGCAGCAGAGACTACTGTTTGCTCGGTGGACGGAGAATAGGGAAGAAACTCTCAGCAACGTTTGGTTTTCAGACGAGGCGCATTTTCATTTAGACGATGTGGTTAACAAACAAAATGTACGCTTTTGGGCCACTGAAAACCCACAAGTGCTTCACGAATGACAACATTCTGCTCAGAGGATTACAGTGTGGGCAGCAATTTCCAGTTACGGACTTATTAGACCCTTTTTCTTTGAAGAAACAGTGAACAGCGAGCGTTATTTGAGCATGCTTCACAATGGCTTCATTCCACAGCTTCTTGCTACTGCGCTGCCCTTCAACACGCAGTGGTTCATGCAAGATGGAGCAAGGCCACACATACTGCAAACACTGTGTTGGAGTTTTTACACGAGCATTTCGAGATGCGGGTCATTTCACCCAGGTTTCCAGGTTGCTTCAATGACGGACAAAATTGCCCCCCCTCCTAAATTCTTCAAGCTTGCAGTGAAATTAAGGAAGACATCTGCCATAGGTAATCACTAACTTCAGTGTTCGTTTGAAGGAAGCCAGGAAACGAAATGGTGTACATATTGAGCATGTGCTGAGTTAGAACAAATCTCCATAGTTGGCTCTTCATTGTAGTATATGTTCCTTTCAGATTGTATTGACAATAAAGTTTATATTCAAAAACAAAATGGTAACACATTTCATGCCCCACCCTGTAGTTTCCAGTAGTGCAAGCACACATGCATAATTTCTTCAAATTGGAGGTCATGCACAGTTGCGCATTACTTCCTGGATTAGGTGGGAATATGTTGCACTGTTTAGCACACTATAGGCAAGGGGGCCTATGCGTGTTTAGTTATGTAGTGTGTTCACGTTCTGCTTTGAGTCAATTGATGTGCCATAATGTCTGTTGACTCCAGAGAAAGCACACTGAAATTTATAGACAACAGAGGTGTCACAAGGATTGTGAACAAAAATGTGAGTTGTAATGCCATGAGTGTCAAGTATTACATAAACAGTCTGTGATCATATTATTGTAAATAATTAGATAAATCTTAAAGTAAGAAAACGGAGAACAACAAGCCTACAGATTCATGAAAAGTGTGTATGAAAACTGTGGACAAACATTCATGCTACAGCAAATAGTAGCACAATAATTGAGGTCCCCAATGTCTTAGAAAAGATGGGGTATGTGTGGTTCCACAACAAACCACTAGAAATTGAAATGATGGACATTGTTGAGGCAAAAGATTCTTTTCCGTTCTAGTGGATCTTGGGGGCTGTAAAAGTTCTGAATTTGTTGAGTCCAAGGGTGTGAATGTATATAAAATCTTTTGTGGTTAAAGTTGTGTTAACAACTTTATAAAATAAAATATCAATAGTGTGTTGAAAGTTAATTGAGTGTAACACAAAAACTGGGAACCTCCCTTAAGGATTTCTCGGTTTCAGGAATAAGTACTGAAATGCTTTGTTTTGAAATGCATATGAAATAGTTCAAAGCAGCTACTAGTTAACGAATTGTACCGCAGCAGTTTCCCAAACAGAAAATCTAAAATTGTGCTGTGATCGTCTGAAATTTGCAAATAAATCACCCGTAGTCACCTTTGTATTTTCTTTTTCCGTCACCGTTTCATCGCAATAAAACCAGCACAAACTCCCAAGCAATTGATGCATAGCAGACTGCTTGCACAGTGAGGTAGTGTGTAGACACGAGAATCCACGTCATACATGCATTCTTTCTTCTTCTGAATAAATTATTCTGCACTCCAAGTTGACACATGACTGAAGTAATTATGCAACAGGAACCTACACAATAAAAACAAATTTTAATTTATAGTAATACCATCCTTCAACATTTCATCCAACTCTTGTGTTGTTCAGATTATACTAGCTGCCATCTCTAAGGTCTTATATTTACTGTTTCTCGTTTCGTATAACCCGAGAACTAAGACTCAGCATTTGGGTGACAGATGATAAATGTCTGACAAGTGTGTGACTTACTAAAGTTTCAAAAATAATCCTAGAAAAGTGCTCAAAGATGATCCTATGTGGGCTCTCAAGGTATCTTATTTCATCAGAACAATCTGACCTGTCACAGGGCAATCCAGACTGATGCTGTTCTTGAGCAGTCACACATCTGCTTAGCCATATTTTATTAAATGTGGTTTAGTTCTCCTCCCAAAAACAAAAGAAACCATTGATGGACATTAATTAGAGATCTTCAGAAACTGATATTTTATGTTGTAATTTTCTGTGTGCGTGCTCTGTCTTTGCAACTCAATAACCATTGAAGCAAGAATAAAAATTCAGGGTGCCCATAAATAATTCATAAGATTATATATAATTTTACTGGAAGGAAACTCACAAATGAAAATAGTTTTCTTTTGTCTGCAGTTGGCACCATTGAGTACTTTCCTGTACTCAGAAAAGGTAGAGGTGGCAATTGTGCAAAAAGAAGGCAAAGTTATTATCCTGTTCGTGGTAAATAAGACATGTTGTGGTTCAGTATTTATACCAGAACTGAATACAAAATGGGTGCTCAGGTGTTGGCTGAAACAGTGTAAAACTTGATGTATTACAGAAAAATGCAGATAGGTGATACATGTCATCATGAGCAGCAGTGGAAGCAATACAGGAAAGATTTACCTGTGATCCATAGTGCTCTGTCCTGCTTCCTGTTGACAGATTACTGATGCTGCATTCCAATCTGTTACGTTGGATGATATTGAGCCAAGATTCCACACCAGAAATGAAACTGCAGTGATTGGAAGCCAGTGGCCCGGCACTGAATAAGGTAGTCAGTTACATATGCTTGAAAAGATCATGGATAGGAAAAAGAAATCATCTTTCTTCTGACCAAAACATTGTTTGGGCAATGTGGATACTGAGGGGGTGTGAAGTTCAAGTTGTTAGACCACCACCCTTTCACCATAATTGGAACTGCACGTCGAAAGAAATATGTAACTGTAAAGCATTGTGGTAATATAGTTACTGCCGATCTATTGAATAGAATTGGGGAGAAGAGGAGTTTGTGGCACAACTTGACGAGAAGAAGGGGCCGGTTAGTAGGACATGTTCTGAGGCATCAAGGGATCACAAATTTAGCATTGGAGGGCAGTGTGGAGGGTAAAACTCGTAGAGGGAGACAAAGAGATGAATACACTAAGCAGATTCAGAAGGATGTAGGTTGCAGTAGGTACTGGGAGATGAAGAAACTTGCACAGGATAGGGTAGCATGGAGAGCTGCATCGAACCAGTCTCAGGACTGAAGACCTCAACAACAACAACAACAACAACAACAACATGGATGGCCAGTTTGCGAATCTTCTGTAGTCAGACTTCGGGAATAATGTCTATTCGCTGAAAAATATTTGACAAAATACATTAATATAGGAGTCTACATCTAAATATCAGTTTAATTTTGATGCAGACAACAGAGGTTTATTGTCTTGCCAAGAAATTTTCATTTTTACATTGTAGAATGTAGGAAGCTGTAGCCTCCATCACATTGGTTGAATCCAATTTGGTATCGAAAAACTTGTCAGGGATTCTCAGGTTAATGAATAACTGAATAATGTGCTAAGGAAACTTCTTGAATAAATATTGTGTGAAGTGTCACTGGGCTCTTTTGTGCCAAGTGGTGTGCTTCCAGAAAAAGTTCCCACAGGACAAACACTGTTTTTAATGAATTTTTGTTTTTTGAACACACACTCATTCGCAGTGAACTTCGGTAATTTGTTTCAACAGTTCAATACTTGAAGATATGTAGTCATTTGTTTGACTCCATAGCATAGGTTTCAACAGTGCAGCCCTCAGTTTTCAGCAACTTTGAGAACTAATATCTCTGACAATATTTTTTTGAAAGTAACAAAACTAGGCCAGCTTGTACAACTTTATCCACTGTCTTACACTGGGCTTGTAAGGAAAAAAAAACTATACAGTTTACCTTTTTTATCTCTGGAAGTAAGTGCATAGTAAACCTGAAACTTTGTATGTGATGAGCTTCTAACTCGGTCTTCAAAAATAAAATTTTATCCTCCTACTACTTTCCAGTAGTTGGCAGATTGAGGGCAAAGTTGATAATTTTTATAAAAATGCAGAAAGTGAGCCCATGCACGGCAGTTGTTGTGTATTAGTGTGCTCCAAAATGGAACACACGAAAATACAATTTTGGGGGGGAGGGGGAGTGTCATTTTCTGGGTTCTGTTGATCATGGAGATTAGGGATCAAGTGTTTTTGATAGATCTTGGCCCAACGAACATTTGTATAACTATCTGAAGAAAGGTCATACTGTAGCCATCCTGGATGGGATCAAAATTTAAACATTACACACTTCCCACAGAGCAGGCAAATTGAGCAAATGTGTGTGTTCTTTTGCATTAAGTGCTGCCTATGGTTGGTCTTAGGTGGCATATAAAAGCACCATTTGTTCAAGGACGGTTGCTGAGAAAACCATGAAGAACTACAATTCTTGGGAACCACAAGTACCAGTTGGGGAATTTTGTGATTCTTATTCATGGCCTATTGTTGAAATGTTTACCACACTTTCTTAAGATGGTTATCTTGGTGAAATTTGATTTTTTTTTCTCAATATCATTATCTGTTACTAAAATCCAATGGTTCAGAGATAATGTACTTTATGGAAAATAAGTGCAAACGTTGTGTTTTAGCCTTTTTTGCCATGGGTCGCAAATATCTAAATGACTAGCCATAGCTTTATGGCTCAAATTTTTGCTATACATTAGTTTTAGCCATTTATCTAGAATTGCCATTTTATCATTGTTAAAAATCTTTATACATTATCAAGATCCATGATTTTTGGGTACCAGAAGTACAGATTGTGGGGTGGCCAATTCTGTAATACATGGCACAACATTGAAAATTTTACTATAAGTTGTTATGGAGCCTTTTTTTTATATCACTTTATCCCTTGCTGAGATTCAGAGGTTCAGAGTTACCATACATATGCACATTAAAGATGTGTGTAATATCTGGTCTGTGGCAAAAATTTAGTTTCAACTGGCATAGTGACAACAGGGCAAGAGTTCTGGGATCATCAAACTGTGTGTTTAATTTCCATTTTTTTCACAAGTAAAACTTTGTTGTGCTTTATCTGAATAATGGACACTTCACACCAGTATGCGCTGTCTTGACATGGAAATTATTCGAAGAACTATTTTGTCATATGAAGATGTTGCCTAAAAATGCCTTGTCATTTTTACGTAAAGTGGTGTTAAGTGAAACTGTGTTGGATGGGAGACATTTTTGTGTTAAATTATGCAGTACTTGTTTGTTGTTTACAAGTGTCAAAGTATCTAAATAAACTGTCAAAACTGTACTGACCTACAGTATTAATTTTGCATGGGGAATGTTTAATAGAGACTGGCACCAATGCCCACATGTCACTTTATTATAAAAAAATCACTCATGCACACCTTTGTCCCCCCACACCCACCCACCCCACCCCACCCCACCCCCAATGCAATCCACTTGTCCCTCCTCCTTTGCTATTCCCTGGAAGATGTGCTGGAAGTCATTCATTGACATACTCTTCAGGGTCACCGCTAAGTTTTCGCTGCTTTGGCCTCATTGTTGAAGTGACATCTCTGAAGTTCCTTTTCAGCTATCAGTTTTAAGAAGAAAAAAAAAGTCATACGGAGCCAGGTTGAGAATATAAGGTTGTTGGGGTACCATAGAGATGTGTTTTTGTGCCAGGAACTGATAACAGCATTAGCAACTTACGGCATCATCGTGATGAAGCTTCCATTACCAATGAGGTTCCTTCAGTATTTGGGGGTGCCTTTTGTGGTGGGGGTTGACAAGTCTATATGAAGTTTGATTCTGTGTTTCTAACAGCAGAAAACTGACTGAAATATGTCATGATCTGTCGCAACTGAAATATGTCATGATCAGTCACAACAAGACACTTTTAATTTTTGTATTTTTTCGGGTTGTTCTGACTCAAGTTCATTGCCTATTCCTCAGGATTTTTGATGTTACTTTCCCCAGAAACAACTGTAAAATATAATAAAAAAGTCAGATTTTAGTTACAGCAGAATATGGGTGTATTTTCACTTTCACTTTGCCACTAGTTATTATTCTTACATGCTCGCATTGTAGAACCAAATTTAGTTTTGGAAGTGGTTTAGAACATGCCCTTTATAATGAAAATTATTTTAAAAAGTTTGCAAAAATAATTTTTTGCAAATGTGTACTGAAGACTCCCATTTTGGGCTGTCTTATAAAGAAAACATAAACTTTGTCCTCAATGTATAAACTATGGGAAAGCAGTAAGAGAATAAAATTTCATGTTTGAAGACAATGTGTTGGTAATTTATCACATGCAAAATTTTCAGGTTTAGCGTACGCGTGCACAGACTTTTTCGAAGGTATAAAAATCTAAACTTCACTTTTTTTTTTAAGTGGCTTTTCTGACTTTGCCTCAAATTATCCATGTGAAAAATGGTCATTAAATATTTTTATTACTTAACTTAGGAGGATGCAAAAAGTTGTAGTCTCAGAGGTTCCGAAAACTTAGGAGTACACTGTTGAAAGCAGCGTCATGGGGCCAAACAAATGACTATCTAAGTATTGAATTAGTGATCAGTTCATTGGGAACATGTGCGAGTGTTCACATAAAGCTTCATCAAAATACATGTTCATCATGTTGGAATGTCTAGACCACTTGTCAAGCAATGACCCAACTGTGTCTTTTGTTACACTGCAGCTGTAAATGATTGCCTTTAATGAAAATTTATAAACACCATATAAAACTTCACTTCTTATTAGATTTCACATGATTTTGCCTACCTGGTACAGTGTAAATAAGGGCTCCTACACTGATCTTCTGAGTTGCTATATGGACATTGTAACGTTCATCTTGTTACATAGTGAATAAAATAGAAAGAAACTTCCACATGGGAAAAATATATTAAAAACAAAGATTCCAAGACTTACCAAGCGGGAAGGCGCCGGTAGACAGGCACAATAAATAAAACACACACACAGAATTTCTAGCTTTCGCAACCAACGGTTGCTTCTTCAGGAAAGAGGGAAGGAGAGGGAAAGAAGAAAGGATGTGGGTTTTAAGGGAGAGGATAAGGAGTCATTCCAATCTCGGGAGGGGAAAGACTTACCTTAGGGGGAAAAAAAGGACAGGTGTACACTCTCCCACGCGCGTGCACACACACACACACACACACACACACACACACACACACACACACACACACACATATCCATCCGCACATACCATGCGGACTTTGCTAGCTCAGATTTGTTATGTAATGAAGTATTGTGACTTTGTGTTATTTAAACTGAATTCTTCTTGTGGTTGATGTAATTAGAACTGTTCATTCCTTGTATCATTTCTCATTTTGACTTTAGGTCAGTAATGTAAGTTCTTGACCAAAGAAGAATGCAAGTTGCACAAAAATCATTTTCATTTGTAGGAGCTGAAAGCAACCCACCTTCAGAAGAAGAATCGGACGAAAATGAAGAAGCCAATGAGGGCGCAAGTGAAGAGGAACCAGAAGAGAAGGGAAAACGAAAGAGAAGTTCCAAAAAGTTGAAAACCAAAACTGCTAAAAGATTGAGGTAAGCTACATTATTATTTGTTTCAAAGTGTATTAATATGTCACAGATTTCAGTCTCTTATTTTAAGATTTTTATGAATAATTTTAATGTGTGCATCCAGAAGTGATTGTCCTCATGGTATGTTACTCTTACACACTTACTCCACTTTAAAAGTAAACTTTAATGGCAGTTATGGTGCAATAACATTTTTAACACAAGTACTTATCCAGTTGTGGCTTTTATCTCTTTTTGATACTTTGATCAAGTGACGTGATAACGAATATGCAACTACAAGAGGTTTACTAAGGTTTAAAAATCACCTCAAGAAATAAAGTTAATAAAATTAATTCCTTTTTTGTTTTCTTTAGGTGCCTATCTGCCGTCTTAGTACACATTTAAATTCCTGTACCACAATATCATAGCATGCGGCTAGAGGAGCCAAAACAAAATGATGCAGCACATTAGGTGGGGGTGTCCTATGATAAAATATGTGGCCCGAGTACTTCAAAGTGTATTGTTACTGCAGAGATGTACCTGCAAAATAATAATAATAATTACGTAACTTTATTTAATTTTTTGTGATATTTAAAATTTCTTTCCCCTTAAGACAGAACTTGAATGCCACAATATAGTGCAGGATTAGAAAAGGATTCTTAAAAGATTTACTTCTGTGTGCTACTCTATTCTCTCTTCAGATCACTTTTACTGGTATAACTATAATTTTCTCGATATGTTAATTAGTTTCATTTATATTTGGCTGCCATTTGCCTCAGTTTACATTATCTTCATTTATAGGAGAAAGAAATGGGCTCCTGAAAATGAGAAAGAAGAAGTCAAAGAAACACTGGAAGAACGAAATGTGTTGACTGAAGAAGAAGAAAAGAAAAAGGCAGACTCCTTGTGGTCTGGTAAGTTACTTTAATCTGAGAAATGATTTGTGTAATGTTAAAAATATGTTTAAACAGTTTCCTGTGCTGCTTCTAAACTCCTTGAGAGGCACACCCACTACAAAAGTGTTTCACTACTTATGATTAGTGTATTTCATATTGCATGCAGTTAAAATCCATAATTTTTAAACTGAATTGTTTTTGTTAATCACATTCTTACCTTCATGTTCAAAATGTGTGAACGCCATAGGCAGAAGATGTATATAATGAAAGGCCTCCTACTATATGGACCAAATAAATAGAGCTTGCAATGAGAGGAAAGCGTGTTTACCCGACTAGTCACTTTGTAGGGTTCACTCTTACAGAATGTCTGCTGGTGGTCTATCACTGTTGCAAAAGTGTTATTGGTTTCAGCAGTAGTACTTGTAGAGGCACTGATGTCAACTTTTCTGATTTCATTCGTGAAGTGAAAATATGATTCATTTACAACAAAAATAAAACAAGGTCACTTGCTGTATCGTATAGAACACTGAAATTGATGGAAGAGGAGACTGCATTCCACAGTTTGACTACAGATGACAGGGTTGTAGATAAGTTTCCTCTTTTCTTTTCCTCTTTTGTAGTGCTAAGATAAGAGAGCTTGGCTGAAATATGTTGTTAGTTTAGTCTCACAATGGGGTCATTCCATGTCGAATCAACTCATAAAAGACCATTTTCTACCTCACTATCTTGGATTTTATTGAAAGTTGGCGCAGGTGTACTGTTGGTATAGACTTAGAAAAATAGGAAATTTTACTGAGTGTGTCATCTTGTTTCTGAAATACATAGTTGTAAAGTTATCCTAAAAGGACTCAAAAACAGGGAATGACAGTTTTCAGAGTTGCTGCAGAAGCTTTCCTAATTGAGCTACAGCATTTTTCATGACCTTTCCTATGGTATACAATAATATGTAAATTAATATAGTAAAACTTTTTCAAAACAAGATTTTAATTTATTTTTTCCCCAAAAAGTATGTAATTTAAAATTTCCAAATTTTATTCCTGAGTAGCTAGTATTGTTGGAAATCACAAGGCAAAATATAAATTTGGTATGATAATTTCGTCATTAGTAAATAAAATGAAGACTGAAGCTCTATGTCCAATAATACAACAGAGTGCTCTTGTTAATTAGTACAACATTGCTAATATTGACATTTTTATAAAAAATAAACATGAACACTGTTGTGATAAAGGTTCAAGTAGATACTCCAGAATAAAACTAACTATTAAGTAACAGGGTCTATTTATCATTTTAAGTTTGAAAAGGCTTCATTTGTTTACTACACATCACTTTCAAGTTTAAGTTCTTCCAGAAGGACTCGCGGGATTTACTTTCGCCAGAACTTCCGTTACTGAGACTCACAGGATATTGGCATGAAGTGGATATGAGAATGATGTAGGTGGCCCAGCTGTTAAAGAAATGTTATTTTTGTTTCATCAAGTTCTTCATTTCGCTGTTAAGGCCCACCTGAGCCACCAGTTTGCTTGATAGACAACAGTGGTGTCACCTGACAATTCTGCTAATTTTAGTGTATCAAGAGATTTTGACTCTTTCTTTTTGCAGACTTCTGAATTGAAAGCAAAGCTTTTCACCAATATTATTGTTCTAGTTCTTGGAATGGATGTGTTCCTTTGGTAGCCAGTGCTTTTTCAAAGTGATTTTTTAAAAAAAATTCTGATTCAACATAGTCTTCTTAAGCTGAATATGCAAAGTCTGCATTGATGATGTTTTTTACAGCCCATTTGAAAAGTTGCGGTGGGGTTTGTATTTGGTTTCCATAGGGTCTTTGCAAACTGGCGCGAGCTGCCAATCTCTTTACAGATCCTCCAACCCGTCGCAAGCCCCTTTGGCATGTACTGTGGAAAAAAAGTGCCACTCTGCTTTCACTTCAAAATCTTCCTCATGGAAGCAGGGGATTAAGAAGTTCTTTTTTTTTTATTTTGTATTGGGCAGCAGGCCCATCTGAAAAATAGAATAACTTTTTTGAAAGGTATTTAAATGTAACCATCAGAAAAGTTAGTTTTTTTGAAAAGTGTATACAGCAACTCTGTTGTGGTATGATGAATCAGAAACAATTACATAACTAAGATGTCCAACTTTGTCTTCTTCTTTGAAAGATATAACAAAGAGTTGGTTTGTCCAGTGATAACTCTGAGCTTCATCTTGTAGAACTATGCTGTAATTTTTTGAAAAATCATATGTGGCAAATTCCAATTCCTTCAGGATGTCTTTTGCGCGGTTAAGAAAATATCCCTGCTGCTTGGCAATGAAGTCATGCTGAACCAAAGAGGCAACTTTCTGCAGAATAAGTCAGTAAACTCTTCTAAATATTTCTCCAAAGTCTCTAGATTACAAAAGTCAACTGAAACCCACTGATGAAATTGTACTTTTCAGATGAATTTTCACCAGAATTTTATGTATCTGTTTCAATAGGTTACAAAGCACTTTTGTGGAGAATTGGGTGTAATTTTGAATTTTATCTTTTGTAATAATTTTCAGTTTAGTATTTTCTCTCATTAGTTCCACTTTTGCATCTACATCTACAAGGACACCCTGCAAATCACACTTCAGTGCCTGGCAGAGTATTCATTGAACCACCTACACAATAATTCTCTATTATTCCAATCTTGAACAGAATGCAGAAAAAACAAATACCTATATCTTTACGTGCGAGCTCTGATTTCCCTTATTTTATTATGCTGATCATTTCTCCCTATGTAGGTCAGCAACAAAAAAATATTATCGCATTCAGAGGAGAAAGTTGGTGATTTAAATATTGTGAGAAGATTCCGCCACAGCAAAAAACGCCTTTGTTTTAATTATGTCCATCGCAAATCATGTATCGTGTCAGTGACACTCTCTTCCCTATTTCGCAATAATACAAACTGTACTGCTCATCTCTGAACTTTCCTGACGTGCCCTGTTAATCCTATCTGATAAGGATCCCAAACCTCACTGCAGTACTCCAAAAGAAAATGGACAAACGTAGTGTAGGCAGTCTCTTTAGTAGACCTGTTACATTTGCAAAGTGTTCTGGCAATTCAACATAGCCTTTGGTTTGCCTTCCCCACTACATTTTCTGTGTTTTCTTTCCAATTTAAGTTGTTTATAGTTATAATTTCTAGGTATTTTGTTGAATTTATGGACTCTAGATTTGACTGTTTAACAGATTCCTTTTAACACTCATGTGAATGACCTCACACTTTCCATTATTTAGGGTCAACTGCCAGTTTTCACACCATACAGATATAGATAAAATCTTCTCAGTTTTCAAGCCATGTCAATTCCAATAAAATTTGTAGTGTTTCGAAAATTTCTGCATAAATTCTAGAACCACTCGGCCCTCCACCTTCTCGAACACACAATATTTTAGATGTGAGTGGGAGAAAGGAACCCTATCTATTGCACGTCACCTCTGTGTGTGTGTGTGTGTGTGTGTGTGTGTGTGTGTGTGTGTGTGTGTGTGTTTTACAATATGTTTGCAGTAGAGACATGGTTGTTAAGCCAACTCTTTTCTAAATGGTCTTAAATCTGTTTCTAGTGTGAGATAACAGTTACTTACAAGAAGTTAAATGTTTATGTGTGAAGTGTGAATTTTGTTCTTACGTAGCTCACATGTACCAATAGTTAGTGGAAAGTATTCTTTGAGTACCGAATTATTTCGCAAGTGGTGAGAGTCTTTAAGGTTCCTGTAACTAGCATCATTCTTCGAAGAAGTAGTTTGTAGAGATTCCAGAAGCCAGCTATCCAGAGAGGAAGATTGGCTGTATACACCAAGTAAGTTGAATTGTATAAAAGAAGTGGGAAGTTTCGCAGGTGCGCTCGCGCGCACACACACACACACACACACACACACACACACACACACACACACACAGTTGTCACAAACGTTAGAAGTTCTCCAGTAAAATTCTCGAGCTTTCGATGGCTAGCTCTGCCACCTTCATCAGGAGTAAAACTATTCAGGAATTTTATTGGAATTGATGCGGCTTGAAAACCTAGAAGATTTTATTCCGTCATATCGCTGTGGAAGACCCAGAGGAAATAACTTTCCTCTATGATGATGACATAATGTGCAGTGTGAAACTGCTGGAAAACTGTGCAAAAAGAAATCTCATCTGCTGAGTTCTTTAGCATTTTTGTTGTGCTGCTGGGACAAGGAGGTAATTCCTCAATTTGCTGTAGTGAAGCACCACATCTGAACTGCTTAAGTGGACACAATTTTGAAGAGGACAAGTCATGCCATAGTGAGACAGCGGATACGGCAGACAAGGTATGAGCTGGATCTTATTGCCAGAAACCTGTTTTATTTTCATCAACTTTGTCGCCATTCGATTGAGAATGGGCAGACATAGCCACAGCAACACAACAGTGTGCTAGTTTGTGCAAGACAACGTCTAAGCAGTGTAACAAGTTTGACCACTCAACTCGTGGAAGAACTGAAGTGGAGAATTATAAGGCCTACAGAACAGTTGTTAATCTCTCCAAAACCGAACTGGACGACGGCTCTGTGGAAACGCTGACTAAAGGCCTTAATTTTTCACCAGTCCTGTGACGTCTGCCAGTTTTGGAGATAATTAGTGGCATAAAGCAGTGTATTCAGCAACTCTCGCATGACGTATCTGAGGATATCAGACTGAACTGCCAGCTAAGCCACCAAAATCAAATATTAGCTGACAAAGAGGGCTTTGTTGTCTTGCCATCCGACAAAGGAAATACCATCATGGTTCTTAACACTGAAGGCTACGATATGAAGGTGCTAAATTTATATGTGACGATGCGTGCCAGCTTAGTTGTGATCCTACAAAGACCATAGTCAAGAGGACAGGGAAGTTATTATAGGAATCTGGTTTACAAATGAAGTGGTGAAGAAATTAATGCCTCACACCGCCAGACCTCCCAGGCGTTATGGATTGCCAAAATGCATAAGGAACATGTTGTTCTTAAGCCAAATGCTACTGCAATCAGCTCGCCCATCTAAAGAGTGGCAAAACATCTTGCAGGATTATTAGTGCCAAAACTGGGTCATTGTGAACACCATGTTGTAAACTTGCAAACCTTTGTTGAAACGCTCAAGAAAATGAAAATAGTCAAAATGATGTAATGGTTTGTCGGACATGGTGTCATTTTTTATGAGAGTGCCAGTACTACAAGACATGCTGGATTTTTTGGCTTAACAGTTTCCACCTGAAATAGTCAAGTTGTTCCATGAAGTTCTAAAGACAACATACTACTTCTACTGCAGTGAATGTTATGAAATGGCAGATGGCACAGCAATGGGCTCTCCAGTGTCTCCTGCAGTAACAAATTTCTTCATGGAGCACTTCGAGGATTAGGATTTGAACTCGGCAGTGTTGCATCTGTCTTGCTTCTGTAGGTACGTCGACGACACCTTCCTGATATGGCCTTACGGTGAAAATACACAGGTGGCTCACATAAATGGTGTACAGCCGAACATTAATTTACCATTGAGATGAAGAAGGAAGGCAAGCTACTGTTCTTAGACGTTGTAGTTGAGTGGGCAGGAGACCAGCTTGGTCATTCAGTGTACAGGAAATCAAGGCACACTGATCGGTATTTGAATGCAGGTAGTTTTCATCACCCTGTACACAAGAAAGCAGTCCTGAACACATTAGTACGCAGGGCTGAAGTTATTTCAGACGATGACCACCTACAGGTTGAATTGCAGCACTTCAGGCACATGTTCAGGGAGAAAGTCTCCAGCAAAAGAGAAATTGCAAATGCTTTCAGGTGTCACCGAAGGAGGACACCTTGTGAATCGGCAGATGATGCCAAGCCAGCAGCTCCCTGCCATACTGTGGGGCAATGAACAGCAAGTTAAGGACATCTACTGCAGAGACATGGATTGAGACCAGTGTTCTGGCCCGCCTCCAAGATCCCAAGATATGAGAATATTGTGCCTTGTTGAAGACGACATAGCTCTTTGTGTGCCTGGTGTGTATGGTGTCCCTTGCGAGTGCAGCAGCATCTACATAGCCCAGAGAGTTTGCACAGTTGCGGAGCATTGCACCAAACACAAGAAACATATTAAGCAAAGGGACCTCAACAATTCAGCCATAGTTGAGCATTGTCTCAAAAACAGACACAAAATACAGTTTGAGAACACAAGAGTCATGGCTCACGCACCAACATACTGGGACTTGGTTATAAAAGAGGCTGCTGAGATTTGAACGAAACGCAACAAGTTCAACAGACACCAGGGCTACACACCAAGTAGGGAGTGAGGTGGGCTTTTAATGTCAAAAGGAAGCAATGGCGGATGCTTAACACTTGTAGGGAGGTGGAGTCTGCAGTTTCAGACATCATGCTGGCCCCTTGTTCTATCAGATGTCACTTGAGCTGCTCAACACGCCTTCCGCGCACACTTCATTACAGCCCTCTTTGTTTGGTGCCAGTGGCGGTAATCGTAAATATATAAGCAGGAAATAGTGCCAGTCCCGTGGAGCTAGCTATCGAAAGCCTGAGAATTTCATTGGAATTGACATGACGTGGCTTTCAAACCAAGATGATTTTATCCAGTCATGCCGCTGCGAAAGGCTCAGAGGACACATACAGATAACTTTTCTAAATCATTCTGCAATTTGCTTTGATCTTGTGATGACTTTACTTTTAAGAAACAGCAGGGGGCCTATAGCACTTCCTTTGGGAATGCCAGAAATCTTTTCTCAGTGACTTTGTCAGTTATTATGAACTGTGACCTCTCTGACAGGAAATCATGAATCCAGTCCCATAACGGAGACAATTGGAATAAGCATGCAATTTCAGTACAAGCTGCCTGAATGGTACAGTGTCCAAAGCCTTCTGGAAATCTAAAAATACAGAATCAGTTTGAAATCCCTTGTCAGTAGCATCCAACACTTCGTGTGTGTAAAGAGCTAGTTGTTTCATAAGAACAATGTTTCCTAAATCCATGTTGACTGTGTGTCAATAGAATGTTTTCGTTGTCATAATTCATAATGTTTGTCCACAAAATATGCTCCAGAATCCTGCCGAGTATCGACGTTGATGATAAGGGCCTGTAATTTAGTGGATTACTCCTACTACTTTATTGGTGTGATTTGTGCAACTTCCCAATTTTTTGATACAGATCTTTTGTCAAGCGAGCAGTTATATAGGACTGTTAAGTATGGAGCTATAATTTCAGCATACTCTAAAAGGAACCTAGTCAGTGTACAGTCTGGATTGGAAGTGATTTAAGTTACTTCACTACTTCTAAGCTATCCATGTTGCCAGCTGTTCTTGATTTGAATTCTGGAATATTTGCGTACTCTTTTGCGGTGAAGGAATTTCGGAAAACTGTGTTCAGTAATTCTGCTTTGGCCGCACTGTCGTTGACAGTATTTCCACTGCTGTCATGCGGAGAAGGCATTTATTGTGTCTTCCTGCTAACATACTTGACATATGATCAGAAACTCTATGGATTTTCTGCCAGGTTTCGAGATAAACATTTCATTTTGGAAACTGTTGTAAGCATCTCGCCTTGAAGCCTGCGCTAAATTTCGGGCTTGTGTAAAAGATCACCAGTCTTGGAGATTTTGCATTTCTTTGAATATGGCGTGCTTTTTTCATTCTTTGTGCAACAGTGTTGTGACTTGTTCTGTGTACCACGGGGGTCAGTTCTGTCATTTGTTAATTTATTTGGTATAAATATCTGTTGCTATTGATACCATTTCTCTGAATTCAAGCTACATCTGGTCTTCCCTTACATTGTTAATTTGGAGGGAGTGAAGATTTTCTCTCAGGAAGGTGTCAAGTGAATTTTTATCTCCTTTTTTGAAAAGGTATAGTTTTTGTTTATTTTTGGAGGAGTTGAGGTTAAAATATCCAGTCTCACTATGACAACCCTGTGTTTACCAATCTCTTTATCCATTTTGATGCTTGTTATTAGCTCAGAATTGTTTGTTGCTAAGAGATCAAGCGTGTTTTCACAACTGTTTACTATTACCATGGGCTCATGAACTAACTGCTCAAAATTATTTTCAGAGAATGCATTTAGCATGATTTTGGATGATGTTTTATATGTACCTTCAGGTTTAAACATGTATTTTTGCCAACATATCGAGGTGAAGTAGTTACCATCAACTTAATTTGTGTGATTGAGGTACGCGTTTGAAATTAAACTCGGGTTTGCTTTGAACCTTTCAGCAAATGTATGATTTGAGATGGGAGCTCTGTAAAAGGTCCAGTTATTATTCTGTTCCAGTTGCCGTAATGATCTCTGCCAATACTAACAGGAACTATCTACTTCAGTTTCACTAAAAGAGAAACTACTTATAACAGCAATAAACACAAAACCACCAACTCTGTTTAGCCTATCCTTTCAGAGCACCATTAGGTTCTTCGCGAAAATTTCGGCTGAACTTATGTCTGACTTTAGCCAGCTTTCAGTGCCTGTAACGATTTGAGCATTAGTGCTTTCCGTTAGTGCTTGGAGTTCTGATAGTTTCCCAACGCAGCTACGACAATTTACAACTGTTTCACGGGTTGTTCCCATATCTATATTCTTCCTGTGTTCAACCTACACTCTTTGAGACGGAAGTCCTTTTTGTGTCTCGGGCTCAAAGAGTGCAAGTCTCAGAGGCCCTCAAAAAAAAAAAAAAAAAAAAAAAAAAGCACCCAGTCCACACCACTCAATCCCTGCTACTTGTGTAGCTGCCTCCTGTGTGTAGTGGTCTCCTGACCTATTCAGTGGAACCTGAAACCCAATGACCCTATGGTGCAAGTCAAGGTATCTACAGCCTACACGGTCACAGAACCGTTAGAGCCTCAGATTCAGACCCCACGCTCAGCTCTGTACGAGACGTCCACAATCGGTCCTGTCACCTATGCTGCAAATGATGAGCTCTGCTTTCATCTTTCAAACAAGACTGTCAATCTTTACCACTTCTGTTGCTGTTTGAAACCATAGAGAATCTCATCCAATACAAAGCTACAAACATGACTGGTACCGAGTCTGCAGCTCATGGTCTAGTGACTAACATTCGTATCTCTGGGTCCCAGGTTTGATTCCCGACTGGGTTGGGGATTTTCTCTGCTTGGGAACTTGGTGTTCGCATCGTCCTCATTATTTTGTCGTCATCATCATCATCATGTGCGACAGTGGCTAAATTGAACTGTGAAAAAATTCATACTTTGTACAGGCGCTGATGACCGCGCAGTTGAGCGCCCCACAAACCAAACGTCATCGTCATCAATGGCCCCCGACGTGGGTCACCACTCGCAGTTGGCTACACCTTATGCTCCTCATGACATCTGGAAGAACCTGTTCCACATCTGGAATGACTCCCCCCAGTATGTACACGGAAGTGCACATTGCCTTTCTTCACCTCCTTGGCAGCCCTGTCCGTAAGAGCCCCCATAACATGCATAACATTGGAGTTACCAATAATTCCACCTTCTGTGATTGCCCGGGTCTTGCAGGCTGAGAGGTTTTCTCTGAAACGGGACAAGCAACTGCATGTGGCTGTTGGCCAGTGGCACCCACAGCTAGAAACTGGAACCTGATTAGCAGACTAATCGGGGAGGCCTTACATGCAGCCACCGGGGAAGTCTTTCACCATCTGCCATGCCCTGAGGTGACCTCCCACTCGGCCACGGTTGGGGGGGGGGGGGGGGGGGGGTCAGCCTCAGTGTGAGCAGTAATTGGGCTGGTCACCATTGTGGACCACTCAGCTGACACGGATATGCTGGACGGCTGTTAGATCCCTGCAGTAGTGGTGCCCATCAGCTGCAGCTTCGGTCGCCAACTTGACTTGCATCCATGCACAGCAGTCACAGTTCGCTATCGATACTAATGACCATGATTCACCATTTTGATGATTTGTGCACACAATAAAAGTGTGTGTGCCAATTTGACCAGCTAACTTACAATGTTTAGGTGTCAATTCAGCAAATTTAGAGAAACCTATTTTTAAGCTGGAAAACTTTTCTTTAAAATTTTTGCACGCTTCTTTAAGTTTACACAATGAGAGTCTCTTTGAAATCTTTGATGTCTATCCATCTGCTTCAGTAGTTGTTATAGTCTTTAATACCTGACATTGTCCTACTAACTACATCATCAACATCGTCATCATCATCATAAAATGCTTTTTCTTTAAGAATTCTGTTTGACTGTCTTGCAATATAGTTTGGCATGTTAAATTCACGCGTAACCTTTCAAACGCCCCAATTATCTGCTAAATATGTTAGAAGCAGTAGCCTTTTTGTTCTACTCATACAGTTTGAAAACTTAATTTTCAGATTTTTTACAGCTTCACATTTATCAACATCACTGTCACTTTCTGGTAACAAATTTTCAGCAGAACCAGAGTAAAAATTACATTTCATAGTTGTGGAAATTTTTCTTACCTTCAATGAGCAATACTTCTTGTATTACATTTTTCTCTTAACAATGGGAAATTCACTCAACCGTTCAACAGATATATTAAGTAACTAAACAACCTCTGAAGTAGCCATAAATTCCGTGTCACTGTGCGATTACGCTTGCGAGTGAGAATGTTCAGGTTAAGCATTTTTGTCACTTATGGACTGTGCATTTTCAACATAGTAATTTCCTCCTTACATTTATCACAAATTTTTGGACCACTGACTATTTGTGGATACAATTCAGGCATCCATGATGTGACATTTCTGAGCTTTCTGCTGTCTCTAACAAAGTTTGTACAAGAAGTTTCACTTTGTATTCATCTTCCATTTTTCCGTAATCTACCATACATTTTATCCTGCCTAATTATACTCAATAATACGTAATTTACTTCCAAACCATAACCTAAAATTTTCAACGCTTTCAACATAACCGCTGCTATAAAATCCATTGTTCCAAGTTTACAAACATTTCGTGTAAACTCGTGAATACTATTTCACAGCTTCAGTTCCTTTCACCCATTACACAACCATCTCAGTTTTTTCCAACAATTTTCGTTTTATTTCCATTCCCGTTTTTCCCACATAACCGATCATTTTTTAGCAGCTTCCCACAGGTTTACACGTTATTATTTCTTCATCAAAGAATTGTTAGCCTCATTCTCATAACCTGCCAGTACATAACCAGTCCTTTGAATACATTTACACACATATTCTTCGAGATTTTATTCGAAAATTTTTTCGAATTTTATTTTTTGGAAACTTTTGTCAAAAATTTTTTTTCGAAATTTTCTTGAATTTCCCCACCCCTTTAACGTGATCTGGAGACAACATAACTACCCAACCTTTGCACCCATTGTTGTTCACCAACCTAAGTTCTGCACATGATCAACATAGCTCATCTCAAACCAACACTTTTTCGACTTTTTTCACACCTTTATCTCTCCCTATATAAATCTCTATTTACTTTCACTTTAACCTCATATTACCCTTTCCACCTACTAATACCATGTCAACCTCACAACATCCCTACAACAACCCCATTAAATTTTATTTACATTCCCTCCGCAAACATGCCTTCACCCTAGCCAGATTACGCTCCCATATTTTATTTACTCAGGCTTGTCTGACATTTGGCATTACTCCCAAAGGTCTCACACTTAAAGTTCCCATCTCTGGCTGCAATCCTTCTTTCCATCAGTCCTTATACCAGTTCCAAACAGCACAATCCATAGCCCTCACCCGCCTAATCCTTCACCTATACATCGACTTGGCCAATGAACACACCCGTCAACTCCTATCCCAAATCAAAGTCCTCAATCTTTCCTCTCCCACATCCGCACCGGCTGTACATAGCATCCTCCTACAGGCCAACCGCAAATTAGAACAACATGCCACCCTCCACCTCAAAAAACTATCCAATCTCCTGGTTTCCCACCTCCGGAAAGGCAACTCACTCACCCTCCACAACCTTTCCAACAAACCTCAACCTCCTCTCATTGCACACAGACCCAGTCTCTCCCATCTACTCAATCTCCCACTTCCAGCTCCACTCCCCCCAACACCTCAAAATTCTAGTCAACACAATCTGGAACCACAACACCCCAATTCAGTAGTTAACCTTTCCTCCAAACCCCTCTCCCAATCCGAAACCTCTGTCCTATCCAAAGGCCTCACCTTCAGCCCCACTCCCAGGTTCAACCAAACTGCCCTTGTCAAAGATTTACTGTCTTACACTCGTAGTCTCTGCTGGAAATATCACTTTGCCATGAAGAAAAACAATCCTGATCCCACTTCTAATGATCCAACTCGCCAAGACACTATCCAAATTGAACCCTGCCTGCAACAGTTCCGTCCTCCATCACAGCGGGACCCACCTCCTCTTCCTCAAAATCGCCCTCTCCAAACCTTCCAGGAATTTCTCACTTCCAGCCTTGCCTCTCAATCATTCTTGAAAAACCTTAATCCTACTCCCAACATCACCACAGCCGAAGCCCAGGCTATCCGTGATCTGAAAGCTGACCGATCCATCATCATTCTTCCGGCTGACAAGGGTTCCACGACAGTGGTACTTGATCGTCGGGAGTATGTGGCTGAGGGACTGCGTCAGCTTTCAGACAACTCTACATACAAAGCTTGCCAAGGTAATCCCATTCCTGATGTCCAGGCGGAGCTTCAAGGAATCCTCAGAACCTTAGGCCCCCTACAAAACCTTTCACCTGACTCCATCAAACTCCTCACCCCACCGACACCTCGCACTCCTACCTTCTACCTACTTCCTAAAATTCACAAACCCAAACATCCTGGCCGCCCCATTGTAGCTGGTTACCAAGCCCCCACAGAACGTATCTCTGCCTACGTAGATCAACACCTTCAACCCATTACATGCAGTCTCCCATCCTTCATCAAAGACACCAACCACTTTCTCGAACGCCTGGAATCCGTACCCAGTCTGTTACCCCCGGAAACCATCCTTGTAACCATTGATGCCACTTCCCTATACACGAATATCCCGCACGTCCAGGGCCTCGCTGCAATGGAGCACTTCCTTTCACGCCGATCACCTGCCACCCTACCTAAAACCTCTTTCCTCGTCACCTTAGCCAGCTTCATCCTGACCCACAACTTCTTCACTTTTGAAGGCCAGACATACCAACAATTAAAGGGAACAGCCATGGGTACCAGGATGGCCCCCTCGTATGCCAACCTATTTATGGGTCGCTTAGAGGAAGCCTTCTTGGTTACCCAGGCCTGCCAACCCTGGACCATTACACCAACAACCTGTGAACAGCTTTCGCATCCCGCAACTACCCTCCCGACCTGGTACAGAAGCAAATAACCAGAGCCACTTCCTCATCCCCTCAAACCCAGAACCTCTCACAGAAGAACCCCAAAAGTGCCCCACTTGTGACAGAATACTTCCCGGGACTGGATCAGACCTTGAATGTGGCTCTCCAGCAGGGATACGACTTCCTAAAATCCTGCCCCGAAATGAGATCCATCCTTCATGAAATCCTCCCCACTCCACCAAGAGTGTCTTTCCGCCGTCCACCTAACCTTCGTAACCTCTTGGTTCATCCCTATGAAATCCCCAAACCACCTTCCCTACCCTCTGGCTCCTACCCTTGCAACCGCCCCCGGTGTAAAACCTGTCCTATGCACCCTCGCACCACCACCTACTCCAGTCCTGTAACCCGGAAGGTGTACACGATCAAAGGGAGAGCCACGTGTGAAAGCACCCACGTGATTTACCAACTGACCTGCCTGCACTGTGACGCTTTCTATGTGGGAATGACCAGCAACAAACTGTCCATTCGCATGAATGGACACAGGCAGACAGTGTTTGTTGGTAATGAGGATCACCCTGTGGCGAAACATGCCTTGATGCACGGCCAGCACATCTTGGCACAGTGTTACACCATCCGAGTTATCTGGATACTTCCCACCAACACCAACCTATCCGAACTCCGGAGATGGGAACTCGCCCTTCAGTATATCCTCTCTTCTCGATATCCACCAGGCCTCAACCTCCGCTAATTTCAAGTTGCCGCCGCTCATACCTCACCTGTCTTTCAACAACTTCTTTGCCTCTGTACTTCCGCCTCGACTGACATCTCTGCCCTTACTCTTTGCCTTTAAATATGTCTACTTGTGTCTGTGTATGTGCGGATGGGTGTGTGTGTGTGTGTGTGTGTGTGTGTGTGTGTGTGTGTGTGTGCGAGTGTACACCTGTCCTTTTTTTCCCCTAAGGGAAGTCTTTCCGCTCCCGGGATTGGAATGACTCCTTACCCTCTCCCTTAAAACCCACATCCTTTCGTCTTTCCCTCTCCTTCCAGAAGAAGCAACCATTGGTTGCGAAAGCTAGTAATTCTGTGTGTGTGTTTGTGTGTTTTATTCATGTGCCTGTCTGCCGGCGCTTTCCTGCTTGGTAAGTCTTGGAACCCTTGTTTTTAATATATTTTTCCCATGTGGAAGTTTCTTTCTATTTTATTTACAGCATCATTAAAGTGATTTGTTTTACACACTTAATGTCGAAATAGAAAATCATATGTTAAAAATTAGCCAGTATTTTTACATTTTCATGACTCATTGTAAATTACTTTCTAGCTTCTAACAACATTGTGTTTTACGGAAGTTTTAAATATTTGGCCTAAACAATAAGTTCTCAAGTAAGTAATTATTAAACACAATCAACTCAGAATACATACACTCAGGAAGAGCTGCACTCACTCTGAGTGTTGTTGCAACAATTGAGTACATAGTTGAATTATTGTCTCCATATATATCTAAAAACAAAGATGATGTAACTTACCAAACGAAAGTGCTGGCATGTTGATAGACACACAAACAAACACAGACACATGGTGTATGTTTGTGTGTCTATCAACATGTCAGCGCTTTCATTTGGTAAGTTACATCATCTTTGTTTTTAGATATATTTTTCTCACGTGGCATGTTTCCCAATGAAGAAATCATCCCAAATTTACAATTTGGCCTGTAATTTACAACAATACTAGGAGCAAACTTGAAAATTTTAAAAACGTGTTTGAAAAAATATTAATTAAAATTTTAAATTTTGTTTTGAAAATAATTTTATGTTAACCTATATGTTGTTGTATTCCATAGGAAGGAGCATGAAAAATGCTGTGCTAGGGTAATCATCCCAGGATGTAGCTCAATTAGGAAAATTTCTACAGCAATTCTAAAAACTGCTGTTCCCTGTTTTTGGGCCCATTTATGAGAACTTTTCAGATCTCTTACTCAGAAATGAGTTGACATGTCTCTTAGTCTATGCCAACAGTATACATGTGACAAATTCAAGAAAGTCTGAGATGTTGAGGCTTAGACCATGTGTTGATTTGACATGGAATAATCCAATAGTAGGTATTATGTCGTCTTGGTTAATCAGTTTTCCATCTGAGTGGTCCAATAAATTTGCGAAACAATCAAGTACAGTGCTTCTAAAAGTGAACTCACATTGAGAGGCACTAGATTTGAATATTACTTTTTGTCATTTCGGTTGATGCAGAATTTCAGATTTTTCAGGCACACTCTAGTTATTTAGTGGGGTATCTACTGAAACAAGCGAAGTACGAAAGCAACTTTAAGCAAGTGAGGAACAAAGTTGGTTGTTAAAGAATGTTGTCCTTGTGGAAGGTTTGTTAACTATGACTGTGTGTATGTGTGCATGTGTGTGTGTGTGTGTGGGGGGGGGTGAATGCTTCCAATATGGCAGACACTATTTGTGTTGTGTGAACTGAAATAGGGAGATGTGTGGGCTTGTTGAGAATATGTTGAACAAGTGCTGTATTTGGAGCCACCCCCACTTAACCCTCTCATCTGCAATTTACCCCTCATTCTTACTTCCTCAGTATTCTGCCACACACAAACCAGCTTCCATGACACAGCAACAAATTTCTAGCAGTTGGCTGTGGATTTCATTCTGCTTATCAGTTATGGATGGGAAAAACCAATAGGTTAAAACCGATGCCAGTATTTGAGTTCCGAATAACCAATATTTTTTAGTTTGTTTTGTCTCGCTTAGAATAGGTGTCTTTTTATTTGTGTTAATAACTGAGTAAGAAAAACTGAAATATCAGTTAACCCCAGCAGTCCTAATTTTTTTTTGTTTTTGGATAAACCTTTTTAAAAAGGAGTAATTTTTATTCGCAAAATTTGCATTGGTTTGAAAAGTTGCATTATTGTAGAAAATGGGGATAGAAAGCAGTACTATTTTAATAAAAGTACTGACAGAAATGAGCAACAAACACATGGCATAGGAACTGGTAGAGTGTAATGAGACAGTAATGTCCCTGTGGCTATGTGTCGTGGCTTAAGGTACATGCTGTGTGCGGTATTTTCTTGCTGTCATCACCATACATCCCTCGTACTGCAGAATGGTACCAACCCTACTATGGGAAATATTTTTTCAGAGTGAAACAACAGTGAAGTACAATGTTTGTTTTGCTTTAAAATATCAAGGATTTATCTGCCATTTCTGTGAAATAATAAAGAGGAAGGAAATTATGATAACACAAATAAATTAAAAATTTAACAATAATTCATACATAGGATACACTAAAAACAGAAAGCAGCTGATCTGCTGCCTGCGTTTACATTAAATGCTTTTATCTGCTTTTAGACCTCGGAAACGGACAAATTAACACATAAAATAGAGGAGTTCTTCAGTCTTAGTTTTCACCATTTAGCACTGACTATTTGTAATGCCCAAATAGTGGTATGATACCTGATAACACCAAGATTTTTGAGTAGAGTTTCAAAAAATTAGAATGAGTAGCAGAATACTTGAGTTATTTTGTAGTAGTCAACCATTTTTCACTTTTTGGGAAAAGCAGTGAATGAGGATGGACTAAGTTTACTTTTATTTGCCTATTTAATATTTTGATTTTGTGTGTCTTGAATCTGAGTGAGTCAAAATTTTTCAGACTTCGTTAGATTTGTATGTTTATTACAGGCAATAATAGGAATAAAAGACTGAATATTGGTTATTTCAGAAACTGGTTATTTTGAGTTAAGGCGGTGTGGAAAAAATATAATAGTGTAACTGAAAACTGGTTGTCTCAGTGATAACTACCATGCCTGCCACTAGTATACGCCCCAGAAACAAATTGAAATCCTCATCCATTCAGTACTGCTGCATGTTTAAACCTTTGCTGATTTCCTCAGTACAAAAATTCTTGTTTGGTATTGGAAATAAAATGAAGCTTACATTCCGACCAGTAAAACATATTTTATTACTGTTATTTTTGGGTGCTGCAAACTTAATGTTTTCCAATTATATAAAACTCAAAAATTGTATGCTTCATATTTTTAAGTACTGAAAGTTTCTTCGAAGTGGTACAGGTCATTCATTTATATTTGCATCATATTTATTACGATTTGCATTTAATAATGTTAAGTTGTAATTTGTGACCAGGAGCTCCTGGTATGTGCATTATTTTTCAAAATAAGAACATGCAGATTTATATTGTGTTTGATATTTTAAACAAGTAAGTGTTAAGTTCTTGTTTTTCATTTACAGATTTCCTTAAAGACACAGGGTCAGTTTCCAAACACAAGAATGATGCTTCTCTTCCTAATGGCAAGTCTGATAAAGAAGCAACTGTTATGAAGCAAGAGGAAAATAGAGAGAGAGAGAATAAAGTGACCATAACAAAAGTGTACGAGTTTGCTGGAGAAGAAGTAAAGTAAGTTAAAGTAAGCAGATTTCAGATTTTAAAAATAAACTGTTATGATATTTATGCTACAACTTATATATACAATGAATTTGAAGAATCTCCTTAGTTTACTTGAAGAACAATAATTTTTAGTTGCCTCAGAATGAATCTTGTACTCTGTGGCAAAGTGTGAATCATTTTAAAACATCCTGGGAGATTAAAGGCTGATTCACAATTCACGTAACAGAATGGAATGTCAAAACGTTTCACAATGCATTAGCACAGATGGGAAAGAGTGGAATGTCGTGGAAGACTCCCAAGAAGAAAATGGTGGTGGGGATAGAGTGGTCTGCTAATATCGAAAGTTTTAATTTATTCTTGCATCACTCACTCATGCTGTAGTAGTGGATTTTGTGCTTTGTTGTCTTAACCTTAATGTTACTTATTGCTCTATTTTCATCACACATTGCACAAGCTGTAAGAAGACTTGAATATTTTAATATAAGTGTTCTTACAACAAAGATGCTAAATATCTGAAAACTGAAAATTATTTTGGTTTTATGATACCAGATAAAGAAACAACATAGCCAACATACAAATACGAAGACAAATAGATGAAACCTCTAATAGTGACAAAGTTAACTCTAAGGAGAAAAAGTACGATTATTTGATGCTTGGAGGGGAAAAAACACGCAGTGGATAAAGTAAAGTGATGCTATGTATTGCCTTTTAAATATACTTTGATGTGAAACTTTGTGGTAGATTAAACCTGTGTGTTGGACTGGGACTCAGACATCAGATCTTTGCCTTTCACAAGCAAGTGCTTTGCCAACTGAGCTTTCCAAGCATGACTAATGGCTGTCCCCCCAAACATCTGAGCTGTCAAAAGATACTGTTTGCGTTTATCTTGTCTCATAATTACCGAGTGGTGATGTAGGATTATGTGACATGGATAGAAGGGGTGAGGAGGGAGCTTTTAATTTGATCAATGATAAAATTAAAACAGCAAAAGATGCTACACATTGTTAGCTTTAAAACTTAAATATGTGTTTTATAGTTACACAAAATTATTTGTTCTGATTACTGCTAATGGTACTTTATTTTGTGATTTGTTTTGAAATACTTTATCAGTTCATGGTTCACTGTTTTTTTAACGATCAACACTTCTTCTTTTCCTGTTTTGGAAGTTATTGGGTTTTTTGAAGATTCCATAAGAGAACCGAAGATTTTAAAGATTGCATAAAATGACAAATTATACTCTTAATATATGATAATTGGTGCTGTTATATTGTCTGTTGAAGTTGATATGCTGGAACTGGAAATTTATTGCCCCGAAAAACTTTTTGCAGGGTTACAAAGGAGGTTCCAGTTGATTCTGTAGAAGCAAAAACAGCAGTTACAAAGCCTCATTCAACATCTCTCTCTCCCGCGCCTGCAGCTGGAAGAGGCCAAGGAAAGGCAAGAGGTGGACTGTCTTCGGTGCTTGGCATGATAGGTAATAAGAAACAGAAATTGGGAACTCTTGAGAAGTCCAAGCTTGATTGGGATCGTTTTAAGAAAGCTGAAGGTATTGAAGAAGAACTTCAAACGCACAATCGTGGTCGTGATGGGTGAGTACAACATAGGCTAAGACCTCACTAACAAATTCTAATTTGATTTGCATTGACTTCTATTATTTATAAGATTTCAGTTTTTAGTTTAGTTTTTCATTATCTTAGTCTTCAGTAATGTTGTTGTTGTTGTTGTTGTTGTCTTCAGTCCTGAGACTGGTTTGATGCAGCTCTCCATGCTACTCTATCCTGTGCAAGCTGCTTCATCTCCCAGTACCTACTGCAACCTACGTCCTTCTGAATCTGCTTAGTGTACTCATGTCTCGGTCTCCCTCTACGATTTTTACCCTCCACGCTGCCCTCCAATGCTAAATTTGTGATCCCTTGATGCCTCAAAACATGTCCTACCAACCGATCCCTTCTTCTAGTCAAGTTGTGCCACAAACTTCTCTTCTCCCCAATCCTATTCAATACCTCCTCATTAGTTACGTGCTCTATCCACCTTGTCTTCAGTATTCTTCTGTAGCACCACATTTCGAAAGCTTCTATTCTCTTCTTGTCCAAACTAGTTATTGTCCATGTTTCACTTCCATACATGGCTACACTCCAAACAAATACTTTCAGAAACGACTTCCTGATACATAAATCTATATTCGATGTTAACAAATGTCTCTTCTTCAGAAACGCTTTCCTTGCCATTGCCAGTCTACATTTTATATCCTCTCTACTTCGACCATCATCAGTTACTTTACTTCCTAAATAGCAAAACAACTTTACTACTTTAAGTGTCTCATTTCCTAATCTAATTCCCTCAGCATCACCCGATTTAATTTGACTACATTCCATTATCCTCGTTTTGCTTTTGTTAATGTTCATCTTATATCCTCCTTTCAAGACACTGTCCATTCCGTTCAACTGCTCTTCCAGTCCTTTGCCGTCTCTGACAGAATTACAATGTCATCGGCGAACCTCAAAGTTTTTACTTCGTCTCCATGAATTTTAATACCTACTCCAAATTTTTCTTTTGTTTCCTTTACTGCTTGCTCAATATACAGATTGAATAACATCGGGGACAGGCTACAACCCTGTCTCACTCCTTCCCCAACCACTGCTTCCCTTTCATGCCCCTCGACTCTTATGACTGCCATCTGGTTTCTGTACAAATTATAAATAGCCTTTTGCTCCCTGTATTTTACCCCTGCCACCTTCAGAATTTGAAAGAGAGTATTCCAGTCAACATTGTCAAAAGCTTTCTCTAAGTCTACAAATGCTAGAAACGTAGGTTTGCCTTTTCTTAATTTTTCTTCTGAGATAAGTCGTAAGGTCAGTATTGCCTCACGTGTTCCAACATTTCTACGGAATCCAAACTGATCCTCCCTGAGGTACGTATCTACCAGTTTTTCCATTCGTCTGTAAAGAATTCGCGTTAGTATTTTGCACCCGTGGCTTATTAAACTGATAGTACGGTAATTTTCACATCTGTCAGCACCTGCTTTCTTTGGGATTGGAATTATTATATTCTTCTTGAAGTCTGAGGGTATTTCGCCTGTCTCATACATCTTGCTTACCAGATGGTAGAGTTTTGTCGGGACTGGTTGTCCCAAGGCCGTCAGTAGTTCTAATGGAATGTTGTCTACTCCGGGGGCCTTGTTTCGACTCAGGTCTTTCAGTGCTCTGTCAAACTCTTCACGCAGTATCGTATCTCCCATTTCGTCTTCATCTACATCCTCTTCCATTTCCATAATATTGCCCTCAAGTACATCACCCTTGTATAAACCTTCTATATACTCCTTCCACCTTTCTGCCTTCCCTTCTTTGCTTAGAACTGGGCTGCCATCTGAGCTCTTGATATTCATACATGTGGTTCTCTTCTCTCCAAAGGTCTCTTTAATTTTCCTGTAGGCAGTATCTATCTTACCCCTAGTGAGATAAGCTTCTACATCCTTACATTTGTCCTCTAGCCATCCCTGTTTAGCCTTTTTGCACTTCCTGTCGATCTCATTTTTGAGACGTTTGTATTCCTTTTTGCCTGCTTCATTTACTGCATTTTTATATTTTCTCCTTTCATCAATTAAATTCAATATTTCTTCTGTTACCCAAGGATTTCTAGGAGCCCTCGTCTTTGTACCTACTTTATCCTCTGCTGCCTTCACTACTACATCCCTCAGAGCTACCCATTCTTCTTCTACTGTATTTCTTTCCCCTATTCCTGTCAATTGTTCCCTTATGCTCTCCCTGAAACTCTGTACAACCTCTGGTTCTTTCAGTTTATCCAGGTCCCATCTCCTTAATTTCCCACATTTTTGCAGTTTCTTCAGTTTTAATCTACAGGTCATAACTAATAGATTGTGGTCAGAGTCCAAATCTGCCCCTGGAAATGTCTTACAACTTAAAACCTGGTTCCTAAATCTCTGTCTTACCATTATATAATCTATCTGATACCTTTTAGTATCTCCAGGGTTCTTCCACGTATACAACCTTCTTTCATGATTCTTAAACCAAGTGTTAGCTATGATTAAGTTGTGCTCTGTGCAAAATTCTACTAGGCGGCTTCCTCTTTCATTTCTTAGCCCCAATCCATATTCACCTACTATGTTTCCTTCTCTCCTTTTTCCTACACTCTAATTCCAGTCACCCATTACTATTAAATTTTCGTCTCCCTTCACTATCTGAATAATTTCTTTTATTTCATCGTACATTTCTTCAATTTCTTCATCATCTGCAGAGCTAGTTGGCATATAAACTTGTACTACTGTAGTAGGTGTGGGCTTCGTATCTATCTTGGCCACAATAATGCGTTCACTATGCTGTTTGTAGTAGCTTACCCGCATTCCTATTTTCCTATTCATTATTAAACCTACTCCTGCATTACCCCTATTTGATTTTGTGTTTATAACCCTGTAGTCACCTGACCAGAAGTCTTGTTCCTCCTGCCAACGAACTTCACTAATTCCCACTATATCTAACTTTAACCTATCCATTTCCCTTTTTAAATTTTCTAACCTACCTGCCCGATTAAGGGATCTGACATTCCACGCTCCGATCCGTAGAACGCCAGTTTTCTTTCTCCTGATAACAACGTCCTCCTGAGTAGTCCCCGCCCGGAGATCCGAATGGGGGACTATTTTACCTCCGGAATATTTTACCCAAGAGGATGCCATCATCATTCAATCATACAGTAAAGCTGCATGTCCTCGGGAAAAATTACGGCTGTAGTTTCCCCTTGCTTTCAGCCGTTCGCAGTACCAGCACAGCAAGGCCGTTTTGGTTAATGTTGCAAGGCCAGATCAGTCAATTATCCAGACTGTTGCCCCTGCAACTACTGAAAAGGCTGCTGCCCCTCTTCAGGAACCAAACGTTTGTCTGGCCTCTCAACAGATACCCCTCCGTTGTGGTTGCACCTACGGTACGGCCATCTGTATCGCTGAGGCACGCAAGCCTCCCCACCAACGGCAAGGTCCATGGTTCATGGGGGGAAGTTCAGTAATGTAGAAAGCACAATTGTAAGACAAAAATCCCCCATTAAAATGTAGTTGTGTGGTTCAGTCTGAAGTTCAGCATTTCATTGTAAAGGATAAAAGAGCTCTGGTTGACTTTCCTTTGGTAATTGGTGTTCATGATGATACAATGTAGGAATTTGAATACATATGCAGGCTAATAAAGTTCACAGTTTCAATGTTTCACTTTATTTACAAATCTGATTTTAAAGTGTACTAACACAAACTCAGTTTCAAAACATAACAGGAAGCTATTCACTGCCATTTCACTGATCAACCTTTCTATATTGACTTGCACATAGTCCCAGAGGCTTAATGCATTTTCTGTTTTGATTGGCTTTGTTCTGCATTACATTGTTGACTTCTGATGGTTTCTGTATCATGTCAAAGGTCTGAACTTATATGGGTACATCATTGCACAGTGATGAAAGTTACATGAATTACATTTATTTTCACATTCAGTATATTGATTTATGATTGACAATTAAAATGTTATGTTCCCAGGTACCTTGACAAACTAGATTTCCTGCAGAGGACTGATATTAGGCAATTTGAGTTGGAGAAACAACTGAGAACATCACGGAGAAGTAATAGATGAGCATTCTACTGTATTTAGGTGCAAAACCTGCATGTGTGTGTGCAGTGGAATGGACCAAATTCTTTTCCACAAAGTTCTGTCAAAGGCTGGAATTTTATGTCTTTAATCATCAGTAATATGTCTGCTTCTCATCCAAAGTCCTTAGATGTTCCTTTCAAATGGACATAGCCTTTGCAAGTTAATGGGAATTAAATTTCTGGTGAATGTCATAAAATTTGAATCCAGTGGCATATTTTTATGTATCTTGATTATATTGTACAACATCGTTACCATGTGCCACAGCTTTCATATAATCTCATCACCATAGGACACTTGATCTTCACGCTTAATTATTATTCCAGTATTAACACAGCTGTAGCTGTTATGACATACGTGTACATATTTGTGATTTATTTACTAGATGGTATACATTCCTTGTTAAGTATTTACATTTTGTAAGCATTGTCTAAGTAACTGTCAAAACAGATCACAATGTATCGTATAAATAAAACAGTAAGTAGACATGCAGAACTGACTGACTAATAATTTCTTTGTCTAGTGAATACTGTTTTTTCATAATATATGCCTTCCTCTTGCTTTAGCTGAAAATGAGAGAAGGTGAACTGTAAATGCTAAGAAACCAAGTAGTCTGTTTGGTTTCATGCTTCACTGTATCGCAGAATGACTGATGCTGTATAGATCTGTCATGCTGACGCTGTCGTGTATTTTTCATGGCTGTTAATTCCAACAAAGTAAGGAAGTTGTGTGGGTAATTATATGTATTTGCAGAAAGAGATGTTTGAAAATTTTATAACTAGCTATGGTCATGTAATTATGCCACCTTCGACTGAAACCTTTTTAAGAATGGTTGAATGTCTAGTGAATGTGTATTATTGTCTTGGAATTGTTCAGGTAATTTAATGTGATGACATTATACTCTCACTGGTGTATGAATCTCCAAAAATTCAGTTGCAGGGAAAAAGTTGAATATTTGGAGGCTTATATGTAAATCTAAAGTAGCAACCTAATTTGACTGCATCATTTGTTGCAGTGTGTGGACCTTTTATCAAAAACGAATTATCGTCCATCAAAAGTGCTTAGCAATGCATACTGTAACTCAAAGCAATTAATCTCATTTCTTGCATTGATAGACTTCTGAAAGTTTGTCATCTAATATGCGTATCCACAAACAAACAAAAAAAATTTTTTTTGTGTAGTCATTGACATATCTGAATCCTACCTGTTACGATTTTAAGCAGTTTGTATGTAATGATAAAATGTCTTAATAAATACATTTTTTATCACAAAGTAATTCTACATGTTTATTTTTAGTGTCAAAGAAACACACACACACACACACACACACACACACACACACACACACACACAAGTAAACAAGTCAACAACATCCAATGACCAACCTCATATCATAGTGTTAAGGCCTCACTGTGGTCAATAGTGATCTAGGCTGGTGTGATGGTTGGCGGGGTACAGCAGAAGAATGAGGCAGGGAGGAGGAGGGATACCACATTAGAGGTGGGGTAAGAAAGATGCTCTAGAGCTGCATGTTGAAGTTTTCAGGAATGTGGCAAGAACAGGATGGTGGGCTGTTAAGTGCAGCATTGGGAGGCTGTACAGGAGGAAAATGGAAGCAGATAAGGGAAGAGGACTATGCCAGTGCACTGGGGGAACATCAGGTGTGTGTGTTAGGCTGGAGTTGTAGCAGGGAAGGAGACAGAGGCAGGTGGATACGGAACTAGTGATGGTTGGGGGGGGGGGGGGGAGAAGAATGTACTGTAGGATATTTTATAACGAGAGGGGGGGGGTGCCCACCTGCACAGTTTAGAAACACTGGTATCGATGGGAAGAACGCAGATGCAGTGCCGAAAGCAGTCATTGAAATCTGTGCTCAGCAATTGGATGTTCCAGTTTGATAAGTTTGGTGGTGGCCATTGAGTTTGTCAGACGATTTGCTAGTGGCAGTGCCCACTGTAGAGGTCGGGGACATAGCTCTTACTTTGGAAGGTGAATCAGCTGTTTGGTACTCAGGATGAAGTGTCCTGTGCATGAGTTATGGACTCCTTGTCCTGTGTTGTAGTTGCACCCTTTGATTTAGTTTTTTGTCTTTTTACTGTTGCAGGAGTTTTTATTTGTTGTTACATTATACCGGTCAATGTCTGAAATACACTGAATTGACAAGTCATGGGATTGTGATATGCACATATACAGAAGTGTAGTATCGCATACAAAAGGTATGAAAGAGCAGTGCATTTGCAGAACTGTCATTTGTACTCAGGTGGACCACATGAAAAGGCTTCCGACATGATTATAGCCACACGATGGGAGTTAACAAAATGGTTGTTGGAGCTGGATGCATGCAACATTCAGTTTTGGAAATTTTTAGGGAATTCAGTATTCTGAGGTCCACAGTGTCAAGAGTGTGCTGGGAATAATAAATTTCAGGCATTACAGCTCTTCATCAGCAGTGCAGTGGCCTTCACATAATGATGGAAAGTGTTATCACTCCTAACAGAAAAGCAATGCTGCGTGAACTAACCACAGAAAGCGAAGTGGGTTGTGCGAGTAATGTATACTTTGGGACAGTGCCATGACATTCAGCATTAATTGGCTACGGCAGCAGACACCAGTTGCAAGCGCCTTTGCTTAGAGCATGACATCTGCACTGTCTCTTCTGGACTCATGACCACATGTTGGACCCTAGACAATGGGAAAACTATGGCCTTACGTGCAATCTGACTCAAGAAGCCAACACCCTCTTCGTGGTAACGAGTCAAGAACTTTGGTTTCTGTGGCCCTCTGTTAGGAGTTTCAGGACCCAACGGGAGCACATTTTCCTAAACTTCAGGCGTTCAGAAACGATGTTGGAGCTCTGATCTCGACACGCCAGGAAATTCGTTTGAGAGACCTGTTATTGTGAAGCGCCTGTTCTCACAAATCCTTGCTTCAACTGAAGCCACCAAATTGTCTGTAATCAAAGAAGGGCGATCGGAGTGGTCCTCATCATGGATGCTGTCATGGCCATCTTTGAATTTTCGTACCCACTTACACACTTTGCTTTCACTCATAACAGTATCACCGTACACTTCGCAAATCTGTAGATGAATTTCTGCAGCAGACAGGTTCCTTGGTGACAAAAACCGTATCACTGAGTGAACCTCACACGCGGTGGGCGAGTTGATAATCTTAAACATTTTGAAAGCACAGAACAGAACCATACAGGTTAGTTACAGAGCTGGAACTGAGCACAGTTGTTCCCAAGGCATACCGGTACACGACGCATGCGCTCATTGTGGTATGTGAGCGAACTACTAGTGTCTACAATAAAGCAGACCTTACTATAAAAACACACCTCGTATCATCTAAATAGAAAACGAACTTTTAGTTTTGTCTAAACTTATTCTTATACAAAGAGCAATGTCCAATTCTTACCAGATGAAAAAATTCTATAAAAAAATAAGTAATTGTACATTTTGGCCCTATGTTGTTATCCGTTGTAAAGAAGTAAATCAAGCTTTTGGCTATTGTATGTGTATTTACCTGTGCATTTTAACCCTGTATGCACCACGTAAGTGCATCCTTTCAAAAGAAGACTGCTGTGATAGTAAAAATGTTTCATGAATTATAGACCCCTGCCACTGGTGCACATATGCGAGCAGATGCTGGGATGAGAGAACAAACAAGACAGCACTGTGTGCGTGGACCATGGGCTTTCCAAAGATATAAACCAGCCAGTCTGACACCACATTTGTGACGTCACATAACCCACGTGTGACACCACAACTTGCACCTGACATCACAATGTGCATCTGATGTCTGTCTTCCAATAGACTTGCAGCCTGCATTGTGTCGCTTACGCAAACCGACAAGTGTCTGGAATCAACAGTCACCTTCAGATCATTGTGTTGCTCATATACTACACTGGTATGTGCAACAAGACAAGTCTGCATGAAATAGTTCACCATGGATGAATAGTACACTAATTGCAATTGTTTTTATCAGACAAGTAAAAGAAATGCATACACATTAACTTTTCTATCCCAGTGTAAAGAGACTGAATAACTACTCCCAATGAAGCATCAAATTGTATCATAGTCATTCAAGGGAACATAGTAATATCATTTTCTAAAAAATAATTTTTTGTGTAAAATTTTGTGTGACGATTTGTCAACAAAGAGTTAATGTTTATATTTGCATCACATGTGTAATAAGGGAAGGCACAGACTTCAAATTTTTCAGAGGATAGCTAGGAGAAAACTGGTAGCATTTGGTATTTCTGCTTTCAGCCACCTTAATGTAAGCATAGTGGGCTGTATTGTAAGTGATTCGTAATACATGAATTAATTTTGAGTTACTAAAGTCTTGTTTTTTTACTAGTATCTACTACATGTTTATCTCATTATTTATTGTATTACGAGTTCTATTTCTCCACTTTTCACACAGGGAAGATGCAACATTTCGATTTGGCACCGATCCACCATTGGTGTGATTTCATTACTAATTTACAATGTCCATTTTTACTTATTGTACCACCAGAGCCTGCAGTCATTCAGAGAAGTAGTCCAAGTTTTTGAAATCAATTATTCAGCATAGAGAGGTTATCAAATCATGATATGGCAATGACCTCGGCGCAAGAAGAGGACAACTGCACTTTTTCCTGTAACATATACCAGCCTCTATAAACTTTAGAATCTTATCCCTTATATCACTGCAGAGTCTGGCAAACGATGAAGTGAAGGGCTGATGTGAACTACACGATTTCTCTGTTGCTTCCGGCATACAGTACTTGCAAGCAGTTTGGATAGAAGCTGAATCATTCATTACAATTTATGGGAAAAATCACGTGAAAAAAATCATTTAAAAATGCAGTACTAACCCAAACACTAGATCTTTTTTGTTTATAGGATGGTTGATTGGAGACTAACATACTGTGAACATTGAGTTCAAAATAGAAAATGCTGGCTCACAATGAATGTGGTATAAATTGGTAGTAACCTTGTTGAAGAAAACTCGCTGCCATTCGTCAGAAATGCTTTAGGAGTCCTGTGGATATATCTGATATCTACATTTGGAAAATAACTCCCTGCACATCTTCAGCAGTAATGAATGGTAACATCAATTATCTTCGATTGCACATCTGCAACACTTGTCATTCATCTAGTATGCAGTAAGGCAGGACTTCCATCATTCAATAGGGCTACTCTGCCACATCTAGACCTATTTGGAGAACTTTTAGGTACAAGACTTTCATGCTACTTCTGCCAAGCTACTGACTGCGACCTAAGGAAAGTGACTGAGTGGACTGATTCAGCAGCTGCTTTACATTGGATCCATAATGCTATGCTGGAAAGCCTTTGTCTACAATCAATTGACTGAAGCCACAAACTGAACACCTTAATCTCAAAGCTTCCACTGTTCTAACCATAGTGTTTCCACAGCTCTGCTCTCTCCACCTCTTTCTGTAAACCATATATGTTCATCCTCTTTATGGTGACACTGATTTTCATGCCTCACAGATGCTCATGGAGTCAACCTCAGAAGACTGCACTATTTGTAAGGCTTTCAGTGATTTTAAAGGTACATCACAAAGTGCTTGTTGTAAGTACCAAGGAACTGGACTTTTGGATTGCAAAGTACAGGTCTTATTGGCAAATACTATACTTTACAGGATGGACTCTATATTTTGTGAGAAATGTATTTGAATAAATAAAACACTAACACAATTGTTCCTATCCTCTCCTACCAAACACATCGCAAATCCTTAATGTGAAACCACTTCAATCTGGGATTTCCCATCATTTTAAACTTGCGACATCTAGGGCAGTCGACTGCTTTACATTTCCCATCGTTTTAAACTAAGGATAGAATTCTAAACTTAGCACAAGTGACCTGGCAACTTTGCAGACTGATCTCAGGTCCAGTTTCTTGGATTCTGTACTTAGCACAAGTGAGCGTCATGGATTACCTATCATGGACAAGTCGGTCCACTATCTTGGACTGTGACATTAGAGGAATGGTAGGAGAATTGGGGGGGGGGGGGGGGATTTGAGAACATTGTATGATGATATAATCTGACATCACCAGTGATGGGGTCGGAAATCTGGCAACAATGCAGCTTGTGCTGGAAACTTCAATACCTTACTACTGAGAATGCTTGTCCATACATGACACGTCTCTATGAACGGTGTGCATGATGTTGAGGTATTCCTGTGCCCAGCAAGATCCCCAGATCTGTCCCTGATAGAAAGTGTGTGGGACCAGCACATACCTCAAGTCCGTTCCAGGGCCAGTATGTAGGATAAGTTCTTAGAAATCTGACTCGATTTTGTAATCACTGAAATAAGATTACGTTCCCTTCAATCACGAAATTTCATTTCGTTATGTTGTCACCTTTTGGATGCTTCACATTTCTCTGTCAGGCAGTGTGTACAGAAAGTAAATAAGTAGTAATAAAAAAGTAAAATATGTGACACCATGTGGTTTTAATGCATTGTGATCAGTTTCTGGAATGGATGTGGCCTGTTTCTGCTTTAGGAATGACCACAGAGGAAAGAATATATCATGTACGTCTTTCTTGATAGGTTCCAAAAGACAGAAAAACAAGAAGAAATCAAAACAAGAGTATTTTATTCTACTGCACTGCGCTATTCACGCTCGCTATGGATGGGTGTACGCACTTTGATATGCTGCCTCCTATAACTGCCAGCTTTTGACCATCTGCCTCACAAAACTTCACGTATTGTCTAAACTTCCTGAGAGCTTCATCTGCTATAAGGAGAACATTTCTTTTGTCTGTCCACCGGTGTTCACTTATGTAATGAGCAGAGCTTGCGTGGGAACTAGTGAAGGTACCGGTATCGTATTTTAATCTTTACTCCCAGCGTACCTAGTTAATATTATAACTTAAACGTCTTAAATTAAGTTTCATGCACTAGCTTACGTACCTGTAGCATAAGCTTACTAAATACCGTAATGCAATATCACCTAACGTTTCGTTCTTTGCATTCTTACTTGCACGATTAGTTCAAGCATTTCTGCAGGCTGCAACAAGATTACGAGGTTTCTTATAAGTGGGTGGCACTTATCACCCATGCGTACAGATACAAACATACAGTAATAAATTAACATCGACTGCAATGTAGACAAAAACGAGTACATTGCCATGATTAAAATACGAAATATCGAATCAGCACAGCCTCAGGGCAAAGCTGACTTAGATACATGAAAGTGTGGGTAGTGTTGCAAATGTGACTTGAGTGGGTTGGATTGCATGCAAGCATATGGATATGTACACACTCACATGTGCACATCACTCTTCTATACTCGTTCAAGTCAAGTAACCACTGCTATTATTGCTACAAAAAGTCAGGCATAAAAATGAATACACTAAATGCAACCGAATTTGTGACATAAACAAAAGATGCTGATTACTCAAAATAACAATAGCTACAGCTTGGATTACCTGTTCTGATTATGATGGGAAATGTAAGTGCAGGCTGCAGGTGTTAAATACCCCAAATTCGCCCTCATCGCCATGGATAGCATAGGCACTCGGTGCCACTGCCTGTCGTGCCATGTATGAGTTGTAGTACAGGTGGAGGAGCTCCATAATCCTTTCCCTTTTGGTGTCCGTCGTCTGTGTGTCCTTATGATGACTCTGCCCCTGATGTCATTAGCCTTTACCCTTTTTATTTCCTTTTTTCAATCCCTTTTGCTGCCTTTTCTATTATGAACTCTCAGGCCCAGCTCACATATAGCTGATGTGTCTCTGCTTCTCCTACCGTCAAGAGCTTTTAAAACTTTTTCTGCCATGGGCTTCCCTGGTTTCTGAAACTGTATCCCGTAATACAATCCGACGCATCATTTAAGTACCTCTGTATCTCTGGTAAGCATTGGACCGAGGCATTTTGCCTGCGAGAAACCAATATCCTAAAGCGCACTCCCAGCTGCACTGGTCTGGGGTTTGACTGGGGGTTTCTGATTGAGGAGAAGATCACTTTGATTCCTGCCTTCTGCAATCCTACCTACCATCTTGGGGACATTAAAACGTCGTCACAAGGTCTAAGTGGATACTCTTGAGCTTACCACATAGGTGGACATAATCATCCATCAATATTTCAACGCAGCCTTTCGTCATGTTAGGGTTTGTGGTGTAAGGCCTTAAATATTTTGTGAAGGCGTTCACAACAACGAAGATAAATTGTCACCCGAACTGCCCCTACGGAAGTGGACTTTAGAGATCCAGGCACACCACGTCGTTCGGCACTTCTATTGTCACGGCATGGATTTCACCTTGAACAATCATGTTCAGTGTTTCACATGCTGACACGTATCACATTACCTAACCGTCTCCGCAACCCTCAGTATGAGCACAGTGTCTTTCCACTTTTTGGCGACTGTCACACACAAATTCGTCACTTAGCAGCGGCCAAGGTGTTGGTGGTAGCACTCGATCAAATCCATTAAAAATACGCCAGAGAGCTAAATTTTCTGCCTTTACTCTTTAACGTGCCACTGGGAACAAATCCTCCGCTTGACCGTGCGCTGTAAGGCTGCATTTCTCCTTTGTGTGTCCTCTTCACTCATGCCATTTACAAAAAATCATTGACTCACTGGATATCTGGTTGTAGGTCTTGACCGACAGTCAACTCCTTCCTGTATTTTTAGTCTCACGCGTGGTTGCGGTGTTGTAGCACCGCCATTATTACATCATTATTTTCGGGATCGACGTGTTCATCACCATCTTTCCACGAAGGATTTCAGCTCAAGCAATCGGCAAATTTGTTGCCTCACCCCGGTTCTTAGGAGTGTAACAGTGTGGAGGTCAGTGCACAAACAAGTTATTTTGGCTGAACAAGTGACTCCTAAACTCTTTTGTTATATTGCCAATGGCAAACATTTCCAATTCGGTAGTGAAGTACAGTGCCTGTGTCTAGCATTTGCATATGGCTACAACGCGGATTCTCCCATGTTTGCCGTCCTGTTGCCGGCAGGTCTCAATTCCTCGCACACTCGCATCAGTGAAGAGCTGGAAAAATGCCTAGAAGTCATGATGCGGCAGATAGATGCTGTCTTGGAACGCAGACTTTACTTTCTCGAAAGTGTTTACATACTCATTTCCTCAACACCACTTCCTGCCCTTCTTCAGAAGCGCAAATAGAGGACTCAACATCTGTGTAGAAGTTGACTGCGTACTCCCTATCAAATGAAATGAGGCCCAAGAACCGTCTCGATTCGCGCATGCGGGGTTTCATTTTGTTAATTTCCGTTACTTTGCCCCTTTGTGGACAGATAACTTCTGGCGAGATCTCAAACCCGAGGTAGGTCACATTCTTTGCACGAAGTTGGCTTTGTCGGGTCTGAGTGCCACGTTGTACCTCCGAAGTGCCACGTGCTGCTGTCTCATGTGGCACTTGTGTTCTGAAAATGTCATTGATGTGACAACTATGTCGTCAATGTAGATGATGCAAAATTGCGGCACTGTAGTTTTCAGGGCGCTCACAAATGCCAAACTCGAGTTCTTAACAATGATGGCACTCTGTCACACATATTGTTTCCCCTCTAACAGGAAAACAGTGCACTTTGGCAAGATGCATCGAGCTCAGCATGACTGAATCTTGCCGTAATGTCAAGACTGTATAGCAACTTTCTCCAGAGAATCATTATGACCATGTTCCATCTGCCCTCAGTGTACTCATTTAAGGCACACTTATCTTGGCATCATCACACCGAGCCATCTTCCTTATGGACAACCAGGAGGGTTTTACATGTTTGGACACAGCCATATATATGATTCTGAGGACCTCCATCGCCTTGGTTGCCTTAATAACTGCTCTGCGGTACTTCCATGCAAGTGGGTATGCCCTCACTGTAGGCGACTGATGGCAGTAACTCAAAGTTTGTGTACCGCTCCTCGAGCTATTGCTGGTAGAAACGAGAACTCATCTATAAACTTGCTAACCAAGTCATCCAGCTCCTGATTTTGCTCATGGCTCAATAATGTGTTATTATGCATCTTCTTACACAGTACTGCAGCCGGACCTGTTGAAACGTCCCCTTCGAAAAATTATACATGACTGTGCTTAAACTGACACACAATATTTTTAGCGCAACGCAATCTGACTTTCAAAAATCCCTACAAAAGAATGGCCCTGACTAATATTAACCTATATGTTTCACAAACCACTTATCTCATAAAAATCTTCGTTACTCGAACTACTGCAATACAGCGAGTGCCACTACTGCCAGCTAAATAAAAGATTCAAACTACTGAAGGCACTAACTACTGATAGGCACAGTTAGCAAAAGAAAGATTTTGATAGAGAACAAACAATGTATTTACCTTAATATTGTTCAAAAGTCATATTATATATATATACACTCCTGGAAATGGAAAAAAGAACACATTGACACCGGTGTGTCAGACCCACCATACTTTCTCCGGACACTGCGAGAGGGCTGTACAAGCAATGATCACACGCACGGCACAGCGGACACACCAGGAACCACGGTGTTGGCCGTCGAATGGCGCTAGCTCCGCAGCATTTCTGCACCGCCGCCGTCAGTGTCAGCCAGTTTGCCGTGGCATACGGAACTCCATCGCAGTCCTTAACACTGGTAGCATGCCGCGACAGCGTGGACGTGAACCGTATGTGCAGTTGACGGACTTTGAGCGAGGGCGTATAGTGGGCATGCGGGAGGCCGTGTGGACGTACCGCCGAATTGCTCAACACGTGGAGCGTGAGGTCTCCACAGTACATCGATGTTGTCGCCAGTGGTCGGCGGAAGGTGCACGTGCCCGTCGACCTGGGACTGGACCGCAGCGACGCACGGATGCACGCCAAGACCATAGGATCCTACGCAGTGCCGTAGGGGACCGCACCGCCACTTCCCAGCAAATTAGGGACACTGTTGCTCCTGGGCTATCGGCGATGATCATTCGCAACCTTCTCCGTGAAGCTGGGCTACGGTCCCGCACACCGTTAGGCCGTCTTCCGTTCACGCCCCAACATCGTGCAGCCCGCCTCCAGTGACAGGCGTGAATGGAGGGACGAATGGAGACGTGTCGTCTTCAGCGATGAGAGTCGCTTCTGCCTTGGTGCCAATGATGGTCGTATGCGTGTTTGGCGCCGTGCAGGTGAGCGCCACAATCAGGACTGCATACGACAGGGCCAACACCCGGCATCATGGTGTGGGGAGCGATCACCTACACTGGCCGTACACCTCTGGTGATCGTCGAGGGGACACTGAATAGTGCACGGTACATCCAAACCGTCATCGAACCCATCGTTCAACCATTCCTAGACCGTGCAAGGGAACTTGCTGTTCCAACAGGACAATGCACGTCCGCATGTATCCCGTGCCACCCAACGTGCTCTAGAAGGTGTAAGTCAACTACCCTGGCCAGCAAGATCTCCGGATCTGTCCCCCATTGAGCATGTTTGGGACTGGATGAAGCGTCGTCTCACGCGGTCTGCACGTCCAGCACGAATGCTGGTCCAACTGAGGCGCCAGGTGGAAATGGCATGGCAAGCCGTTCCACAGGACTACATCCAGCATTTCTACGATCGTCTCCATGGGAGAATAGCAGCCTGCATTGCTGCGAAAGGTGGATATACACTGTACTAGTGCCGACATTGTGCATACTCTGTTGCCTGTGTCTATGTGCCTGTGGTTCTGTCAGTGCGATCATGTGATGTATCTGACCCCAGGAATGTGTCAATAAAGTTTCCCCTTCCTGGGACAATGAATTCACGGTGTTCTTATTTCAATTTCCAGAAGTGTATATATACAATGCAAACCAGCCACAGACTGCACACAGCACAGCCAGTGATTTTCATATAGAGCAGTACGTGGCGGCGGCGTTACCAATATAAGAACCTAAACAGCCTACTTACACTGTGTCCGATAGGGAGAACACGTCAGAAATCCCCGGGTTACGTACTGCAGCCGCTACATGGTCCCGTGCGAAATGGAAATGGCGGTTATCACTGAAACAGCAGCTTTTCGGTTACATCGTATTTTTCCGCACTGTTAAAAATCACTGAAAATAATTAGTGTATGGAATAATTGACTTTCGATGTTTTATTCCTGTTATCTCCATTAATAAATGCAGAAATCTAACAAAAATTGAAAAAAAAAATGGACTCAGTTGCCTACTCCGTCCACCGTTCGTTGTTTTTCTCGAAAAGTGATAAATGGTTGAAAACTACAAAAAAAGTCACCAGTATTCTCTTTGAAATTCTGCTCAAAATCATGTAATCGGGGATCATACCATTATTTGGGCATTGCGAATAGTCAGCGATAAAGTATGAAATCTGAGGTTGAAGAACTCTGTTTTTTGTGTTAATTTGTCCATTTTCAAGGGCAACAAGCAGATGAAGGCATGTTATCTCTACACAAGCAGCAGACCAGCTACTTTCTATTTTATACTATGAATGAACTGTTGTTAAGTTTTTAATTCTTAATAATTTCTTTCCGTATATTAAAACTGAAAAAACTGCAAAAAGATGGGAATTTGAGGAGATGGGACCTGGATAAACTGAAAGAACCAGAGGTTGTAGAGTGTTTCAGGGGGAGCATTGGGGAACGATTGACAAGAATGGGGGAAAGAAATACAGTAGAAGAAGAATGGGTAACTTCAAGGGATGAAATAGTGAAGGCAGCAGAGGATCAAATAGGTAAAAAGACGAGGGCTAGTAGAACCCCTTGGTTAACAGAAGAAATATTGAATTTAATTGATGAATGGAGAAAATACAAAAATACAGTAAATGAAACTGGTAAAAAGGAATATAAACGTCTCAAAAATGAAATCGACAGGAAGTGCAAAAAGGCTAAGTATGGGCGTCTAGAGGACAAATGTAAGATAGATATTGCCTACAGGAAAATTAAAGACACCTTTGGAGAAAAGAGAACCACTGGCATGAGTATCAAGAGCTCAGATGGAAACCCAGTTCTAAGCAAAGAAGGGAAAGCAGAAAGGTGGAAGGAGTATATAGAGGGTCTATACAAGGGCGATGTTCTTGAGGACAATATTATGGAAATGGAAGAGAATGTAGATGAAGATGAAATAGGAGATATGATACTGCGTGAAGAGTTTGACAGAGCACTGAAAGACCCAAGTCGAAACAAGGCCCTGGGAGTAGAAAACATTCCTTTAGAACTACTGACAGCCTTGGGAGAGCCGAACCTAACAAAACTCTACCATCTAGTGAGCAAGATGTATGAGACAGGTGAAATACCCTCAGACTTCAAGAAGAATATAATAATTCCAATCCCAAAGAAACCAGGTGTTGACAGATGTGAAAATTACTGAACCATGAGTTTAATAAGCCACGGGGGCAAAATACCAACACGAATTCTTTACAGATGAATGAAAAAATTGGTACAAGCCGACCTCGGGGAAGATCAGTTTGGATTCCGTAGAAATGTTGGAATGCCTGAGGCCATACTGACCCTACGACTTATCTTAGAAAATAGATTAAGCAAAGGCAAACCTACGTTTCTAGCATTTGTAGACTTAGAGAAAGCTTTTGACAATGTTGAGTGGAATACTCTCTTTCAAATTCTTAAGGTGGCAGGGGCAAAATACAGGGAGGGAAAGGCTATTTACAATTTATACAGAAACCAGATGGCAGTTATAAGGATTGAGGGGCATGAAAGGGAAGCAGTGGTCGGGAGAGAGAGAGACAGGGTTGTAGTCTATCCTAGATGCTATTCAATCTGTATATTGAGCAAGCAGTAAAGGAAACAAAAGAAAAGTTCGGAGTAGGTATTAAAACCGATAGAGAAGAAATAAAAACTTTGAGGTTCGCTGATGACATTGTAATTCTGTCAGAGATAACAAAGGACTTGGAAAAGCAGTTGAACGGAATGGACAGTGTCTTGAAAGGAGGATATAAGATGAACATCAACAAAAGCAAAACGAGGATAATGGAATGTAGTCGAATTAAGTCGGGTGATGCTGAGGGAATTAGATTAGGAAATGAGACGCTTAAAGTAGTAAATGAGTTTTGCTATTTGCGGAGGAAAATAACTTATGACGGTCGAAGCAGAGAGGATATAAAATGTAAACTGGCAATGGCAAGGAAAGCGTTTCCGAGGAATGAAATTTGTTAACATCGAGTATAGATTTAAGTGTCAAGAAGTCGTTTCTGAAAGTATTTGTATGGCGTGTAGGCATATATGGAAGTGAAACGTGGACGATAAATAGTTTAGACAAGAAGAGAATAGAAGCTTTCGAAATGTGGTGTTACAGAAGAATGCTGAAGTTTAGATGGGTAGATCACATAACTAATCAGGAGGTATTGAACAGAATTGGAGAGAAGAGAAATTTGTGGCACAACTTGACTAGTAGAAGAAGGGATCGGTTGGTAGGGCATATTCTGAGGCATCAAGGGATCACCAATTTCGTATTGGAGGGCAGCGTGGAGGGTAAAAATCGTAGAGGGAGACCATGAGATGAATACACCAAACAGATTAAGAAGGACGTAGGTTGCAGTAGATACTGGAAGATGAAGAAGCTTGCACAGGATAGAGTAGCAAGGGGAGCTACATCTAACCTGTCCCTAGACTGAAGACAACAGCAACAACAACAATTTCATTGCTCGTTTATTAATGTATAGATATGGAAGACAAATTTTCAATCTTTTAAAACAAATGAAAGCTTGTACTCCGTTGCTACGTCATTTTGTAAAAATATTTCCATATTAGGGTTGGTGCCATTCCGCAACAACAAAAATAGCATGTGTTTGTTTCGTAAGCCATTGTTATTAAAATAACGCTGATAACTTTTCCCATTATTATATTTCAGATCAACATAAATTTATGAATAACAATTAGTCCTTAACAAAAATGTTTATTTAAAAACGAAAAAATTTAGCTCTGCTGCTGTGGCTAATTGATATTTCGGTTTTTTAGTTGGTTATTAGTAATAAATAAAAGAAACACATGATACAACTGAAATCAAACAAATACCGGTTATTCACAACCAACATACCGGTAAACGTTTAAAATGGTCGGTATTTACCATCAGTGCGAAGCGCTGCCGCTGCTTCTAGGATGTCACCCTAGAGCCGGCCGCTGGCGAGAGTATGTCGGTAAATATCGTAGCCCTTTTCTTGCTGGTCTTTGAAGTCTTAACCTATGCGCTGTTGAACGGCAGAGTCCCGAACTCACTTACATCACGTTTGTGACTGGATTACTCCCTAGACTGTTATATATGCTGCAGACGACTTTACTTCTCTCTGGTCTTGCTTTTAGTTAGCCGTTCACTTGTTTCACCCAGCTCCTCGTTACCGTCAATGTGAGTGATCGAAAACTCCGTAGGAAGCGTGGAACTGCAAACGGTCCTCTGATAATCTTTTCACATTAGCGACGGTTTCTTTCGTGGCCAGGATGACGCTGGCTTGAAATGATAATTAAACAAGACCCTAAGCTGTCGACAGGCATTGATATACAGCAACGGGGACAGTTGAAAATGTGTGCCCCGACCGGGACTCGAACCCAGGATCTCCTGCTTACATGGCAGACTCTCTATCCACCTGAGCCACCGAGGGCACAGAGGATAGTGCGACTGCAGGGATTTATCCCTTGCACGCTCCCCGTGAGACCCACATTCCCAACTTAATGTCACACTACAATCGTAGTGCCGCTGCCCATTACACTCATTACTCGCGGCAGACAATCTTTACGAGTCCCGTAAGAGTTCGGTCAATGCGTGTGCATCCAGCACAGAAGGAGAAAGTCAATGGCCAGTTAGTCTTAACTATATGAAGATGGAACAGATACCATCTTCATAAAGTTAAAGCTATCCGGATGGAACAGATACCATCTTCATATAGTTAAGGCTGACCGGCCATTGACCTTCTTCTTCTGTGCTGGATGCACACTCTTTGCCCGAACTCTTAGAGCACTCGGAAAGAGTTTCTGCCGCGAGTAATAAGTGTAATGGGGAGGGGCACTACGAATGTAGTGTGTGGACAGTAAGTTGGGAATGTAGGTCTCACGGGGAGCGTTCAAGGGATAAATCCCAGCAGTCGCACTATCCTCTGTGCCCTCGGTGGCTCAGATGGATAGAGCGTCTGCCATGTAAGCAGGAGATCCCAGGTTCAAATGGCTCTGAGCACTATGGGACTCAACTGCTGTGGTCATCAGTCCCCTAGAACTTAGAACTAATTAAACCTAACTAACCAAAGGACATCACAGACACCCATGCCCGAGGCAGGATTCGAACCTGCGACCGTAGCAGCAGCGCGGCTCCGGACTGGAGCGCCTAGAGCCGCACTGCCACCGCGGCCAGCATCCCAGGTTCGCGTCCCGGTCGGTGCGCACATATTCAACTGTCCCCGTTGATGTATATCAATGCCTATCGATAGCTTAGGGTTTCGATTTAATTATCATTTCATTCTAAGAGAGCTGCATGGTCGCCGATGGTATCTGTTCTTTCGGACATGTTAGTGACAGAAAGTCTCGTCAGTGGCGTTTAAAGATACAGGTATACGAGGAGAACATGTCCGGAAGAAAATATATCATCTTCATATGACGCTGGTTGGTGTCTCTGGCGTGTATGCTGACTCTATTTGTTGATAGAGTTTCTTAGTAAGTGTTGTAGTGTTATCGCGCTCCTCGGTAATCATTTGACCCCTCGTGAGTGGCACAGACATCTTTGGCGTTTTGTCTCCAGAATTGGGACTCGTCTTGGTGCGTTTATCCGCTGCTGCCATTTTGCTTCCCCTTGCCGTCGAATAGTGAACGACTTAATTCTCACTTTTGACTTTTGATAAGTTCACCGAACAATAACATCCGTGTTGATTTCGCTAAATTCCAGTTGACGGCGCCTCGCTACTCCATTTCATTGCCTCGCAGTCAGGTCAATCAGGCTTGTAAGGAGTCAGTGCGCTGCGTGTGAGCGATGGAGGTTGAAACAATGACAAGTTCAAATGGTTCTAAGCACTATGGAACTTAACATCTGAGGTCATCAGTCGCCTACACTTAGAAGTATTTAAACCTAACTAATCTAAGGACATCACACACATCCATGCTCGAGGCAGGATTCGAACCTGCGACCGTAGCAGCAGCGCGGTTCCGGACTGAAGCGCCTAGAACCGCTCGGCCAGCTCGACCGGCTAATGACAAGTGAATAGGTTGAGAAACTCTTCGTGATAGACGGTCTCGTCAATGGCGTTGACAGATACAAGTGTACGAAGAGAATATGTAAGTATTTTTGTGAAATTTAAGTTGTTTATGCTGTGGTTGGCAGGAGAGCCAACCGTATTGCTAAAGAAGGCCGAAATGCACGCGTCTCAGCTCACGCGGGCTGGCGTGAGGTCTGGAACATGACAAGGGAATTAGAATTGAGAAAAACGGACGTAGCTGGTGGAATACTTAACTTTAATCCATTAATGATACACGTCGCTCTTTATGGTACATGATTCACAATATCAAATATCAATAGTACGGATACTGGCGCCTTGCTAGGTCGTAGCAAATAACGTAGCTGAAGGCTATGTTAACTATCGTCTCGACAAATGAGAGCGTAGAAGTCAGTGAACCATCGCTAGCAAAGTCGGCTGTACAACTGGGGCTGAGTGCTAGGAAGTCTCTATAGACCTGCCGCGTGGCAGCGCTCGGTCTGCAATCACTTATAGTGGCGACACGCGGGTCCGACGTATACTACCGGACCGCGGCCGATTTAAAGGCTACCACCTAGCAAGTGTGGTGTCTGGCGGTGACACCACAGTTTAAATTGTAATGTCAGTTCGCAATTAGGCCATAATCATTTTATTACTTGTGCTCGGTAATGCAACTTCGCTTGTAATGTATTTACATTATGAGAATATCAAAAGGCGAAACATTTTTAACCATACCTGCTGCATGTAGAGAGTCCTAAGTGTGTGTAAAGTGGGAAGGGAAATGTTATGGCACTGTTAATAGCCTACGGGACTCAACACGTACGCTATGGAAAAGTAATACATCAGTTAATAGGGATCAGTACGTCCGCTGTCAGATAAATATGATGGCAGCTAATGGGAATCAAGACGTCCGTTTCGGAATCAGTTCGGGGTCCTCCCGTTTATAAGTTTGTTCTTCCACTCGCGAATGTATTGCGGCCTCACATTGCAGACTGGCACGTGACTGGCTTCTCGTTTAGTCCTACACACGCAGGACTAGGGTGAGGTGTCACGGGAGCAACTCTGTTAGCATCTGTGCAACGTTCTGTGCAGTACCAATAGGCTCGTCAGATTCCTCATTATCTGCCAAGTGCGTGGCATGACCGTTATTCACTGCAAATGAAGTACTAGCGTAATCTGGAATACTTGTTTCTTTCACCAGTTAGCTCCGGTGGCCTACCTGTAGAAACTTCCTTGCTCTCTTCTCTTTCGGCAACACTGATGGCGCCCCTGGTTCCATTTGTACCCCATGTGACAGGATCTTTAAATAAAGTCTACCGGCCTCGTCCTCCATTTCATGATTACGGCTCTTTCCGACAGTGCGTCGTTGCCGATGATAACATCAAGCGACAGCCCACCGATTACAATCGCGTCTGTCTGAAATTCGCTTCGCCTTTCGCTGAGACTTGCTTCTCCACGTGCTTCCTTTTTGCCCCAAACGCAGGAATAAGCGAGACCCCTTCAACGGCGGTTTCAACTAAGTTTCCACACCGGTTCAGACATTTGTACCATCGCAGCACTAAATCCGAGATGCTCGTATGATAGAAATCTTTCGTTGACTGTAGTACCACCAACAGACTGCTGTGTTGGCTTTAGTGCCACATGTGAATCCCTGCGCTGCCAGGAATTTCTTCAGCTGACCGAAAATGTGGACATCACTAGGGGCGAGGTCCAGACGATATGGTGGGTGGTCCAGACTTCCCCAGTGAAATCACTGGAGCTTGTCAGTGGTTCTGACTGTCACATGTAGCCTCGCATTGTCGTGGTAACCATACTGTCCACATCGAGAATCTCTCGATGCTTCTTCCAGACGGCAGCCCGCAAATGTGACAGTAAGGAACAAGAGCTGTCAGCATTGATGGTTGCAACTAGTGGCATGAAGTCCAGCCGGAACGGTTCACTGCGATCTCAGAAAACAGTTAACATCGATTTCCCGATAGATGGCACTGAACGGATATATACAGGGTGCGTCAAAAAAATGCATACACACTTTGAACTGCCATAAACAATTTATTTCTGGCTCTACATGGTTAAATATCTCTGAGAAAGTAATGTTATGTTTCTTCAACAGGTGGAAGCAGTGGCAAGGAAGTAACTGCAACATGGCGAACGTGTGTTTGAGCTTTGAAGCGCGGAAGCAGATAATTAAGTGGTACTGGAAGTTTGAGAATGCAGCTGCGGTTCGAAGACAGTGGAGAAGTGAGTATGGTATAGAACCACCTTCCAGGTTAACAATTGTACGTCTACGAGACAAATTCGAAATTCATGAAACAGTGTGTGATGTGCATAAAGGTCGATCAGGGCGACCTCGTACAGCTACAAGTCATGGTTCCACAACTGAGGCCATGGAACAGCTTCAGCGTTCGCCTCAAAAATCTTCAAGGCAAGCGGCACGTGAGAGTAATGTAAGTGCTAGTAGTGTGCTATGCATTCTGAAAAAAGGCAAGTTTCGTGTGTACACTCCAAGGCTGGTGCAACAGCTAATTGACGACGATCCAGATCGAAGGTTAGAATTTTGTGAATGGGTTCAGGAGATGGTGAGACGTGAACCGGGATTTATGGGTAGCATAATTTGGTCGGATGAAGCCCAATTCAAACTCAATGGAACTGTCAATAGGCACAATTGTGTGTACTGGGCTGAAGATAATTCTCACATTACAGTTGAAAAGGCTGTGAATTTGCCTGGTGTAAATGTATGGTTTGGTTTGTCTGCAAGGGGACTCATTGGGCTTTTCCGCTTTGAAGGTACTGTTACTGGAGAAACGTACCTAACAAAGCTTGCTGACTCCATATTCCCTGCCATTCGTGCATTATACGGTAATGATGAGTTTTATTTCCAACAAGATGGCGCCCCGCCGCACTATCATAGGGACGTACGAGCATACCTGGATCACAATGTGCCAGGCCAGTGGATAAGACGCAGGGGACCAATGGAGTTTCCTGCACGCTCTCCAGACCTCACGCCGCTGGATTTTTTCTTATAGGGCACAGTAAAAGATGAGGTGTACAAACGTAAACCACGTAACCTGGACACACTTTGGAATGAGATTCTGGCGGTGTGCGCAGTAATCTCATTGGACACTTTGGCACGATGTACGGAATCAGTGGTGACTTGTACTCAGAAATTTATTGATGCTGAAGGCCACCAGTTTGAACATTAATCACACTTGCAAAGTACATTTATTTTTCCAATTGGACTTTAAGCTTTCCATTTCCAGTAATTTAAAAGTGTAGAACGGGAAATAAATTTTCTATGACGCTTCAAAGTGTGTATACATTTTTTTGACGCACCGTGTATATATATTCTCACAGGCGAACACGGATGTTTGCACACCAAGCTCCACTGCTTTGATTCGCTGTGAAATACAGTATCCACACTTCATCGCTAGTAACGAAACGGTTCAGGAAACTGTTACCTTATTTTATAGACTAAAAGACGCACTTTTTTCTTCGAAAAATTACCTCCAAAATTCAGATGCATCTTCTACTCGAAATTGATATAAAGTCCAGTGTCTGATTTAAAACTCCCGCCAGTCTTAAAAATGGCAACGCAGACGATGCTGCCGGAAACCCACCTCTGTCTGTCTGCCAACATTGGATTCAACTGGCAGCAACAATGCATCGATGCGACTAACATCAGTTGCAGGGATTCACAAGCATCCTCCTGCCCCGCCATGACAAACGCAGAACACTGTGTAGATTATTACGATGCGTCATAGGTGTTTACAGTGCCAGTAACTTGAAGTGATTTGTGTTATCGGTAACAGTACAACATTTCTCTCAATAGATAGATCGTAGTGGAAAAAAAATAAAAGGTATTCATATGATGCGGGCTTTAAATTGGAAGTAATAGCATAAGCAAAAGAACACATCGTCCCTCCACCAAAAGGAAAAACAATTCACGATTGGCTAGCTAGTAAACAAGAACTGAAAAAAATGATGAAGGCTAAATGTGCCAATAGAGGACTGAATACAAAATGGCCAAAACTAGAAGACGACCAATTGAAATGGATTCAAGAACATCATCAAAATGGCATTGGAATTAATACAAAAATGATTCAAATACAGTCTCGTAAGCTAGCGCTGCAGTGGAACTTGAAATACTTCAAGACAGGAGTTGGTTGGTGCTACAGGTTTTTGAAGCGTCATTGACTTAAGCTAAAATACCTCAGGAAATGCCACAAGTGTATGACGAGAAAATATTATCTTTCCATCGCTTTACTATTAAATATCGAAAGGAAACCAGTGTGAAACTAAGTCAGATAGCGAGCATGTACTCCTAACATTTGATGTGCCGGGTGGCAGAACTGTTTGCCATGAAAAGTGCTAAAAAACAAGTGGACATGAAAAAATGCACTAAACCTCCTGAAATACCGCCAGGTGTTGCTATTCATGTACATGGCAAGGAGTGGTTAGACGAGGCTGGTATGAAACAATGGATTAACTGAGTGTGGGAGAGAAGGAAAGGTGTATTATTGAAAAAGAGTTCTCATCTTTTGCTATATCAGTTTAGCAGTCTTTGAAAGAGTCTGTGAAGGAGAAATTGAGACAGGGAAATACAGAGCTTGCTGTTATTCCGGGAGGACTGATACTTCACAATTGCAACCTCTTGATGTGTGTGTATGAGAGAGGAATGGAACAAACGAATGATAGATGAAACCCAAAATGAATTCACGCTGAAGGAAGCTTTAGAGCAACCTACAACCAAACAAGTATGTCAAGGGATAAAACAGTCGTGGTCTAAAGTGAGAGAAGACATTATTGTTAAATTCTTCAAGAAGTGCGGCGTAAGTAACACTCTCAATGGCAGTGAAGACCATCTTGTACAGGGTGTTTCAAAAAGGACTTTACAACTTTGAAAATTCATACAAATTAATTCATGATACCTACAGCGGTGATTATAGAGTCAATTTGTAGAATATACATCAAGTTTCGTCTACATCTACATCCATACTCCGCAAGCTACGCCGAGTCGCACCATAAGGAGCGCTAGCAGCAGTTACGTTAAAGAAGACTGCCTTCACTGGACACAGGTGTGCTAGCTGTGTGTTTTGATTTAAAGTCCGCGACAACAGTTCAGCGTAATTTCCGTACTAAGTACGTAAAGATCCTTCTAGTAGGCCTTTAATTTGTAAATGGCATAAATGTTTTGGAGAAACAGGGTGCTCAGTAACACATGGGAAATCGTCAGGTCGTCCAAGCACATATGACGACATCGTTGAGCGAGTGAGACAACGTTTTCTCAACAGCCCTACGAAATCGACCCGGCGTGCAACTCGCGAACTGCAAATCCCACATATGACTGTTTGGCGTGTGTTGAGAAATTGTTTACATTTGTAACCGTACAGATTGACGATAGTACAAGCAACAAGAGCCACTGATAAAACTGCTCACAAGGACTTCTTTGCGAATATGCTAAATCGATTATATGAGTATGAACATTTCTCGGACGAAATCATCTTTTCTGACAAGTCTACTTTTCACTTAAGTGGCAAGGTTAACAAACTTGACTGTAGGATTTGGGCCAGTGAAAATTCACATCAAACGATGCAACATGTTCGTGATAGCCCTAAACTGAACGTTTTTTGTACATTGAGCAAGAACGAAGTGTACGGCCTTTTTACCGACAGTAATTTTTGATACCACAGATCGGTGAGGATGACCAACAACGAAATGTTTACTTCATGCAAAATGGTACACCACCCCACTATCTGGCTGACGTCCGGGATTTTCTTGATGACTGCTTTCCAGGTCAATGGATTGGCCTTGATGCGCCAATTGCATGGCCTCCCACGTTCCCCAGACCTGATACCACGCGGTTTTTTTTAATGGGGATTCATCAAGGATATCGTTTTAGTACTTCCTGTGCCGGCTTCTCTACCTGAACGTAGAGCAGGAATTTACGCCGCCACTGAACATGTTACACCTGCAATGCTACAGCAGGTTTGGGAAGAAATTGACTTCGGATGGGAGGTGTGCAGTATACCAACGGTAGCCATATACAAAATCTTTAGTTTAACGTAAATAAACTTGATGTATTTCCCTACAAAATAACACTAAAGCCAGCTCTATATCCTCTTTCAATAAATTTATATGTGTTTTTGAGTTGTAAAGTCCTTTCTGAAACACGCTGTATATGAAGATGACAACGATGAGGAAGAAGAAGAAGAAAAAGAAAGTTCAGATGACTATTTTCAGGGGTTTTAAAGGTCAGTTCGATGTTAGAAACTAAGAATCTTTTTAGGTCTGGCTTTGCATTATAATAATAAAAATAGTAAAAATGTTATTATTTTAAAATTGTTTAAGAATTAAGGTGTATCTTATAGTCTGTAGCGTCTTATAGTCTGTAAACTACAGTACCCCCTTGGCATACCGTTGCAGATGATTCAGTGAAGCAAAGACGCGTTTGCCTCTCATCATTAGGCAGCCACCGCCATGAAATTTTCCGGTGCTCTAAGAACCCATTAGTGAAGTCGTAAACACCTCTGTACGAATTAACAGTCTTCTGGCAAATGTCCTCGAGATGCACACGCCGATCCGCTTTCATCATTCCATTGCATCCCACACGGGCAAATGTTCTCAGCCGGTGACGAACGCGACCTCCTCGAGCCCTCATTCTCATGCAAGTCTTCACAGCCTCCTGCGACCTCACAACAGCACCACCTCACGCTTCTCAGAGCGGCGCACCTTTCCCCATACCTGAGCTGCAAAATGGCTCTGAGCACTATGCGACTCAACTTCTGAGGTCATCCAGTCGCTTAGAACTTAGAACTAATTAAACCTAACTAACCTAAGGACATCACACACCCATGCCCGAGGCAGGATTCGAACCTGCAACCGTAGCGGTTGCCCGGTTCCAGACTGTAGCGCCTAGAACCGCACGGTCACTCCGGCCGGCATTTCCCTGTGGATTTCGATGGGCGTTCGTGCCCTGCTCCATAGAAAACGGATCACACATTGTTGCTCATGCGCTGTGGATGTGTGAAGCAGAACTGCCATCCTCAACAACTGACAGCAGCGCCGTGCCACGGAGCTACCGAGAAATTAGGCTGGGCTTGTCCGATAGAGATTGACCTCTGAGAATGAGTATGTTGACTTCGCATTTACGATCATAATTTGACTGCAAAAGATAGGGGGAACGACTTTCTCATTAGCCCTCGTATTACAAGCAGGGACTGCTGTTTTCTTCCTTTTCACGCATTGTGTGGTCAATACAGTACTAGTCGGCATCATCCTGTCCTTGTGATCGCCAGTACAACACACGGTGTGTTTGATTATCTCCTCTGCATGAGTCGTCTCCTGGGAAACTTAATGTCCCCAATTTCGCCTTTCGTTTAATTCCACCCTAGACAGCGCCTGCGGCGGTGGACTCGCTAAGTTCCCGCTGCGTCTTTGGTCTCGTGAAGTCTGGACACGATTAGCGCGACGTCTTTGATCTGGCGCTTCATTCCTGCCCTGACTACGCGCTCGCTGGTTCCGAGATCGACCGCCGTCTCACCTGTTCGAGTCAGATTGCCCACCTCCCGTATTCTGGCCATGCTCTTGCCACATACATTGCTCGAGTATGTGGAATCCTGCCCACTTGTGTAATATAGGGTGCCTAGGAAGCTGTTTTCTCGGATAACTAGACAACATACAAGCAAGTCATATTAATGGAGTTTAACACAGTAATTGAATTTGAAACGTCCCCTTAGAAAAATTATTGAATTACTGTGCTGGTAACCCCTTACGTTATTTGATTTTCAAACAGCTGAGCAGAACTGAACGTACTCAGACATTTCGCTCTTTACTTATTCTGATCAACACTAAACTGACACAAAATATTTTTAGCGCAACGCAATCTGACTTTCAAAAATCCCTACAAAAGAATGGCCATGACTAACAATAACCTATACCTTTCATGAATGACTTACCTCACAAAAATCTTCGTTACTCGAACTACTGCAATACAGCGAGCGCCACTACTGCCAGCTAAATAAAAGATTCTAACTGCCGAAGGGACTAACTACTGATAGCCATAGTTAGCAAATGAAAGATTTTGATAAAGAACAAACAATGTATTTACCTTAATACACTCCTGGAAATGGAAAAAAGAATACATTGACACCGGTGTGTCAGACCCACCATACTTGCTTCGGACACTGCGAGAGGGCTGTACAAGCAATGATCACACGCACGGCACAGCGGACACACCAGGAACCGCGGTGTTGGCCGTCGAATGGCGCTAGCTCCGCAGCATTTCTGCACCGCCGCCGTCAGTGTCAGCCAGTTTGCCGTGGCATACGGAGCTCCATCGCAGTCTTTAACACTGGTAGCATGCCGCGACAGCGTGGACGTGAACCGTATGTGCAGTTGACGGACTTTGAGCGAGGGCGTATAGTGGGCATGCGGGAGGCCGGGTGGACGTACCGCCGAATTGCTCAACACGTGGGGCGTGACGTCTCCACAGTACATCGATGTTGTCGCCAGTGGTCGGCGGAAGGTGCACGTGCCCGTCGACCTGGGACCGGACCGCAGCGACGCACGGATGCACGCCAAGACCGTAGGATCCTACGCAGTGCCGTAGGGGACCGCACCGCCACTTCCCAGCAAAGTAGGGACACTGTTGCTCCTGCGGTATCGGCAAGGACCATTCGCAACCGTCTCCATGAAGCTGGGCTACGGTCCCGCACACCGTTAGGCCGTCTTCCGCTCACGCCCCAACATCGTGCAGCCCGCCTCCAGTGACAGGCGTGAATGGAGGGACGAATGGAGACGTGTCGTCTTCAGCGATGAGAGTCGCTTCTGCCTTGGTGCCAATAATGGTCGTATGCGTGCTTGGCGCCGTGCAGGTGAGCGCCACAATCAGGACTGCATACTACCGAGGCACACAGGGCCAACACCCGGCATCATGGTGTGGGGAGCGATCTCCTACACTGGCCGTACACCTCTGGTGATCGTCGAGGGGACACTGAATAGTGCACGGTACATCCAAACCGTCATCGAACCCATCGTTCTACCATTCCTAGACCGGCAAGGGAACTTGCTGTTCCAACAGGACAATGCACGTCCGCATGTATCCCGTGCCACCCAACGTGCTCTAGAAGGTGTAAGTCAACTACCCTGGCCAGCAAGATCTCCGGATCTGTCCCCCACTGAGCATGTTTGGGACTGGATGAAGCGTCTTCTCACGCCGTCTGCACGTCCAGCACGAACGCTGGTCCAACTGAGGCGCCAGGTTGAAATGGCATGGCAAGCCGTTCCACAGGACTCCATGGGAGAATAGCAGCCTGCATTGCTGCGAAAGGTGGATATACACTGTACTAGTGCCGACATTGTGCATGCTCTGTTGCCTGTGTCTATGTGCCTGTGGCTCTGTCAGTGTGATCATGTGATGTATCTGACCCCAGGAATGTGTCAATAAAGTTTCCCCTTCCTGGGACAATGAATTCACGGTGTTCTTATTTCAATTTCCAGGAGTGTAGTATTCAAAAGTCATAATACATATATCAGTTCATGACATCCATTCTTACAAATTTACTGTCTCTGATAGACACACGTCCAGATCATCCACTCTCAAAACTCCGCCATCTCTGTCCCCACATCCTCCACTGCTGGCGGCTCACATCCAACTGCGCAACGCTACCCGCTGTTCACATCCAGCTGCCGCTGCCCAACACTACAATGGCAGAGCCACAGACTGCACACAGCACAGCCAGTGATTTTCATACAGAGCGCTACATGGCGTTACCAATATAAAAACCTAAACAGCCTACTTACAAATTGACAATACCTAACTTGCGTGTTTACAAGGTGGGTCGCAAGCAGTTGGCGACATGCAAATAATCAATGGCCTTCGATAGACACAATTTCCATGCACGCGATTGATATAGATCACAAGTCTCAGGTAAACAGTTAGAATGACGGCTTGTCTTCTAGTGCGGCCGGGGCTGGCAGGAGCGGTTCTTACATTCTCTTCGGATAGGGGCCGCTCCTGTCGTGGTGCGGTCCTAGTCACCGTACTATTGGCTCACGTCGTCTCACAGCCTCTGCGGTTACGTTCCATACCGACGTGCCAGTCAATGTTACGCCGGAACAGAGCGATTCCACAGTCGCAGGAAATTGCTCTTTGACTGCACCCCGATGACTGCACGTTATACGTGGCTGGAGAAGTGTGAATGCAGAATTCTACAATACTCCTCGTCCTCCATTTTACCATCCAAATAGCCTTTCAGAATAGCAAAATGTACGCGACATGTTTCCATCAACTGTAGCTCTTGTGACAAATACTGCCCCCAATAAACGATCATTTTTGCGGTCGCCTGCGCGGTAAAATTCCAGAGCCAAGAATTTCGTACAGAAATATTCATATTTGCTTGTTTGATGGTGATCTGATGTTCGACGCACCTCAGGTTGCGTATCAAATGCGGCCACCCCTTCCGTGTTTATACAGGGTGGTCCACTGATCGTGACCGGGCCAAAAATCTCAGCGTCGAACGAAAAAACTACAAAGTACGAAACTTGTCTAGCTTGAAGGGGGGAATCAGATGGCGCTATGGTTGGCCCGCTAGATGGCGCTGCCATAGGTCAAACGGATATCAACTGCGTTTTTTAAAAATAGGAACCCCCATTTTTTATTACATATTCGTGCAGTACGTAAATAAATATAAATGTATTAGTTGGACCACTTTTTTCGCTTTGTGATATATGGCGCTGTAATAGTCATAAACGTATAAGTACGTGGTTCCACGAAACATTCCGCCAGTGCGGACGGTATTTGCTTCGTGATACATTACCAGTGTTAAAATGGGCCGTTTACCAATTGCGGAAAAGGTCGATATCGTGTTGATGTATGGCTGTTGTGATCAAAATGCCCAACGGGCGTGTGCTGCTCGGTATCCAGGACGACATCATCCAAGTGTCTGCACCGTTCGCCGGATAGATACGTTATTTAAGGAAACAGGAAGTGTTGAGCCACATGTGAAACGTCAACCACGACCTGCAACAAATTATGATGCCCAAGTAGGTGTTTTAGCTGCTGTCGCGGCTAATCCGCACATCAGTAGCAGACAAATTGACCGAGAATCGGGAGTCTCAAAAACGTCGGTGTTGAGAATGCTACATCAACATCGATTGCACCAGTACCATATTTCTGTGCACCAGGAATTGCATGGCGACGACTTTGAACGTCGTGTACAGTTCTGACACTGGGCACAAGAGAAATTACGGGAGGATGATATATTGTTTGCACGCGTTCTATTTTGCGACGAAGCGTCATTCACCAACAGCGGTAACATACACCGGCATACTATGCACTATTGGGTAACGGAAAATCCACGATGGCTGCGACAAGTGGAACGTCAGTGACCTTGGCGGGTTAATGTATGGTGAAGCATTATGGGAGGAAGGATAATTGGCCGCCATTTTAACGGTGGCAATCTAAATGGTGCACTGTATGCTGATTTCCCACGTAATGTTCTACCGATGTTACTACAAGATGTTTCACTGCATGACAGAATGGCGATGTACTTCCAACATGATGGATGTCCAGCAGATGGCTCGCGTGCTGTTGAAGCGGTACTGAATAGCACATTTCATGACAGGTGGATCGGTCATCGAAGCACCATACCATGGCCCTAACGTTCACCGGATCAGACGTCCCCGGATTTCTTTCTGTGGGGAAAGTTGATGGATATTTCCTATCGTGATCCACCGACAACGCCTGACGACATGCGTCAGCGTGTTGTCAATGCATGTGCGAACATTACGGAAGGCGAACTACTCGCTGTTGAGAGAAATGTCGTTACACGTATTGCCAAATGCATTGAGGTTGACGGACATAACTTTGAGCATTTATTGCAGTAATGTGGTGTTTACAGGTAATCACGCTGTAACAGCATGTGTTCTCAGATATAATAAGTTCACAAAGGTAAATTTATCACATTGGAACAACCGAAATAAAATGTTCGAGCGTACCTACGTCCTGTATTTTAATTTAGAAAACCTACTTGTTACCAACTGTTCGTCTAAAATTGTGACCCATATGGTTGTGACTATTACAGCGCCATCTATCACAAAGCGAAATAAGTGATACAACTAAAACATTCATATTTCTTTACGTACTGCACGAATATGTAATAAAAAATGGGGGTTCCTATTTTTATAAAACGCAGTTGATATCCGATTGACCTATGGCAGCGCCATCTAGCGGGCCAACCATAGCGCCATCTGATTCCCCCCTTCAAGCTAGACAAGTTTCGTACTTTGTAGTTTTTTCGTTTGACGCTTATTTCGTGAGATATTTGGCGCGGTCACGATCAATAGACCACCCTGTACATGTATCCAGGTTTTCCAGGTACGCCTTCGGCTGAACGTTACGATTTCGGTCGAACATGGGCAGTAGTGTACACTGTATTATAAGGGGCAATCGAAAAGTTTCCGTTTGAGGGTGTTGCTGCAGTATATGTGCAGAGTAGAGCGACTCCGCTGCAGGTATGTAAGCATTGACTGTAGACAAAAGATTAGTGTGGCATTCTTGTCTTTCCGTGTGGTAAATGAGAAATGCGAACTATGGCGACGCTATTGCCAAATGCAGCCAAACAGGACCAACGTGATACCACTCTCTTCTTGGCTGCCGATAGACATCCATCGGAGAATGAAGAATGTGTATGGGGCGACACGTCTGTCGGAAAGCCACTATCGCGTAATGCTGCCCCAAGTCCTATGCTGGTCACGACTCCACACAAGACGCCGGTCGATCTAGCAGGGCAGTAGAAGTGGGAGCCTTAAAGAACACCGCTCTATAATCCTGATCTCTAAGCATACGATTATGACGTCTTCAGTCCCTTAAAAAAGGCCTTGAACAGCCGATGATTCCTGTGGGAGGTGCAGCAGACAGTTACGGACTTCTTCACACAGCACGGCACAGTGTCTTACCAAACAAGTAACGGGGCGTCAATGGGATCATTGCCTCAATGCTCACGGCGATTTTGCCTGATTGGCATAGCGATTCTGGAGTGTACGGCCTTCGAACGGAAACTTTTGATCGCTCCTCGTATTAATAATGGCAGATATTATTAATAATGTCAAATTAAGTCAGTGTTGTATAAAATTTGACTTCTGTGTATCTTCGGTGCTGTAATGTGATGCCAGTGGTTGTGGCGCTTCAGCCCGGAACCGCACGACTACTACGGTCGCAGGTTCGCATCCTGCCTCGGGTAGGGATGTGTGTGATGTCCTTAGGTTAATTAGGTTTAAGTAGTTCTGAGTTCTAGGGGACTGACGACCTCAGATGTTAAGTCCCATAGTGCTCAGAGCCATTTGAACCATTTGTAATGTGATAAATGTAAATAAGCTGCCAATTCATTTTCTGTTTGATGACACGTGGCTACAACAGCCAAAGAATTGTCACAAGTAGCTCAATACATTGTGTATTTACATGTCTCGTGACAATCTTGTTACGACCCCTTAAACGAAAATATAATTCAGCTTTTATTTATTTTTTTTATATTTTCCCCTTCCTCTTCAATATATATGAGGACCACTTCTCTTAGGGCCTGTGGAACAGACATTAGAATGTTTCTTTTTTCATAAATATGATGATGTATTTTTGTTTTATGCCGTATTATGTATCATTAAGGATCTCCTTACTGTGAGGTTATGGGATGAAAAACATGTGTAATCTAATCTGTGGTTCATTGAGAGGGACAGCATTTCTTTCAGTAGGTGCAGGCCCTATAGTCTGGATGCTTTGCTGCCCTTGTAACATTAGCCACCATAGCCTTCCTATGTTGATACTGCGGACGGCTGAAAGCAAGGAAAATCTCAGGCGCTGTACTTCACGAGGACATGCAGCTGCGTTGCGTTCGTTGTGTAGAGCAGAAGAGACTTTCACAGGATAGACAGTGTGGCGAGGTGGATCAAACTTCGAACTAAAGACAACAACACCAACATTCTAAATAAATCCTTTTGTGTACAAGGAAAGTTTAAACATACATAAGCACTCAATACCTTATGATAGTGTCGCTTTTGTTCCGATATTATCGACGTATCTATACAATATTAGGTGTTGGTAAAAATTGTATCTGGTATTAGAATGTCCCTGCCTGAGACACAGCAGATACCTCTGCAGTCTCTGGAGACGACTCTCCATCCACGATAACGGGTTATCTAACCTCCTGTGAGCCGGCCGGAGTGGCCGAGCGGTTCTAGACGCTACAGTCTGGAACCGCGCGACCGTTACGGTCGCAGGTTCGAATCCTGCATCGGGCATGGATGTGTGTGCTGTCCTTAGGTTAGTTAGGTTTTAAGTATTTCTAAGCTCTAGGGGTCTGATGTCCTGAATTGTTAAGTCCCATAGTGCTCAGAGCCATTTGAACCATTTTTTAACCTCCTGTGGCCATTGTGAAACGGAGGAATGCAGAGTGGCACTGAAGCCGCCGATAGCCACACGGCGTGGCCTCACATTGTAAGAAATGGTCAGCGCTCGCTGGTCCCGGCGTGCGTGGAAATCAACAAACGGAAGCGCGGCACGAGACTATGGTAGGCGCGCTGAAGTAAAGTAAGTGTAGCATTCATTTTCGGATCCGGGCGTTGGACCAGTACCAGCTACGTTAGAAGTACGTACCGTATTTCCGTTGTGTGTTATGTTTTAACTTTTCAATTATTCCTTATTATTACTTAATTATACATATAAACACGAGTACATGTTATTAGAACTCCTTCTGAAAAGGAATTTTCAGCTATGCCCAATAATAAAAAATGATTTTCCGCATTATGTGATGGGTAACTGAGTCAATATAATTTCTGCGTTATCAATTTTATTCAGTGTTTTTTTTACATATGACGTTACGTTATTGCACGATTTGTTGTAGCTATAATTAACCATCGACAGTCTATAAACAGAAGAAAAAGTAACTTAAACATAACCTGAATAGAAAGTTTCAGTGAACTTGTATTTTTATATTAAAGGATGGAACTGTAACTTTGATCGCCGGGGTTACATTTTATACTGAGTAGCTTAAAACTGTCATTTTCTCGTAGTGAGGGCACACTTTCGTTGGTCTGTCATGTGATGGGCCTCACAGGGAGAGTGTACTGTTGTTGGTTCGTCATATGATAGATCTTGGTAATGAGGGCACACTTCTATTGGTCTTTCAATTGAGGAGCTCCCTGTCGACGAGACACTCCACGCATTCTGTAACTGGTTTGTCACGTGATGAGTCTCGCAGTGAGGTCATGCTCTCACTGGTCTGTCATGCGAGAGATCTCATAGTGAGGCATTTTCTTATTGGTCCATCATGTGACAGGTCACGTGGTGAAGACACTTTCTCGTTGATCCTTCATATGATGAGTTTTGCAGTGAGGGCAGGACACCATTGGTTAATAATATGATGGGTCCCACAGCACAGGCACTCTCTCATCGGTCTGTCATTTGATCGGTATCAAAGTGAAAGCACACTTTCTTCAGTACATCATGCGACGGTTCTTATAGTGAGTAGATACTGACATTGGTCTGTCATGTGATGTGTTAATTAGTGAGGGCACACTCTCATTGGTTCATCATATGTCATATCCTGTAGTGAAGGTAAGCTTTTGTTGGTCTCTCATATGATGGGCTTTGTAGTGATGGCATATTGCATGCATTCTTTGTTAATTCATCAAGTGAGGTCGTGCTGTCATTGGTCTGTTACTCGCCTGGTCTTATGTGAGGGCATTCTTTTCTTAGTATCTCGTAGGAGGGTCGCATGGTGAAGACACTCTCTTGTCGATCCTTCATGTGCTGGGTCTCGTACTGCGGGCAGTCTCATTGGTCGATCATATGATGGATTTCATAGTGCAGGTCCTTTCTTCTTGGTCTGTCATATTATTGGTCTCAAAGAGAAGGTACAATTCCATAACTTCCTCATGTAGTGACTGTGCACTCTCATTGCTCCATCACATTATGGACTGCTTAGCGAGATCAGTATCTTGTTGGTTCATTACATGATGGGCCTCATAATGATGGTGTAATCCACTGGTCCATTACTGATGGGTTTCACAGTGAGGGCACGTTCGCAGTGGATCGTCATACGACATGTTCGGTAGAGAGGGCATTCTTTCATTGGTTCATCAAATGACAGGCCTCATAGTGAGGACACACTCTAGTTGGTCTGTCATGTGATGGGGCTCATAGTGAAAGTATGCATTCACTGGTCTGTCGTATGATGGGCACCATAGCGAGGGCAGATTCTCCTCGTTGATATGTCATATGACAGTTCCGCAACAAGCGTACACTCTTGGTCCATCATATAATGGGCTACGTAGTGAGGCACTTTCCTGTTGGTTCATCATATGAAGTATCTCATAATGATGGCACACTTTCATTGGTATCTCTCGTTTGTCTGTCAAATACGCATCTTGTAATGAAGGCACGCTTTTGTTGAAGCGTCATATGACGGGGTTGAAGGGTTAATTGTCCGCAATGCGGTCCGCATGCAGAGGCCTTGACGGCGGCGGCTGAGGAGGTGCGGAGCGGCAGCGGCCAGCTGCGAGGCTGCTGAGAAACACTGGCGGGCATTATCGCGGTTAGCAGCGCTAATTGGGACCGCAAGGAGTCTGCCCGGCCGAGCGGGGCAGTCGCCATGAGGCGTCGCCGCCGGCCGGAGGTGATGATCGTCGTCACAGACTCGCCCTTCCTCGAGGACCCGCACCTCTCGCGCGGCAAGTGGGTGAGTGCCTCATTCATTAACCCGAGCGCGCGCCGTTCTGCAGGTGTCCCACCTGTTGCACCAGCACGAGCAACGCAGCGACGGCTACTGCACGTGCGGATCCGCGCCACGTAAGCACTCTGGCTGTCCTTCTTCGTGTCCCGTGGCTGAGAATTAATGGAGAAATTTGCATGTCGTAGGCAGTGGTGTAAGGAGCTTAGAGCAACGGGCTGTTCTCGAATTAAATGAGCTGATGTTGAGCGATTTATATTGGAAAGTCAGACACCTAAAGTAGGAGACCAGTGTTGTTATTTGGTCAGCTGTTGACTCACAGTTGGTAAGTATTTTTTTTTTTTAAGAACTTTATATTTCAGAACCACCAAGAGCTGATGACGAAATATATCTTTGTTAATTATCAGTTTCGATCAAGCCATCATCATCAGACTTTATTTATTTTTTTATTTTTTTATTTTTTTGGGTGATCAGTCATCTGACTGGTTTGATTCGGCTCGCCACGAGTTTCTCTTCTGTGCCATCCTCTTGTTCTCAAAACAGAACTTACAACCTACGTGCTCAATTATCTGCTGCATGTATTCCAATCTTTGTCTTGCTCTACAGTTTTTGCCCTCTACAGCTCCCTCTAGTACCATGGAAGTCGTTCCCTCATGTCTTAACAGATACGGTACCACAAAGTTATTTACATTTGTTTGTATGGTACTGTTCGTACTGTGCCGTCAAATATATATACAGGGTGTAAATTGTAAGTTGACAAAACCAGATTAACTCGAAAAATAAGCTTCAGACGAAAAAATGTGTAGAATTCCAACTTGATTATTTTCGAGGAGGACGTCTGCTGGTGCTAAAAGTAGCCCGCCACCCCAGCCTCAGGGGTTGGGGCAATTGGCAACTTTAAATTTTCGAATGGGAACCCCCATTTTTTATTGCAGAATCAGATTCTACATAAAAAACTACGTACATTTTGTCTTAAACATTTGTTTCGATTCTTGGTAGTTGGCGCTGTAATTCAAAAAAACTCATGTTCTCATTTTTGCGTGGATAATGGTTATGGATAAATAAAAAATACTTATTTACTTCGTAAATTTTGATTCACTAAAACTCTCCCTCTCTACCCATAGGCTGGGGTTTGAGAGAGAGGAATTAGAGTTTTACAAATGTTGACCCAAACACTGTATTAATTTTTTCCGCAGATTCGGATAAGTTTTGTTTGTTTCGTGGTCATGAGGCCACACAACTTTTAATTATCAAACAAATCATCTGACTATCTAACTAATCAAACATCCTACTTACTAACGAGTGAACTCATTTTTTATTTATCCGTAACCATTTTCCACGCAAAAATGAAAACATGGGTTTTCTTGAATTACAGCGCCAACTACCAACAATCAAAACAAATGTTTCAGACAAAATGTACGTAGTTTTTTTTATGTAGAATTTGATTCTGCAATACAAAAATGGGAGTTCCCATTTGAAATTTTAAAGTTTCTTCCCGCCCCACCCCCGGGGGTGGGGTGGAGGGTTAATTTTAGCACCAACAGATGTCCCCCTCGAAAATAATCAACTTTGGATTTTACACATTTTTTCGTGTGAAGCTTATTTTTCGAGTTATTCTGGTTTGTCAACTAAAAGACTACACCCTGTATATATATTTCTGTGATGTAAGGCTTCACACATACACCCTAGCTGCCTTATATTAATACTAATCTCAGCGCTGTACTAAAAGAACGTATGTACAGGGTGTTTCAAAAATGACCGGTATATTTGAAACGGCAATAAAAACTAAACGAGCAGCGATAGAAATACACCCTTTGTTGCAATATGCTTGGGACAACAGTACATTTTCAGGCGGACAAACTTTCGAAATTACAATAGTTACAATTTTCAACAACAGATGGCGCTGCAAGTGATGTGAAAGATATAGAGGACAACGCAGTCTCTGGGTGCGCCATTCTGTACGTTGTCTTTCTGCTGTAAGCGTGTGCTGTTCACAACGTGCAAGTGTGCTGTGGACAACATGGTTTATTCCTTAGAACAGAGGATTTTTCTGGTGTTGGAATTCCACCACCTAGAACACAGTGTTGTTGACGAAGTTTTCAACGGAGGTTTAATGTAACCAAAGGACCGAAAAGCGATGCAATAAAGGATCTAATCGAAAAATTTCAACGGACTGGGAACGTGACGGATGAACGTGCTGGAAAGGTAGGGCGACCGCATACGGCAACCACAGAGGGCAACGCGCAGCTAGTGCAGCAGGTGATCCAACAGCGGCCTCGGGTTTCCGTTCGCCGTGTTGCAGCTGCGGTCCAAATGACGCCAACGTCCACGTATCGTCTCATGTGCCAGAGTTTACACCTCTATCCATACAAAATTCAAACGCAGCAACCCCTCAGCGCCGCTACAATTGCTGCACGAAAGACATTCGCTAACGATATAGCGCACAGGATTGATGACAGCGATATGCATGTGGGCAGCATTTGGTTTACTGACGAAGCTTATTTTTACCTGGACGGTTTCGTCAATAAACAGAACTGGCGCATTTGGGGAACCGAAAAGCCCCATGTTGCAGTCCCGTCGTCCCTGCATCCTTAAAAAGTACTGGTCTGGACCGCCATTTCTTCCAAAGGAATCATTGGCCCATTTTTCAGATCCGAAACGATTACTGCATCACGCTATCTGGATATTCTTCGTGAATTTGTGGCTGTACAAACTGCCTTAGACGACACTGCGAACACCTTGTGGTTTATGCAAGATGGTGCCCGGCCACATCGCACGACTGACGTCTTTAATTTCCTGAATGAATATTTCGATGATCGTGTGATTGCTTTGGGCTATCCGAAACATACAGGAGGCGGCGTGGATTGGCCTCCCTATTCGCCAGACATGAACCCCTGGGACTTCTTTCTGTGGAGACACTTGAAAGACCAGGTGTACCGCCAGAATCCAGAAACAATTGAACAGCTGAAGCAGTACATCTCATCTGCATGTGAAGCCATTCCGCCAGACACGTTGTCAAAGGTTTCGGGTAATTTCATTCAGAGACTACGCCATATTTTTGCTACTCATGATGGATATGTGGAAAATATCGTACTATAGAGTTTCCCAGGCCGCAGCGCCATCTGTTGTTGACAATTGTAACTACTGTAATTTCGAAAGTTTGTCTGCCTGAAAATGTACTGTTGTCCCAAGTATATTGCAACAAATGGTGTATTTCTATCGCTGCTTGTTTAGTTTTTATTGCCGTTTCAAATTCACCGGTCATTTTTAAAACACCCTCTATAAGATGCCTTGTGCCGAAAGGAGAGATTAATTCTATGACAAGGGCGTGCGCTACTGAAGCTCTCAGTAGTAAAATACACGAATACATTCAACATTAAAATATATTGATATAATTAAATACTCTTACTAATTTACATTGTCTACATTCAGGTCCCATCCTCCTTCACGTACGCTCTGTATACTGCATGTATGCATCTCCTCGATATCTTCCCACATTTTCTATTATCTCCAGAACTACTTGACTTAACAACTCCCAGTTACTTCCTTGGATATTTTTGAAGTTTTTATTAAGTTGTTTTCGAATTGCACACCGGCGGTGACCATCATTTCGAATGCAGGACTCAAGTCTCTTCTCAAAATCCTCCATCACACGGACTAAAATCTCTGCAGGGATGGCAGCAATTTCTTGAATTCTTCAACTCGTCCAAATTTCGTGGTTTGTGGTTATAGACACAGTTCTTAAGGTACCCCCACAGAGAAAAAGTCACTTACTGACAAGTCGGTAGACCTGGGAGGGCAAGGAACATTGCCAAAACGTGAGGTGATCCGGCCAGGAAACATGCGTCTAAGAATTGCCATTGAAGTGTTTGCGGTGTGCGATGTTGCCTCATCCTGTTGGAATCAAACGCGTTTTAAAGGGATGCGTCGTCTTCTTAGTTCTGGTTTCAAGAATGTTTCAAACATATGAATGTAACGAACCGAATTAACAGTAACTGTGGCTCGTTCTCTTTAAAAAAAGTTCCAATAATGCCAAAAGAGCGAAGAGCACACCAGACTGTTACTTTTTCTGAGTGTAGAGTACGCTGGCTTGGTGTGGATGCTCTGGAGCCCAGTAACGTAGGTTTCGCTTATTCACGGTCCCGTTTAAATGAAGATGAGCTTCGTCGCTCATCGATAAAATTTTATTTTCATTCGATCCCAAAATCACTTGCATTCTGTAAGTGAAGTCTTCTCGTACAGCAAAATCAGTTTCCTTAAGTTGTTGGACAATTAGCATTTTGTAGAGATGGAATTTTAATTCTTTATGCAAAATTCGTCTAACCTATTCACGATTGATTCGTAACTCACTAGCATGACGTCTGGCTGACCGTCCTGGGCTTCTGACTGCCGCTTGCCTTACCCTTTCAACATTTTCTGGTGTCGTTACTCTGCGTCTCGGGCCACAATGCTTCTTATCCAGTATGCTTCCAGATGATCTGAAGTTTTCCACCCATCTGAGGATTGTGTTACGGCTCTGAACAGCTCCATGTCGACCGACATTAAACCGCGCACGAAACAATTGCTGTGTAGCAATAATAGACTCACCACTTTTCACGAAACTATCATAGACAAACACCCGACGTTGTCCCACTGCGCCGTAGTGACTGAGTAAGTCAAATGGCGTCTTGTGTGGATCAGAACTATCCCCACCACGACCACCTCCCACCACCGCGCACTCAGTACTACGCAGTTCAAAACCGTCCGTCTCCCGTGTGACACCCTGTACTAACTCGTAGCCTCTTCGAGGGCAAGTCACTTAATCAAATATTTTTCAAGTGAGCCAAAAGGTCGAAAAAGGAAGGAACATTAGGGTTTAACGTTTGTCGACAGGGTCATTACAGATGGAACGCAAGCTTGGGTTGGGTAAGGGTGGAGGAAAATTGGACAGGTCCTCTTTAAAGCAACTATCTAGGTACTGTATTTAGGGAAACCACTGAAAGTTTAAATCTCTATGATCGTTGTCTCATTGTTGAATCACTACAAACGAAAGTTTGGGTATTTTTACGTAGTGCAAGAAAGAAAGAACAAGCGACGAGACCTTCCAATTGCGTCCTATAACCGGCTTGTAAAGTGATAAATAATCACGCGGCTTGGTCTGTGACTGCGCATTACCTGACCACTTTCAGTCACTTTCAAACGAGAGACTTCCTTGTTTCAATCGATTACCCGTGACAAGTGAGTTTACTGCAGCGTCCTGGCGTGTAATACCCATTCCGAGACTCTACTGACACGAGTGGTCGTGTTTGTTTGCATGTACATGCCAAAATTACGTGCATTGTATGCGATGTTTGCTGTACAGTTTGACACCTGAACGCTGAAAGTGAGGTTGTGATAAATCGTCCTTTTTACAAGATGTCGGACTATATTAATAGAATTAAGTAACTAGCAAATGTAACAGAGTTAAATAATGACCAAAGTGACATTCATAATGGATGTCTTGATGAAAATCGTATGGTAAATCATCCACATTGCTAAGAACTCAAAGAACAGGAAATTGATGTCCAAGCATTTGAGAGACCACATTTGTTTACTTATGTACATACAAATACACCACAAAATTTTAAGATGGAAGTAGGTAGCACCTTTTTTGCATTATCTTCTGTGCATTTTTTTTTTTTTCAGAGTGCGGAATAATACCGGAACAATGTTTTTTCTCTTTCGGTGACTTTTGTTACTATTGAAACAATTTATGTTCTTATTTACGTACAGTGTAAAATATCAAGTCTTCTTGGTACCTTTGTAATATGTACCGAAAACGAAGAAAATTATAAAAAAAATGAGATTAAGAACAAACAAAGGCACAAAATTCAATACCATAAGATAAGTGAGTGCTTCGAGAACTGATTAACTTTCGGTGTTAGCAGACGTAGTCACAGTGCCTTGCTTCTGTGCATGCGCAGTCTTCAGCATCCTCAAGATTGTAGAACCCTACACTCGGCTAAGTCAACAGATAATTGATGTTGCCGACCTGCTTGCAATGTGATTGGCGGTTGATTTACACGCTGAGTCGCGCTCTCACCGTGAGTACTCTCTTTAGACAAGGAAGTCTGTTATATGAAACAAGCTGTACGCGCCAGGTACAGCACAAAAAGTTACGAGATCTCCCGGCTTGTTCATCTATCGCTGTGTCCCGTAAGACAGCCCCCACGCCTGCGGCCTCTGCTGAGGGGCCTTGATATTAAAGCCTATTTCACGCAATGAACGCATGAGTAGGAGCGGCCAGATTTAGCACCAGCGTACGTCATCTAGCCTGCGTGAAAGTCCCTTGCACCATTAGTCTTACCTTTAGCGTTACGTCTTTTATCATCAATGGTGCAGGAGTAGGCCAACAGCGTTGAATAACTCACTGTATGTTAAACGTTTAACGAAAACAGTTACAGGACACGTCTTTTCAACTAACTAACGCTCGAATTCTATACCCTTGTACAGTTCACTATTTCCACCTTTACACAGATATGCATCTAGTAACGTTCGCCACAGGATTGAGTGAAGATAACACTACAGATAGATCTAGATTGTTTTCTGTTTTTCCTGCACTTTCTTTTACCTGTTTTCTCCTTCATTTTCATGATACACTGAAAGAAATTTTTCGGTATAAGTCTTGTAAAGTTATTTCTTTGAAAGCTGCTTTCTCTTCATGCAGTTGTCATCAATGTTGCAGCTATTTTCATTTTGTTCTGATGCTGTTTTTTTTTTTCTCGTTCAACATGTTGAAATTCGTTCTCATTAACGAACAATATGATGACGTAATTTTGTATGAAACTGTAGATAGACGTAATGAGTATCTTTAAAAGTATTGTGTGAATAGAATAGAACCATATCGACAGGTCGACAGAGAAGACCACCAACAAAAAGTCGGGAACGAAAACAATAAGGCAATTGTTGTGTACGACTACGTATTGGCAGGTGGAGAATATCAGTATCTGAACATTGTCACATCTGTCATTTCTGTGTGAACCGCGAATAAAGTATTAGTAACTTAACGTGCAGTGTTGCTCATAAGGCAGAATTCCATTAATTCCATTAAGCTTAAAACTCGGTAAGCTGTAAATACACCGTTTTCGATTGTAGGCAGCATGGACTGTTTAGTGGTTCCGTGGACACTGAAATGAAACAGAAAATATGGTGACGCATTTTCTTCTCGTGTTTTGATGCAAAGAACTTGAACCTTGAATGTACGGTGTGCTGATGGCATTGTACTTGCACTGATTACGGAGACGACAGATAATTTGGCATAAACCGCGAACTGTTGATTCACGATACAGTAAACTTAGTATACTGTCATATTGCGGGCGGATATACTGTGAAATGAGTCGAGCCGCGATCAAATAGTAAAGCATAAATCTGAAAACTGTGGCTATAATGACTAATAAACATCATCACATCGGGTTACGTCACGCGTTAATGGAAAATGCGTGTCCTACGTTCGTCGAATCATGCAGATACGCAAATTGGTATTAATCAGGTAAACATCGAGCATTCCTGTTACATTCGCATCAGACGCCCACGATCAAGGAGACCAGAAAGACAACACTATGTACTGGATTGTGCGCTCAAGAATCACTGAATAACAATGCGATCGGCGACGACTCGCCGACAACACCAGCATGTGGAGACTTTCTGAAGGAACTTTGACTAAGAAAAACTGCGAACTATATTTATCTAAGCAGTGATGTAAAAAATAATTTTACAGAACCAGTAGTAATTTTTCATTGTCACTGATTTTATGTAACTAAGCTATCATTTTGGACTTTTGTTCTAACTTCTTTTCAGTAACATTCAGAATAATAGTTAAAACTTGATTTCACTCATTAAATTATTTCTTTCCATAATTATTCAGTAGATCCATTAACTCCCAATACTGTCCTTATTGTTGTAAATTATTGTTCTTAACACTAATGACGTAAAAGCTAAACAGTTTTGTTTCTTTTTATTCGCTTTTTAATTGCCAACGCCTCTTTATTTGTGTAGTTTGTTAGTGTTTATCTTTGCATATTTTACTGTTTTGCATTTAGTTTCGCGTGAACTGCAGTGATGTGCTGATGAAGTACACGCACTATACATTATCCATTACATTAGCAGCCAATAGCATGCCACGAGTTGTTCAATTTTTTTTTTTTTTTAAGGGAATACCTTATCAATGGCAATTTGTTTGATTTGAACTAATGGGTGACCACAAATAATGTTATAATTTTTGAGAAATAATTTGCGTGAGTGTAATGTACAGATACACTGGGAGTATTCCTGCTTTCATTTACCTTAAAACTCCTGTCCGCGAGAAGTTAAGAGATGACGGATGATGCTTACTTTAACCTTAGTAGTTGAACGCAGTCGGTTCTAACTCAGTCAGTATTCGAGGAGATACTGTTTCGGATAATGTAGCAAAATTTTGTGACACCACTTAATCCCATACCTTCACAAATGAGGATTTTTGGCACGCACGATCATGTCTGTTCAAACATATTTCGGGCTTGTAGCCGATCGTCCTTTCATTTATCCCACGATATTTCGACTGCACATCTGCCAGCCATCGTCAGTTGAGCCATCGAAGACTGACGAAGCTTTGTTCCGTTCCACAATATATAGCGCGCTGCGAATGTTCCCCTCATGCATCAAAATCGAGTTGACATGTGAACAACACGTATCGGCGGCAGCGCCCTTGCTTGCGGAAGTATGAAACTCAGCTGCCCTGAGCATTACCGCTCGCCGCGGCTGTTAGCGCACTGAATCGTCTTCGATTCCTTTCAGATTACGCTGATACAATAGCTTCCTACTTAGCACTCATATACAACCGCTCGCTCACCGATAGATCTGTACCTACAGATTGGAAAATTGCGCAGATCGCACTAGTGTTTAAGAAGGGTAGTAGGAGTAATCCATCTAACTACAAACCTGTATCATTGACGTCGGTTTGCAGTAGGGTTTGGAGCATATACTGTATTCAAACATTATGAATCACCTCGAAGGGAACGATCTATTGATACGTAATCAGCATGGTTTCAGAAAACATTGCTCTTGTGCAACGCAGCTAGCTCTTTATTCGCACGAAGTAATGGCCGCTATCGACAGGGGATCTCAAGTTGATTCCGTATTTCTAGATTTCCGGAAAGCTTTTGACAACGTTCTTCACAAGCGACTTCTAATCAATCTGCGGGCCTATGGGGTATCGTCTCAGTTGTGCGACTGGATTCATGATTTCCTGTGAGGAAGGTCGCAGTTCGTAGTAATAGACGGCGAAACATCGAGCAAAACTGAAGTGATATCAGGTGTTCCCCAGGGAAGCGTCCTGGGACCTCTGCTGTTCCTGATCTATATAAATGACCTGGGTGAGAATCTGAGCAGTCCTCTTAGGTTGTTCGCAGATGATGCTGCAATTTACCGTCTAGTAATGTCATCCGAAGACCAGTATCCGTTGCAAAGCGATTTAGAAAAGATTGCTGTATGGTGTGGCAGGTGACAGTTGACCCTAAATAACGAAAAGTGTGAGGTGACCCCCAAGAGTTCCAAAAGAAATCCGTTAGAATTCGATTACTCGATAAATAATACAATTTTCAAGGCTGTCAATTCAACTAAGTACCTGGGTGTTAAAATTACGAACAGCTTCAGCTGGAAAGACCACATAGATAATATTGTGGGGAAGGCGAGCCAAAGGTTGCGTTTCATTGGCAGGACACTTAGAAGATGCAACAAGTCCACTAAAGAGACAGCTTACACTACACTCGTTTGTCCTCTGTTAGAATATTGCTGCACGGTGTGGGATCCTTACCAGGTGGGATTGACGGAGGACATCGGAAGGGTGCAAAAAAGGGCAGCTCGTTTTGTATTATAACGTAATAGGGGAGAGAGTGTGGCAGATATACGTGAATTGGGATGGAAGTCATTACAGCAAAGATGTTTTTCGTCGCGGGGAGATCTTTTTACGAAATTTCAGTCACCAACTTTCTCTTCCGAATGCGAAAATATTTTGTTGAGCCCGACCTACACAGGTAGGATTCTCATCAAAGTAAAATAAGAGAAATCAGAGCTCGAACAGAAAGGTTTAGGTGTTTGTTTTTCCCGCGCGCTGTTAGGGAGTGGAATGGTAGAGAGATAGTATGATTGTGGTTCGATGAACCCTCTGCCAAGCACTTAAATATGAATTGCAGAGTAGTCATGTAGATGTAGATTAGAACAAAGAGAGCAGATGACGGGGTTCCATCCACTGTTCAATAAGTAGCCACTATCATGGTTCATCAGCTTTTCATAGTTTTGTTATAGTCTATTGAATGTCCAGTGGAAATACAGTGTTCAGGAATAGCGGACTTACTTGGCTGCAAAAGACGAGTACAACGTTGATGTTCAGTGCTGCGTTCTCTCACAGTATGTAAGGTCTGTCCTATGTAAGCCACACCACATTGACAAGGTGTTTTGCAAATTCTGACCTTCCGCAGTAGCAAGTCGTCTTTCAATGGTACGAAACAGTCTGCAATCTTAGATGATGGATGGGAAATCGCTTTCACCTGAAATTTACAGAGGATTCTTACTATTTTAAACGAAATGTTGACCACAAAAGGAATAAAAGCTGAAAGTTTTGTAGTCGTGTTCTCCTCTTTATCCATTTCGTGGTTCTATGTTTTAAATGACAGTGCCCTGTTAACCTTCTGGGTGGAATATCAATCTCTTCTTAACACTGTCTTTAGGTGGGCGAGCTCTTTAGGCAAACTATCTTGACCTGAGACAGTGTGAGCTCTGCGTACGAATGTTTTAAGCGCGCTCGTAGTGTTCGATGGGTAATGACAACTTGACACTTGCAAATAAAAATCATTATGAGTGGGCTTACATAAAATAAATAGCCCAGAGAGCCATCATTTTTTCGTAAAACCAAGACCTCCAAGAAAGGCAGACAGTCATTTTTCTTTACTTCCATAGTGAACCGAATGTTTTCATGAATGGAGCTGAGGTGGTGAAGAAATTCTATGAAGTTATCTTCTTCATGAGGCCACACTGAAAATATCGTACGCATACCCCCAACATAGAGTTGGTTTAATGTTAGCTGATTCACGTGCTCTGTCCTCGAAATCCTCCATAAAAAGGTTGACCACCAAAGGAGACAAAGGGCTGCCCATGGCGACGTCGCCAGTCTGTTCTAAATATTCTTGGTTGAACATAAAATAGGTTGAGGCCAGAACATGCAGAAACCGGGCAATGATATCCACCTGAAACTTTTTGCCAGTTAGTGCCAATGAATCTTCGAGAGGGGCCTTTGTAAAAAGTAATACCACATCAAAGCTAACCAAACGGCCAGACTGCTTAGAGGAAGAGCCCCAGTCTGTTGATGAAGTCAACCGAGTTATGGATATGATGTGATCATTTGTCCACTAAAGGTCTCAGCAAAGAAGCGAGATATTTGGTTAAATCATGTGTAGGAGCTCCAATGTTGCTCACTATTGGACGTAATGGAACACTTTCCTTGTGAATCTTTGGAAGGCCATACAGTCTTAGTGGTACACAATCATATGGTCTTAAGCTCTTAAAGATGTGCTGTTTTAAAGAGGAGGAATTCAGTAGTAGAGAAGTTTTCCGCTGCACGCGTCCTGTACGTTCATAACCAATCCTCCTGTTGGTAGAATCACTTAGCAGACCATAGATTTTATCATCATACACGCTACGAGGTAACAAAATGGTTGCATTATCTTTGTCAGCCTTCAGTAATACTGTATTAGGGATTTCGTAGTGCATCACTTTCAGCAGATGTTGATGACGAGCTTTCAAAAGATCACAGATGGTGTCCCTTCTTATTCCTTCTGCAGCACATCCGAAGGAAGGCGTCGTACAGCTTCTTCAACACCTCGCACAGAGCTAATTAAAGGGGGTGCTCTACATGTAGGTGCAAAATTGAGTTCCTTGCTTAATACAGACACCGTCACATAGCCCAAATTTTTCTCCTTGAAATTAACAACGGAACGGCTTGCACTTATCTCTTGTGGCGACGACTGCTGTGTTAACAGATGATTACATTTTGACATCTGCCGCAAACATTTTTCCTTGTGCATCCAGTCGAATTTGGCCAAAATCACTCCATCAACCCAGTCCCATGGTACAGGAGAAAGATGTGTAGCGACGTTTAGATATAACTAGTACAATTGTTCTGAAATGACATGCAGTCATCGTCTTGTACAGCAACTCCTCTCTTTAACAATAGCATGGCTAGCTTTCTCAATAAGCGGCAGTCTTAATAAAATGCTTCACTCTAGCAAATTTTGGTATTATGCCATGGTCCCGACATCTCAGTAAAAAGGTTAAAGTACTTAACAGTTTTACTCCCGTACCACGTAGCTTGTCGAAACTTCGAACATGTAAGGCCATCCCTCCCACCCGGCAGATTAACAGGGCACTGTCATTCAAAACCAAGAATTAGGAAATGGATAAAGAGGAGAATACGCTGGCAATATCTTAGCATTTCTTCCTCTCGTGGGCAACATTTCTTTTATAATAGCAAGAATCCTTTGTAAATGTCAGGTTAAAGTAATCTTCCATCCACCATGTAAGATTGCAGATCCTTTGGGATCGGTAGGCGACTTTGTTCGTAACGGGAAACAAACCGTTGCTTTCGGTCGACACTGAGTATCTTGTGAAAGACCAGATGAGTAGTATTTGTTTGGGCTGATTCCAGCTGCACATTGCAAAAACGAAATTGCCATTATCTTCTGAAACACCAGAGAAAATGCGCCTGATGATGCTTAGGAAAGACATTTTGCATGTTCTCCGACGACAAAGTCGCGTCTCCAAAGTAGGCCGGCGATGCTACGAACTTCTATATTATCTTCTTGAAAGAAATGTTCGTAATTTGCCTAAACTACTGTTCATTTATTTCACACAGTCATGGCATAGACCTTACAGCCATTCTCAAGTGCATGTCGAAATGTTAGAATACACGAGGACGTGCTAAAAAGTAATACCTCCAAGTCTTTTATGTGGAAACTGCTAAAGCTTATTAAATAAACGTTATTAACATTCTATATCTTTACAGACAAAGAAATAGAAAATTGAAGAGAGAGAGCGAGAAAGACAATTTCTATCTGCTGCAGCCAGTTCTTAATAATAACGCACAACTTTTCAGATCAGCCACCTGACTGCAGTCTACTGCGACAGCAGCTGACACCGGTCCTAACAGGGAAAGCTGAAAATATCTCGGCCTGTTACCAAAAAACCGTGATTCGTAAGACACAAATTCTCGTTTTTCGAATTAGTCGTCTTCCACAGAAACACACTTTGCTCTGCGTTTTTCCAACGAGTAAATTCCATCCACAAAGCGAGGTTCTGCAACGTCAGCAATATAACTGCAGCTGTCATTATTTCTTCGCTGGATCCTAAATGTTTTCCAGTCGTATATTTCTTTCAATGTGTCAGCCGGTGGAAATCAGAAGGCACCACATTTGGTGAACAGTGCTGCCTTTTCCAGCAATTCGTACTGAACCGCTCCTTCCGTCTCGACCACGAAGTTTTCGTGGCGTCGGGCTAAGTCTCATTCGGCAGGACGACTGTTCAAACTCAAGTCCGGACACCTTGGTTTGGGTTTTCCGGGATTTCCCTAAATCGCTCCAGGTAAATGCCGGGATGGTTCTTTTGAAAGGGCACGGGCGATCTCTTTTCACATCCTGAAATAATCCGAGCTTGTGTTCTATCTCTAATTACCTCGATATCAGCATGACGTTCCCTCCTTCCTAATCCCTACTCGCGGCCTCTGACAGAACGCACGCTCTTCGGAGGCTCAAGCTACAGAGGCTATTCTGACTACGCTGCAGTGGTTTCGCTGGGAAGCTCTTCCTACATACAGTCCCAATCTCTCCCCATGCGATTTCCATATGAATGTAGCCGTGATGGGCATCCGTGGCCGTCGATTTCTTTCAGGTGAAGAGGTGCGCACTTGGATGCAACCATGGTTCCGCAGTCAATCGAAGACACATTTTCATGGAGGCATTGACCATCTTGTCTCACATTGGGTTAAATGTATTAACAGTTATGGCGATTACTTTTGAAATAATAAACAGCTTACTTGCTTTTTTCCCATTTGTCAAGTTTTCCTTATCCGTAGAAGCGCAAGCATACAATCAGACAATGAAACGTTGAGTTAGAAGTCATATATATTCGTAGATAGGTCACAGACCTCTCAGTGGCGACACTATCGGATTTGTCGGCAGATGGCACGTGTAAATTTTTGTCCCCCCGCCCCCCTAACCTCTTCTTAGTTAATATCAGAAACGTAGTTAGTATCAGAAATGACGTCACGGCACAGACCTCTGGTACTAGTGGTAGTATAGGGTGGTCGGATAACATCTGCGCTCTGCCAATCGCTTCAGCTGCATGGCTAAGGATACTTTTCATTGAGTCGCATAGTTATTGTGTCAGACGCTGGGCGTCGCATGAAAGACGTGATGCGCAATATGTTTTTGGGCTGACTTCAGCTATATATTGCAAAAATGAAATTGCTAATAGCTGTCAAAACTCCACAGAAAATTCGCCTGACGACTCTTAGGAAGGATAAGCAATATACATTTTTTGCAATAGTTATGATGTTGATTGAGTCAAATGAAATTTTAAAGAAATGACTTTCATATTCTTTTTTTGGATGGACTTCTTTGTAGGGGTTTCGTGTTGGAGTTATTATCTGAGACAAGTCTGACGTTATCCGTTAATGTTGTATATGTTTATGAACAATACACAAACTACAGTTACGAAAGGTGTTCTTATTTTATTCAAGAGAAGTTAGAGTAGAAGTATTCAACTATCTTACCGCAGTAACGACACATTGAGAAGAAGTATTTCATAGCGGGACACAAGACCATGGTCGAGTCATTAAAAGGTAACGAAGAAACGATGTAAAACCTTCATTAAGTAAATCACGTTCAACAAAACGGAGTACTACATCTGTGGCGATCGTATCGAAGGACATTGAACCTGCAATTCAAACTACATCGCTTCACCTGGAAGCACTTGGTTGCATTGCTCAAGGGTCTTCGTCTGTTAACTCTGCCATTGAGACACGGAAGATTACAGTTACGTGATCCACATCGGAGAACAGGTTGCGTTAAGCAGGTCCCATACAACTAACGGGCTTATTGTATGAGTGTTAATCAATAGTGTCCTCATTCCTTACTGTTTGTTCTCGTGTGGTAAATATTACTTCTGGTGATGGATTGTATAACCACACTGTTGGTAGGACATGGATTTTATGGCACATTTAGCCAATTGAGGGCTCTTCCATCTTACATCATGTGGCTATAATTAACTCCATTAAAACGACTGAAAATGGAAGATTAAGAAGATTAATTTTCTAAAACCGGCGGCTTTTAATAATGGACATTGTGGCAGAGGTTGGTTGAAATGGCTTTGAGCACTATGGGACTTAGCATCTATGGTCATCAGTCCCTAGAACTTAGAACTACATAAACCCAACTAACCTAAGGACATCACACAACACCCAGTCATCATGAGGCAGATGTGGCAGAGGCAAATTATATTTATAGTAACTGATATACATACGAAGTAAACGATTCGAGATTCGGAATAAGAAAACAACCTCGACCAGTTTCATGCATTGCCTTTTATCACAGTAAATGAATGTATTCATGTGTAAAAACAAGTTATCAGTCACAGATTTCTCTCAGTACAACACAAACGTAAATACACGGTGTCGTTGGGTGGTTTTTCACTTGAAATCTATCTGTCTAAAGTGGGGGAATTCCTTTATATGCACTCCCTCTTGACATGTTTTCACATCAAAATGTGTTTTCTCCTTGACAAAAACTTCTTACCGTACATGACAATGCACATGGGCTGTAGTGACGTGTTTGTCTTGTTGATAATAATAAGAGAGAGTAGGTGCCAGGAGGTGACCTCTTTCTCTCTATTAGTACCGAGCTTAACGTTGTCTTCTGACGGACGGATCACCATTAACTGTGTCCCAGTTATCACTCAATTACGCACTAGGGAAAGCTTTGAGATTTAGCACTGGACAATGGTGTGTAGTATGTTAATCATCAATTTAACGCCACATTATATCATCTCCCTGACGCTACAATACTGATGATTAAAATATTTTTGACCTTTACTAAGTTGAGGGCCACAGTTCTCATGTACATTACCAATATCTGTCGTAGTGGCATATATCATTTTTCAGCTGATAACGCTAACTGTTGATGACAAAATTCAATTACGAGAATGCATACATAAATCCGTCAGCAAGAATCTTAAGAAAATCGCGCCCTGTGTGAAACTTAATGTAATCACAGAATCTGACTATGAACTTTGGTAAAAGAAAACTGATTACTTTGAAAGTAAAGTTGATCCCTGCTAACCAGATTCTTATCACTATGCATCCTCATGTAAAAATTGAGGCTGTTTTGAGGAAGAAACCAGATACAGTTTTATAACTGCTCTAAATGTGCAGCGACTCTGAGTCAACTCGAAGTACCATCCTCACGTTGGCCTGTTTATTTTACAACTTGCTGGATCTGCCTGGGCTAAATGGTATTATTTTTCTTCGTTTCTCTTTAGTCGCCTATCTTCTAACTTGTCTGATGCAGCCAACCTCATCTCAGGTTAGCACTTGCAACCTATTCCTCAGTTACTTGCTGGATGTATTCCAATCTTCATATTCCTCTACAGTTTTTACCCTCTACAGCTCCCTCTAGTACCACGGAAGTTATTCCCTGATGTCTTAACAGTTGTCCTACTACCCTGCCCCTTCTTCGTGTCAGTGTTTTTCGTACATTCCTTTCCTCGCCGGTTCTGCGGAGAACCTCCTCATTCCTTGCTTTACCAGTCCACTTAATTTTCAACAGTCTTCTGTAGCACCACGTCTCAGATGCTTTGGTTCTCTTCTGTTCCAGTTTTCCCACAGTCCCTGTGTCACTATCATACAATGCTGTGCTCCAGACGCACATTCTCAGAAAGTTCTTCCTCAAATTAAGCTCTATGTTTGATGCTAGTGGACTTCTTTTGTCCACGTGTAACCTTCCCCACACTTATCGACCTTAATGACACTGAAAAATTAAACCGCGTGCACCTAATGTAAATTTGGGAAAACCAAGCGTCACCGAAGTTAATTTGTCGGTAAAGAGGGAGGAAAGGGTTACATCTAAATGAAAGGAAAATGCAAATGAAGTTGGTGAAAATTAATTTTGAGAAAGGGGTAAAATTAATAAAGAAAGTAAATGTGCGGTGGTTACGTTAACAATTAATTGGCGTTAATTAGATATTTGAGATTTAGGGAAAATTACGGTCGACAGTCCTACGGACAACTACTATAATAACTGAAAATGAAAGACTAATGCACATATAATAAGCACTAAAAGCGTGGCAACTGAAGGTTGACACGTGCTGTGTGAAAACTGAATGTTTGTCAGAAGTAATAAATTTCGCTACACTCTGACTTAATTTAGCAAAAGAATTAATAAAACCGGAAAATTGAAAGTTAATTTAGTGACTGAAATTAATAGTGAACTTTGTTTCTGAAGCACTACGAAATTCAATAAAATAAGGTTAGTCTTGGGCTACCTCAACAAACATTTCAAAAGCTACTTGAATCAATGCAATTTAGAAATAAGAGATTTGACTTTGAACTTGAATTAAATGATTCTGAACAATTAACAATAGTAAAACTTAGTACATACCAAGCTGAGCTGCAGTCACAGATCAGCTAAAATATGGTAACAAAACTTGCACTCTTTAATTTCTGCTTGTGTAATCTAAATATTGTAGCCAGCTATGAATACTTTAAATGAACTTTGAAATTAAAGCAGTGAAATGGAATGATATTACTTTAATGCTGGCGTATGAATTTCTACGACACTCGGGTTCATTCCAGAAAAGGAAGGAACCCTGCTTGGTAATGCAATTGGGACAATGAGCAACAAAGGTTCATGCTAAGTTGCTGTAATTTACTGATGCAACAGTTTGAAAAGCTGAGGTTTGCCATACAGTTCTAAAACTCTACGTGCTTTTAGTCTCCCTTGTTGGTTGATTGACGGTTTGCAGTCGTCGATCGGCGAGGTGGCGACAGTCACTCATTGTCGGCCGTCGCTGTTGCAGAAGGTGGATGTTGGCGCGCCTTCTTCTCAACACGGTCACCAGACGAAACGGGCTCTTGATGTACACCAGCTAATGCTTCGCGTCCACGACACCGTGTCAGAAACTATCATAGCAAGTCGAGCGCAATTACGTGCTGCCAAACCCCGAAAGCGCGGCAACTCGCGGGAGCGTCACACAACACACCTGCTCCACCGCCCTACTCCAGCCAGACCCCCTCTGCCCGCGCTCCACGCGGCAGAGTTAACACTACCAAAGATCCTAAACACTTTGGTTCTCCACACGACCTATCGATGTAATCGTTCGATAGCACAGTTTTCCCTAGGTCAGACTCAGCGTAAAAATACAAATAATATTTACAAAACAAACCAATTATACATCGACATAAATACATATGATAGTAGAACAATTACAATATATAAAGACACAGAACCGTCATATCTTCAGGTAACAAAACAAGGAAAAAATTTATAGTACAATAGATGGAAATAGGAGGATATGCATTTCCGGCGTTACACAGGAAAGCCCTTTTTGCCAGTGCTAGTTTGCTTTTGATGTTCTCCTTACTCCGTCCGTCGAGGGTTATTTTGCAGTCTAGGTAGCAGAATTCCTAAACTTCATCTACGTCGTGATCAACAATCCTGATGTTAAGTTTCTCGCTGTTTGTATTTCTGCTATTCTCATTACTTTCGTCTTTTTTCTATTTACACTCATTCCATATTCTGTATTCATTAGAGTGTTCGTCCCAATCAGCAGATCCTTTAATTCTTCTTCACTTTCAATGTGGATAGCAATGTCTTCAGAAAATCTTATCATTGATATTCTTTCACCTTGAATTTTAATTCCGCTCTTGAACTGTTTTTTATTTCCGACACTGCTTCTTCGACGTATACGTTGAACAGTATGTGCGAAAGACTATACCCCAGTCTTACACCCTTTTTAATCCGAGTACTTCGTTCTTGGTCTTCCACTCTTATTGTTCCCTCTTGGCTCTTGTAAATATTGTATATTACCCGTCTTTCCAAGTAGGTGACCCCTATTTTTCTCAGAATTTCGAACATCTTGCACAATTTGACACAGTCGAAAACCTTTTTCAGGTCGACAAATCCTATGAACGTGTCTGGATTTTTATTTAGCCTCGATTCCATTATCAACCGCGATGTCAGAACTGCCGCTCTAATGCCTTTACCTTTCCTAAAGCGAAACTGATCGTCATCTAACACATCCTCAATTTTCTTTTCCATTCTGCTGTATATTATTCTTAGCAGCAACGTGGATGCATGAGCCGCTAAGTTGATTGTGCGATAATTCTCGCACTTGTGAGCTGTTGCAATCTTCGGAATTATGTTGATGATGTTTTCCCGAAAGTCAGATGGTATATCGCCAGACTCATACATTCTACACACCAACACGAATAGTCGTTTTGTTGCCAGTTCCGCCTTCTGCCTTATTTGATCTTACATCTTTCAAAGCTCTTGTAAATTCTGATTCTAATACTGGATCCACTATCCCTCCCGTATCGACTCCTGTTGATTCGTCTATCACGTCATCAGACCAGTCTATCTCTTTATCGAGGCTTTCAGTGTATTCATGCCACTTATCGGCTCTCTCTGCTGTGCTTAACAGTGAAATTCCCATTGTACCCTTAAAGTCATCACCTTTGCTTTTTAGTTTCACCGAAGGTTGTTTTGACTTTTCTATATTCTGAGTCAGTGTTTCCAACAATCATTTCTTTTTCGATTTCATCAAATTTTTCGTGCAGCCATTTCTCCCTAACTTCCTTGCACTTCCTATTTATTGTACAATGTCCTAGAAAAAGTTGAAACGCAGGGACTTTATACTGCAGCTGGGGGAGGAACTTGCTGAGAAGTACACAGCAACCAGGAAGACTAACACCTACATCACTCCTGAATATATTCCAGAGAGACAAGAAAAGCGAATACGTTGCCATGTGAAGAAAGTCTGACTGCGCTGGAAACAAATCGTTTGTAAAGTGACGTATGTGTAAGAAAACCATCTGCAATCAACTCAAATCAAAAGACTACTTATTTGTGCTCATAATGTGATGTTAGCTAGTAAAGGTACCCAGAAAAGGTATGTAACTTTTCTACCTCCATAGCAAGTTTTATTTCGGCATGGAGACCGTCCAGATGCCTGAGAAAGTCAGCGAGATGTTCCTCACTGTAGCTCCACACGACGAAATTGACGTCGATTTACCTGTACCGCACTTGAGGAGTTAGCATCTTGTAAAATTGGGTCATAAAATACATTCAATGATATCATCCTAAATTCGTCGTCATTTTCGTTATAGTACAGTTCAGTTACCATTTTTTGTCACATTCAAGATCTTTGAAGAAATGCTCTGAAACCACAGCGAATAATCTGGGGGAAAAGGTTTCGTATTGTTCATGTCCATCTTCCTACTAGCACCAAGACGACTCATGCGTATTACAGCATTTTAGTAGGTGTAGTTGTTTATTGTACACCTGCTACTTTATCGGACTTTTTTATGTTTTTTTTCTCTTATTTTTGGAAATCAACAAAAATCAGTACCAAACGTGTTTTGTATGATTACCAGTAATTACTAGGCAGCTCATCATTCACCATATTAATTAATGGTATGATAGTCCCTATGGTAGATAAGCGTGTTCACTGTGATCACATGCAACAATTTCAAAAAAGCGCTGGAAAACTTTCGATTCTATCTTCATGATAGACTATGAACCCTGCGTGCTATTTTGCTTCTATTTATAACTTACAACATCTTCAGAAATGTCAGTTTAACTGAAATGTAAAGCAGAAGTAAAGTATCTCTGACACTTTTGCTACTCGTCTTCCGCAACCCTCATCACTGTTAGCTGCCTCCGGCTGTTGGCAGAGCAAACGCCGGGCGTGTTGCTTTATGTATTGTCTTTCGAGATACAAAGGGCGTTCTTTTATGCCTACGACCCTTTGATCACTTCTGAAGGAGCGAATATGACTCTTATTTCATTTGAGTGGTAGTGAATGTAATAATTACAGAAGGGTTGCATTCAGTGACATGCGTCTGTCGGCAAAGTATTGTTAGCGGAGATTGGTCTGGCATTGTGCGTTGACGTGTTGAGCTGGTACCCGCAACGGTTTTTTTACTCGCAGATACGTGACATTAAAAAAGTGGTAGACTGGAGAGATACAAGGGGACTTGGGCGAAACTTTCACATTTTCATAGTTTTAAATAATGGCAGTATTTGGAATAAGTGTAGCCGGTGGGATAAGGGTAGATGTGGGAATGAAAGCATCTTTAAAAGTGAACCGAACGCCGAAAAACGAAAATCTTTGTATATACATTTCCTTGTACATAATCTGAACAAAATTCCTTACAGAGCATTTCAGGCTAAACGATATTTGACGTAAGAATGTAATCTTCGTGTCCTTTTTGTTTTTCATTTTTCTTTATGGGATGCAAAAATGTTAGTTGGTTTAGTTCTCTTGAAAAAGCTACACCCAGTTGTCCCGTGAATAAAGACGGGTTTTGATAAATACAATCCTATTCTTTGAAGCGTTTGTCCCTGTGACTTGTTTATAGTGATCGGAAAGGCAATTTTAATAGACAAATGTGTGTTGTCAATACTAAAAAAGGCATGGCTGGATGTGGTAGTACTATATTTTTTCCCGGCGTCTCTCAGCTGAGCATTAATTGTAATTTCACTGAGTTTTGTGACAACTGTGCATGCTGCATTGACTAAGCGCTGCTTAGCGTTTAGGTTCCTTATCAACATCGCAATAGAGTTTTACTTTAGTATAAGTGTATGTGGCGGTATTCTGACGGATCTAATGTATGTAACAATTCTACAGGATACAATCGGTTGTCACACCCCTCGTCAGACTGTACGAAGTCACAACTGTAGTAAATCTTTTCATTTCCCTTCACAATGTTCTTCACAATTTCATAATTTATTTTAGTTCAATTTACATTTTTTGGACCCACTATTGATGAGTCCATAAATTCCTTCACATTTTCGGCATTAATGGCGTTGGCTGTAAATACTGTCTGTGCTATTTCTGGGTTATCCATGATAAAGATGTATACAAACTGTACAGTTAATAAGTACTTTAAAACAAATAAAATTGTATTTGTAATAAGGTAGTATGAAAAGAGAGTCTCTTCTTCGTGAGTAATAAGTTTGCTTTGTAAAATATAGGTATGGAGCTGGGCATCCACGATGTGTTGCGAAAAATGGCTGTAGACTTGAGAAATAATATATATTGTCAAATGACATCTGGAAAGGGTTGAACGCTGGTTGTTCCTAAACAGATATTTTGTTCCATTTATATATTTTAGAAAAAATTTAGGAACTGTAACTGAAATGTCAGTTTCTGCTATCCCCTCAGTACGGCCTATTCAACGGCTAAACGCAGGCTTTCCAGCTCGACCCATCGGACTTACCGACACACGAACGCTATGGAAAGCTACAAATTACAATTGAGAAGGCTCATTTGAAGACCCGGTATGCATGTTTAGCTAAATCTCTCGTTGCTAGGAGGGGATAGCGGTGGGATACAAAATCCCGATTCCGCTAGTAACAAGTAATTGGAATGAGTGCAGCAAGATATAGGTACAGACTGTACGCAAATTAAAAAATAAAAAATACTTTACGAGTTGAGAGTGTTTGTGATGGTATTTTTGTGAATACAGAATCAAGGCAAATTTAGGAGCTCGGCAGTGCGAGCCCGCTTGTCAGTATGACGTTGCACCCTCTCCACCCTGTATGCCAGTACTGATCCGGTCGAGAAGGGTGTCATAAAGCCCAACGGCTCCTCTCCTGAGGCCTGCTGGCCACAAGTGCTGTATCTGGTTCTTGATATCCGAGATACTGGTAACAACCAACAACTGGGACCTCTACAGCTGAGACGGAGTCGACGTCCGAGCTAGTTCTACAGTTGTTCTGTTGGGAACGATACTGTCTGCTCCTATGTAAGTGGGTGTAAGGCTTCCATTGTCAGTTGTTGACTAGTCTGGTTTGGCAGTAGAAGACAGCGAAAGGAAGGCCGAAATTTTAAACTCCACATTTAAGCTATCGTTTACGCAGGAGGTCCGCAGCTCATGGTGTTGCGGTAGCGTTCTCACTTCGCGCGCACGGGATCCCGGGTTCTATTCCCGACGGGGTCAGGGATTTTCCCTGCCTGGAGATGACTGGCTGTTGTGTCGTCTTCATCATTCATCCCCATTACGGCCGGAGGAAGGCAGTGGTATTCCGCTAGGACCTTGCCTAGTACAGTGGTGCGTGTCTCCCGCATCGTCCTCTACGCTCCTCGGAATATGGGACCTCATCATCATTACGCAAGAGAATCGTAAAAAGGCAGTGTCCTTTGATCATCGCACAGAGTCCTGTAGGGATGACATAGAGAAATAACTGAAAGAGTTGAAAAGAAATAAGTCGACAGGTCCGGATGGTATCCTAATTCCGTTTTACAAAGAGTACCGATACTCTACGTCATTGGCCCCTTACTTAGTTTCCATTTATCGTGAATCTTTCAACCGGTGCAAAGTGCCAAGCGACTGTATATAAGAAGGGTAAAAGAACACACACTCAAAATCCTTAACGTCGATTTGCTGCCGTATTCTAGAGAATATTCTGAGTTCGAATATAATAAATATCATAGAGACCGAAAAGCTCATGGCCAAGAATCAACAGGGCTGTAGAAAGCATCACTCGGGCGAAATGCAGTTTGCTATTTTTTCAAATGGTATAAAAATGGTTCAAATGGCTCTGAGCACTATAGTACTCAACTGCTATGGTCATTAGTCCCCTAGAACGTAGAACTACTTAAGCCTAACTAACCTAAAGACATTACACACATCCACGCCCGAGGCAGGATTTGAACCTGCGACCGTAGCAGTCGCACGGTTCCGGACTGCGCGCCTAGAACCGCGAGACCACCGCGGCCGGCTCAAATGGTATACCCCGAACTATGGATGAAGGGCAACAGACAGAGTCCATATTTCTAGACTTGCGAAAAGCATTTGACACGGTATCCCACTGCCGACTGTTAACGAAGATACGTGCGTGCGGAATAGGCTCCTAGATATGTGACTGACTCAAACACTTCTTAATTAATAGAACCCAGTATGTTGTCCTCGACGGCAGGTTTTCATCGGAGACAAGGGTAACATCAGCAGTGCCACACGGAAGTGCCATAGGACAGTTGCTGTTTTCTATATACATAAATGATCTGGCAGGCAGGGTGGGCAGCAATCTGCGGTTGTTCGCTGATGATGCTGTGGTGTACAGTAAGGTGTCGAAGATAAGTTACCGTAGGTTGATACAAGATGACCTAGAAAACGTTTTTAGTTGATGTGATGAATGGCAGCTGGCTCTTAATGTACAAAAATGTAATTTAATGTGGATGAGTAGGTAAAATTGACCTGTATTGTTCGGATACATCATTGGTAGTGTCCTGGTTGACACAGTCACGTCGTTTAAATATCTGGGTGTAACGTTGCAGAGCGATATGAAATGGAACGAGCATGTGAGGATTGTGATAGGGAAGACGAATGGTCTACTTCGGTTTATTGGGAGACTTTTAGGATAGTGTGGTTCATTTGTTGAGGAGACCGCTTATGCCACCTATTCTTGAGTACTGCTCGGATGTATGGGATTGAGAGAAGACGTCGAAGCAATTCAGAGGCGAGCTGCTAGATTTGTTGCCGGTAGGTTCGATCAGCATGTAGGCGTTACGTATGCGCTTCGCGAGCGCACTTTGGAATACCTGGAGGATGGGCTGGAACGCGCTAGATTGGATTGCGTCAAAATGGCTCTGAGCACTATGGGACTTAACATCTGAGGTCATCAGTCCCCTAGAACTTAAAACTACTTAAACCTAACTAAGCTAAGGACATCACAGACATCCATACCCGAGGTAGGATTCGAACCTGCTACCGTAGCGGTCGCGCGGTTCCAGACTAAAGCGCCTAGAACAGCTCGGCCACACCGGCCAGCTTGGATTGCGTCCAATCATGGGAAGAAGTCATTCATTTCGAAGAACACTGCTGATACAGTTGAGAGAAGTGCCATTTAAAACTGACTGCAGAACGATCTCACGCCGCCAACATAAATTTTACGTAGGGACCACGAAGATAAGATACGATAAATTAGAGCTCATACGGGGGCTTACAGACAGTCATTTTTCCCTCGCTCTAACTGCGAGTGGAACAGTTGTGGCAAAGGCTACTCTCTGCCACTTACGGGGTTGTGGTTTGAGGAGTATGTATGTAGATGCAGATGTAGATGTAGAGGTAATACAATCATGAGCATCTGGATAACCGTGATATACCACTGTATTCCTCCGTCACTACCAGCCATACCCAGTGGCACCCCATTCCACTGCGCCAGGAGTAACATCACTGCACCTCTCCAAAAAATTGAAGAATGGGATCTCTCCTCACGCCGTCGCCGTACTCGCCCTGCAGGCCGCGCGGGGTAGCCGCGCCGTCTCAGGCGCCTTGTATGGCTGTGCGGCTAACCCCCTCCCCCCCCCCCCCCCTTCCCGCTTCCCCGTCGGATGTTCGAGTCCTCCCTCGGAAACGGGTGTGTGTGTTGTCCTTAGTGTAAGTTAGATAAGTAGTAAGTAGTGTATAAGGCTATGGACCGATGATCTCAGCAGTTTGGTGCCATAGGAACTTACCATCACCCGTCATGCAGGGTAGTGCACAACCGCGATTCATAGCTGAATCGAATTTGCCGCCTTTCATCAGCAGTCAATAGTTCCCAGTCATTGGTACCACTCCAGACGCCGCCGTTTGTGTGTCAACAATAGCCTAGGCCCGGGATTCCGTAGTCCGGTGCAGGTAGTCTCTGATCAATGGTGCGGGATGGCGAGGAATGTGCTTGGTGCACAATACGGCGACCGGAAACTTGACGGTGAGGGTGCCTGCCCTCACATTCCCACGCTATATAACTAGTGGTGTGGGCCGCGTATATTCCCAGTGGGGGGAACTTTTTGTTTGTTTTGGTCATCAGTCTACTGACTGGTTTGATGCGGCCCGCCACGAATTCCTTTCCTGTGCTAACCTCTTCATCTCAGAGTAGCACTTGCAACCTTTGTCCTCAATTATTTGCTTGACGTATTCCAATCTCTGTCTTCCTCTACAGTTTCTGCCCTCTACAGCTCCCTCTAGTACCATGGAAGTCAGTCCCTCATGTCTTAGCAGATGTCCTATCATTCTGTCCCTTCTCCTTATCAGTGTTTTCCACATATTCCTTTCCTCTCCGATTCTGCGTAGAATCTCCTCATTCCTTACCTTATCAGTCCACCTAATTTTCAACATTCGTCTATAGCACCACATCTCAAATGCTTCGATTCTCTTCTGTTCCGGTTTTCCCACAGTCCATGTTTCACTACCATACAATGTTGTACTCCAGACGTACATCCTCAGAAACTTCTTCCTCAATTTAAGGCCGGTATTTGATATTAGTAGACTTCTCTTGGCCAGAAATGCCTTTTTTGCCATAGCGAGTCTGCTTTTGATGTCCTCTTTGCTCCGTCCGTCATTGGTTATTTTACTGCCTAGGTAGCAGAATTCCTTAACTTCATTGACTTCGTGACCATCAATCCTGATGTTGAGTTTCTCGCTGTTCTCATTTCTACTACTTCTCATTACCTTCGTCTTTCTCCGATTTACTCTCAAACCATACTGTGTACTCATTAGACTGTTCATTCCGTTCAGCAGATCATTTAATTCTTCTTCACTTTCACTCAGGGTAGCAATGTCATCAGAGAATCGTATCATTGATATCGTTTCACCTTGTATTTTAATTCCACTCCTGAACCTTTCTTTTATTTCCATCATTGCTTCCTCGATGTACAGATTGAAGAGTAGGGGCGAAAGGCTACAGCCTTGTCTTACTCCCTTCTTAATACGAGCACTTCGTTCTTGATCGTCCACTCTTATTATTCCCTCTTGGTTGTTGTACGTATTGTATATGACCCGTCTCTCCCTATAGCTTACCCCTACTTTTTCCAGAATCTTAAACAGCTTGCACCATTTTATATTGTCGAACGCTTTTTCCAGGTCGACAAATCCTATGAACGTGTCTTGATTTTTCTTTAGCCTTGCTTCCATTATTATCCCTAACGTCAGAATTGCCTCTCTCGTGCCTTTACTTTTCCTAAAGCCAAACTGATCGTCACCTAGCGCATTCTCAATTTTCTTTTCCATTCTTCTGTATATTATTCTTGTAAGCAGCTTCGATGCATGAGCTATTAAGCTGATTGAGCGATAATTCTCGCACTTGTCAGCTCTTGCCGTCTTCGGAATTGTGTGGATGATGATTTTCCGAAAGTCAGATGGTATGTCGCCAGACTTATATATTCTACACACCAACGTGAATAGTCGTTTTGTTGCCACTTCCCCTAATGAGTTTAGAAATTATGATGGAATATTATCTATCCCTTCTGCTTTATTTGACCGTATGTCCTTCAAAGCTCTTTTAAATTCCGATTCTAATACTGGTTCCCCTATCTCTTCTAAATGGACTCCTGTTTCTTCTTCTATCGCATGAGACAAATCTTCACCCTCATAGAGGCTTTCAATGTATTCTTTCCACCTATCTGCTCTCTCCTCTGCATTTAACAGTGGAATTTCCGTTGCACTCTTAATGTTACCACCGTTGCTTTTAATGTCACCTAAGGTTGTTTTGACTTTCCTGTATGCTGAGTCTGTCCTTCCGACAATCATATCTTTTTCGATGTCTTCACATTTTTCCTGCAGTCATTTCGTCTTAGCTTCCCTGCACTTCCTATTTATTTCATTCCTCAGCGACTTGTATTTCTGTATTCCTGATTTTCCCGGAACGTGTTTGTACTTCCTCCTTTCATCAATCAACTGAAGTATTTCTTCTGTTACCCATGGTTTCTTTGCTGCTACCTTCTTTGTACCTATGTTTTCCTTTCCGACTTCTGTGATGGCCCTTTTTAGAGATGTCCATTCCTCTTCAACTGTGCTGCCTACTGCGCTGTTCCTTATTGCTGTATCTATAGCGTTAGAGAACTTCAAACGTATCTCGTCATTCCTTAGAACTTCCGTATCCCACTTCTTCCTGACTAATGTCTTGAACTTCAGCCTACTCTTCATCACTACTATATTTTGATCTGAGTCTATATCTGCTCCTGGGTACGTCTTACAATCCAGTATCTGATTTCGGAATCTCTGTCTGACCATGATGTAATCTAATTGAAATCTTCCCGTATCTCCCGGCCTTTTCCAAGTATACCTCCTCCTCTTGTGATTCTTGAACAGGGTATTCGCTATTACTAGCTGAAACTTGTTACAGAACTCAATTAGTCTTTCTCCTCTTTCATTCCTTGTCCCAAGCCCATATTCGCCTGTAACCTTTTCTTCTACTCCTTCCCCTACAACTGCATTCCAGTGGCCCATGACTATTAGATTTTCGTCCCCTTTTACATACTGCATTACCCTTTCAATATCCTCATACACTTTCTCTATCTGTTCATCTTCAGCTTGCGACGTCGGCATGTATACCTGAACTATCGTTGTCGGTGTTGGTCTGCAATCGATTCTGATTAGAATAACCCGGTCACTGAACTGTTAACAGTAACACACCCTCTGCCCTACCTTCCTATTCATAACGAATCCTACACCTGTTATACCATTTTCTGCTGCTGTTGATATTACCCGATACTCATCTGACCAGAAATCCTTGTCTTCCTTCCACTTCACTTCACTGACCCCTACTATACCTAGATTCAGCCTTTGCATTTCCCTTTCCAGATTTTCTAGTTTCCCTACCACGTTCAAGCTCCTGACATTCCACGCACCGACTCGTAGAACATTATCCTTTCGTTGATTATTCAATCTTTTTCTCATGGTAACCTCCCCCTTGGCAGTCCCCTCCCGGAGATCCGAATGGGGGACTATTCCGGAATTTTTTGCCAATGGAGAGATCATCATGACACTTCTTCAATTACAGGCCACATGTCATTTGGATACACATTACGTGTCTTTAATGCAGTGGTTTCCATTGCTTTCTGCATCCTCATGCCGTTGATCATTGCTGATTCTTCGGCCTTTAGGGGCAATTTCCCACCCCTAGGACAAGAGAGTGCCCTGAACCTCTATCCGCTCCTCCGCCCTCTTTGACAAGGCCGTTGGCAGAATGAGGCTGATTTCTTATGCCGGAAGTCTTCGGCCGCCAATGCTGATTATTTATCAAAATTTAGGCAGTGGCGGGGATCGAACCCGGGACCGAAGACGTTTTTGATAATGAATCAAAGACGCTACCCCTAGACCACGAAACTTATAAAATGGGAATATTGTCGGGTATATTTCTTTGCCCCGGAAAGATTCCCAAAAATTGGGAATTTATGAAATTTTTTAGATTTTGAATGTTTTGACACTTATTAACAGTTAAAGAACCTTAAAACTAGGTTAAATAATTAAATTGGTACATTTTAATCCAAGATTGATCATTCCATGCATTAATTTCCTCGCAAATGCCATGCAGAACATCGTTTACAGTAACTCTGGCGGAAAAAGTAATTTAAAATATTCGCTAGGCCTACCGGTACTATTTTTAGGCAAGTTGAAACCCCACATTTCTCTGAATAAAACCTAAACTTACAAAATATTTCTCTGGAGGCGTAATTCTCAACCGGCCGTCACCTATAGAATTTTTCAATTTTTCCAAACGAATGATTAGAGGTGTTTCACTTTCAGATTTCAAAGACTCCTCATTTCCCGCGACGAATTGTGATTTATAAATTTATTTTCTGAAATATCGCTATCACTTTCACTTTTAGAATTGTTAGTTAAAATTTTACCATTTTCTATATCAATAAATCACTTGTAGTTTCAAGTAAATCGCAAATCTCCGCCGGATTACTCGCATAATTTTTCCCCGAAATGCCATTTTCAATGACTAATGTTTACCTAAATTCGCACGGGTTTAAAATACACTATATAGCCTAAAATATCCCTAATATCGACAGAAAACTTAACAAATTAAACAAACAAACTTCCCTGTGTATTTTATAGCTTTAGTTACTCACTAGATGACATATCAATATAATAAACTCAGTTTTCCTAAAGGCTGATTATTTTCGACGTTAGCAGTTCTAGGAAACGTAGAGTCGTAAAGTTCGACAATCGGCAGTTCTAGGGCTAATTCTTTGATATTTAAAACATTCATAACCAAAAAAATGTGTTTATTTATAACAACAACTGTAACATTTTACATTCTGGTTATTTTTCTGATGTTTTTATTCAATTATAATATTTTTTAACATATAAGAAGATGGATATATAAAATTGTTCGTGCTTTTCTTAATCACACAATTACCTACTTATTTGGCGATATCGTTTTTAAAATTAGATATTCCCAGGAATTTTATTTAATTATGATTTTATCTTAAAATATATTTGAGCTTTGAGCTTGATTTAACCATATAATTACTGCTTTTACCTATTAATCAGCAGTTTTTTGAGTTATATTAAAACAAATAAGCCCTCGGTCACAAATATTAAGTCAAAATTGACCAAGTTTCGACGCTACTATGAGCGTCGTCTTCAGAATTAGACTAACTGTTCTAAAACATATTAGGCACATAATACATTAATAAAATTAAAGTTTGTACTGACTGGAAAAGATGCAGTACTTACAAGTCACATATTAAAAAAGATCTAAGCCGGAAAGGCGACGTCATGAATAGTTGTGAAATGGCGAGCCGCTAACGGCTGCTCGTACTGTGAACAAGGATTGCAACAAGGCTGAGGTGCCCACTTTAGAAAGTGTGGGCAAGTAAACATGGTGTTGCTACGAGAGCCATCTAGAAGCCACAGAAACAACTAGGCTACTGTACATTAAAATTAGATATATGAAATTGTGATGCAGCTGATTCTGGCATAACATAAGCACTAATAATAATAGGATGAAGTTACATATTTATCTGCTTTAAATAGAGAAACATTTTGTAGCGTAAAAAACGTTAGTTATGACATACAAGAAAACAGCAAAGATGTGACAGGAAATCAACATTTCGGTAAACTGCATGAGGAAATCTGAATCAAAGATCAAGCAATGGCTTTATACAGTCGAAAAAGTTTTTATTTCGCAACTGGAGTTGTTCGTTGAGATTGAGGCCATCATGACGAGAGATATGTTTGAAAATCTCCAATTCCTCTAAGACATCTAACCTACACCCCCCCCCCCCCTCTTTTCGGTATGCAGAATATTGTTAGGCCTATAGCTTTAGGCACGTGTCCAGTAATTAAGAGATGATCGGCAAAGGATGAATTTAGGGGACTGCTGCCGTTCTTTCTCAAAAGATGTTCTTTACATCTGATGGTGAAAGCACGTCCAGTTTGCCTTATATAATAGGAGGAGCAGGTATCACAGATGATCTTATAAACGCCAGAATTTTCTGTACGGGAGCGAATGGATTTCAAATTATGAATGAAGTTTCTCTTTAGATTATTATTAGTAGAGAAGGCATGCCAGAATTGCGTATGATGTAACCCGCATGCTAGAGAAAAATGCAGCTACTTTGTCTAATGTTACGCATAACGACAGGATTTTAGTAACTTCCATTAATAATAAACTTAAAACAACAAATGCTTTAATAACTAAATCCGATAAAGTTTGCTGCCTAGTCATTGCTTATATTTCTGAGTATTTTTCTAAAACTGAAAATTTCTACAGTGAAAACAACTTATCGGAGCTGCATGATGAACCGACTCCTAAATTACGGAAAGAAGTAAGGTCAGCCATTAACAATGCAAAATTTCTTATAAAACCTTTCCAAAAGAAACTACTCATCAATATGAACCCTCAGCCACCTAAACTTCGTTCCCAGTTCAAAATTCATGATCTTAATCATCCAATACGTCCAATCTCCAATAGCATGAATAGCGCATATCACGATTTGGCCCGATTTCTACACGAAACTTTGAAAAATCTTTCGTTTTCGAAAATAATTATTCCGTTTCTAACAGCCACGTTTTGGTCCAAAATATTAAAAACTTAGTATGCAGTTCAGACACCAAGCTCTTTTCCTTAGATATTAAAAATCTTTATACCAATATCCCGGTAAATGAGACGCTTATCATTGTGGAAGAAAATGTACGTCAATTTAAAAAAGATCTATCAGATGAACAGATTACCGATTTTATGAATCTCATTAATGTCGTTGTCAAGAACAACTACTTTGAATTCAACGGACAACTGTACCAGCAGTGTAATTGGCTCGCTATGGGCAACCCTTTAGCCGGCATCCTTGTTGACATCTTTATCAATTCCGTGGAAAAAATGCTGTTTAACCGAGTCTCATCCTCTTCACTAGGTATCCTTTCTTACACAAGATACGTTGATGACATTCTAGTCATCTATAACGGACCCGCCGATAGAATTGAACATATATTTAAACTTTTTAACGACCTCCATGAAAAAATGTCTTTCACTATTGAACTCTAAAACGAAAACCGCCAATGACATTATTTAGACTTGACGCTTGCAATAGAAGACAATAACATCACTTTCAATATTTTTCGAAACGAAACGTATACTGACCTGCTTCCTCTTTTCATCCACAGTCTCAAAAAATGGCCTTTTTTCACTCTGCCGTCCACCGAGCCACCTCCATACCAATTTCAACAGAAAAGTTTAATGAGGAGATTAATTTACTTAAAACCATAACAGTCAATAATCAATATACGCCTAATATAGTAGACGATATCCTTTCATAGGACCCTTTCTCTATCAGATTCAGCGCATGCTTCGCAACAAATACAACTGCCATGTTGCTTTCTCTACTAATAATAATCTAAAGAGAAACTTCATTCATAATTTGAAATCCGTTCGCTCCCGTACAGAAAGTTCTGGCGTTTACAAGATCATCTGTGATACCTGCTCCTCCTATTATATAAGGCAAACTGGACGTGCTTTCACCATCAGATATAGTGAACATCTTTTGAGAAAGAACGGCAGCAGTCCCCTAAATTCATCCTTTGCCGATCATCTCTTAATTACTGGACACGTGCCTAAAGCCATAGGCATAACAATATTCTGCATACCGAAAAGAAGGGACGTAGGTTAGATATCTTAGAGGAACTGGAGATTTTCAAACATATCTCTCGTCATGATGGCCTCAATATCAACGAACAGCTGCAGCTGCGAAATAGAAACTTTTTCGACTGTATAAAGCCATTGCTTGATCTTTGATTCAGATTTCCTCATGCAGTTTACCGAAATGTTGTTTTCCTGTCACATCTTTGCTGTTTTCTTGTTTGTCATAACTAACGTTTTTTTCGCTACATAATGTATCTCTATTTAAAGCAGATAAATATGTAACTTCATCCTATTATTATTAGTGCTTATGTTATGCCAGAATCAGCTGCATCACAATTTCATGTATCTCATTTTGAATGTACAGTAGCCTAGTTGTTTCCGCGGCTACTAGATGGCGCTCGTAGCAACACCATGTTTACTTGCCCACACTTTCTAAAGTGGGCACCTCAGCCTTGTTGCAACCCTTGTTCACAGTACGAGCAGCCCTTAGCGGCTCGCCACCTCACAACTATTCATGACGTCGCCTTTCCGGCTTAGATCTTTTTTAATATGTGACGTGTAAGTACTGCATCTTTTCCAGTCAGTACAAACTTTAATTTAATAATTTATTATATACCTAATACGTTTTAGAACAGTTAGTCTAATTCTGAAGACGACGCTCATGGTGGCGTCGAAACATGGTCAATTTTGACTTGATATTTGTGACCGAGGGCTTATTTGTTCTAATATAATTCTGACACGGTCACTGAACCATAGCAGCTATGTTCAAAGTTTTACGTTTTTTTTAGTTATCTTTCTACTTAATCATAAATTCCCAGGTATTCACTAATTTTAGGAAAATTGCCGGCATAATTCGGTGGGAATGTTTCTTCGATTTCAAATTCGTACGAAATTTGCAACAATAAGTACACCATCGGGTCACGGTCACATCCGAGTGCCTCACGAAAGTGGATATTGCACGATTCGAACAGTCCGTCGAATGGAGACCAACAACGAGGCCCCTTACCAGGCCACTTAATGACATTAACACATTATTTGTTGGCCGTCTCTAATCATTTACAATCCCGTCGACGGTGTGTGTGTTTACGATGCTACATTAACATCTGATCCAGTCTTCCGTGTGCTGCACTTTTTTTTGTCAGGCCTTGTATCTTTTTAATTTTATTTAGGCACAAAGCTATTTTTTCTTGAGGCAGGAAAAGTATTCCTAATTGAGATTTGGCGCACACAATGGTGCAGCGGAAGCGACGACTATAGCTGAGCACAACACTGTTAACCTGTTAGTGGTTAACTAACGAAGTTAACTTTTCGATCTACGGATTGAGAGATTCATACCTCGTAAATTGGTAAGAGATGGAACGGATCCCCCGTGGTACACAAAACAGGTCCGAACGCTGTTGCAGAGGCAACGGAAAAAGCATGCGAAGTTCAGAAGAACGCTAAATCCCGAAGATTGGCTAAAATTTACAGACGCGCGAAATTTGGCACGGACTTCAATGCGAGATGCCTTTAATAGGTTCCACAACGAAACTTTGTCTCGAAATTTGGTAGAAAATCCGAAGAAATTCTGGTCGTATGTAAAGTACACAAGCGGCAAGACGCAGTCAACACCTTCGCTGCGCAGTGCCGTTCGTAATGTTACCGACGACTGTGCCACTAAAGCGGAGTTATTGAACGCAGTTTCCCGAAATTCCTTCACCAGGGAAGTCGAATGGAATATTCCAGAATACGAAACACGAACAGCTGCTAGCATGAGTTTTTTAAAAGTAGATACCTTAGGGGTTGCGAAGCAACTCAAATCGCTTGATACGGGCAAGTCTTCAGGTCCAGATTGTATACCGATTAAGTTCCTTTCAGATTACGCTGATACAATAGCTCCCTACTTAGCACTCATATACAACCGCTCGCTCACCGATAGATCTGTACCTACAGATTGGAAAATAGCGCAGGTTGCACCAGTGTTTAAGAAGGGTAGTAGGAGTAATCCATCGAAATACAGACCTATATCATTGACGTCGGTTTGCAGTAGCGTTTTGGAGCATATACTGTATTCAAACATTATGAATCACCTCGAAGGGAACGATCTATTCCGTATTTCTAGATTTCCGGAAAGCTTTTAACAACGTTCTTCACAAGCGACTTCTAATCAATCTGCGGGCCTATGGGGTATCGTCTCAGTTGTGCGACTGGATTCGTGATTTCCTGTGAGGAAGGTCGCAGTTCGTAGTAATAGACGGCAAAACATCGGGCAAAACTGAAGTGATATTAGGTGTTCCCCAGGGAAGCGTCCTGGGACCTCTGCTGTTCCTGATCTATATAAATGACCTGGGTGAGAATCTGAGCAGTTCTCTTAGGTTGTTTGCAGATGATGCTGTAATTTACCGTCTAGTAAGGTCATCCGAAGACCAGTATCAGTTGCAAAGCGATTTAGAAAAGATTGCTGTATGGTGTGGCAGGTGACAGTTGACGCTAAATAACGAAAAGTGTGAGGTGATCCACAAGAGTTCCAAAAGAAATCCGTTAGAATTGGATTACTCGATAAACAGTACAATTTTCAAGGCTGTCAATTCAACTAAGTACCTGGGTGATAAAATTACGAACAACTTCAGTTGGTAAGACCACATAGATAATATTGTGGGGAAGGCGAGCCAAAGGTTGCGTTTCATTGGCAGGACACTTAGAAGATGCAACAAGTCCACTAAAGAGACAGCTTACACTACATTCGTTCGTCCTCTGTTAGAATATTGCTGCGCGGTGTGGGATCCTTACCAGGTGGGATTGACGAAGGACATCGAAAGGGTGCAAAAAAGGGAAGCTCGTTTTGTATTATCATGTAATAGGGGGAGAGTGTGGCAGATATGATACGCGAATTGGGATGGAAGTCATTACAGCAAAGACGTTTTTCGTCGCGGCGAGATCTATTTACGAAGTTTCAGTCACCAACTTTCTCTTCCGGATGCGAAAATATTTTGTTGAGCCCAACCTACATAGGTAGGAATGGTCATCAAAATAAAATAAGAGAAATCAGAGCTCGAACAGAAAGGTTTAGGTGTTCGTTTTTCCCGCGCGCTGTTCGGGAGTGGAATGGTAGAGAGATAGTATGATCGTGGTTCGATGAACCCTCTGCCAAGCACTTAAATGTGAATTGCAGAGTAGTCATGTAGATGTAGATGTATGTTAATTTTAGAAAGGTTAACTTTCTTTGAGTCCGTGAATCGCTAATTAGGCACCTACTATTTATACAGAAATTGGTATAAATAGTTGCGAGCGAGACAAGTTAGGTGTTGTCGCTTTGTTGTTGTTTTTATACTGAGTTCGCGTTAAGTTTACTCTTTGTTAGTGGTTTGACTGTGGAAACTAAATCATGGAATCGGATTCCATCTCTGTTACTGATGCAAATACTCGACTACATTTAAATGATTAATTTTGTGTCCAGATTGGGAGAAGAAATATTTTTCAAATTTAAACAGTGCTTGCCTAAAGAATCGACTAATTTCGGCTCGCACTTCGAGCCTTAACAATAGGTTTTAGTAAATTTATTTATTGATTATATACCCCTATAGTACTGCAGTCGAACGACAGTTTTCTGCGGGTAAAGACATTTGTTTCCTAAACGAGCCTCGCTCTCTAATGAAATCAACATGTTGGCGTTCATGGAGGTAAATGTGCGCCTTATGCCAGATACTATTTGATTCTCCTGTATTTTGATTCTTTGGTGATTTCATTGATAATTAAATACATAAAAATCTAAAGGACTTAATGATTAAAAGTTTTTTTGTTTGTCTTCTGTGTCCTACCTAAACTTCCCTACTACCCAGAACATTTTTATTTACGCAACATTAATACGTTTGTTCTACTTGCTCGTTTCACTAGTCACCACATGAAGTTCACAATTACGAATTAACGATTAATCTTAACTTCCGATAAATCTGCTGTAAAGTAACAATTGAACATTTAACAAATTTAACTTTTTAGTAACGGATTAACGATTAGCCAAGTTAACTTTTTGATAAACTTCGCCCAACTGTGGCAGCAGCTCAGTGGGGGCGCACCACACCAGGCTTACATTGGCGTATTCCTGGCGGGAGTGGTCCAGGCGACTCGCTGTTAACTGCTGTCTATGCCTGCAGGAGAATAAGAAAGTGATTGACAGCAGAGCACGGAACGGAAACGCATTATGGCTGCGACAGCAGCGGCTGTGAAGTTCTGTACTGACAAGGGGACAGCGGCTACTTGTCAGCACTAGTTTCATCCAAATTTATGCTCAGTGCAGGGCTTGGCCGGAAAGGAAAGTGACAGAAGTGGAGTACAACTAAATCAGTGTTGACGAATAGGCGCGGTACCGTTATGAGGATATTCATACGTTCCGTTAACGTGCGGTACTGTGTTCCTTTACTCGATGATAATAGTCTTATCAGTTTCCTAAGCAATTTCACTGTTAGCTTTGAACATTTCGTAAAACATACTGTACTGAGAAGCAAACCGTATAAGAATAAGTCAGGTACACTCATGCTCATAAATTAAGGATTATTGCAGAATGTGGTGCCACACAACGTGGCACTACCCAAAACTGGCGCTAATAGCATAGACACATAGGGAACACACACGACACAGATCTGTAAGCCCACGGTATTGGTGATAAATTGAGAAAACCATCCAGAAACACATGTGATACAAAACGTCACTATTCCCTGCGCATGTGCCCCGACATCAATATGGGGTATGATCACCATGCACACGTATACAGGCCGCACAACGGGTTGGCATACTCTGGATCAGGTGGTCGAGCAGCTGCTGGGGTATAGCATCCCATTCTTGCACCAGTGCCTGTCTGAGCTGCTGAAGTATCGTATGGGTTTGAAGACGTGCAGCGATACGTCGACCGAGAACATCCCAGACGTGCTCTATGGGGGTTAGGTCTGGAGAACAGGCAGGCCACTCCATTCGCCTGATGTCTTCTGTTTCAAGGTACTCCTCCACGATGGCAGCTCGGTGGGGCCGTGTGTTATCATCCACCAGGAGGAAGGTGGGACCCACTGCATCCCTGAAAAGACGGACATACTGCTGAAAAATGACATCCCGATACACCTGACCTGTAACAGTTCCTCTGTCAAAGACATGCAGGGATGTACGTGCACCAATCATAATTCCACCCCACACCATCAACCAAGACCTCCATACAGGTCCTTTTCAAGGACATTGAGGGGTTGGTATCTGGTCTCTGGTTCACGCCAGATGAAAACCCGGCGAGAATCACTGTTCAGACTATACATGGACTACTGTTCCATTGACCATGTCCTGTGTTCTTAATACCAGCCATCACGGGCTCTCCTGTCACCAGGAGTCAGTGGGATGCACCTTGTAGGTTGAAAATGGTTCAAATGGCTCTGAGCACTATGGGACTGAACATCTGAGGTCATCAGTCGCCTAGAACTTATAACTACTTAAACCTAACTTAACCTAAGGACATCACACACATCCATGCCCGAGGCAGGATTCGAACCTGTGACCGCAGCGGTCACGTGGTTCCAAACTGAAGCGCCTAGAACCGCACGGCCACACCGGCCAGCGCACCTTGTAGGTCTCCGGGCGAATAAACCATGTCTGTTTAGTCGTCTGTAGACTGTGTGTCTGGAGACAACTGTTCCACTGTCTGCGGTAAGGTACCGAGCAAGGCTACCTGCAGTACTCCGTGGCCGTCTGCGGGCATTGATGGTGAGAAATCGGTCTTCTTGTTGTGTTGTACACTGTGGATGTCCCGTAGTGTACGGCCTCGACCTGTTTCCTGTCTGCTGGAATCGTTGACATAATCTTGAGATCAAACCTTGTACCACACGGAGGGCCCGTGCTACGACCTGCTGTGTTTGACCAGCCTCCAGTCGCCCTAGTATTCTACCCGTCATAACGTCATCAATATGTGTTGTTTGGCGATTTTCATCACACAATCACTATTAGCAATTCTGAAAACGTCTGCACACTTACTCGCTGCACCGTACTCTGACATGCACCAACACACTTCTGCGTATGTTGCGTATGTGGACTGCTGCCAGCGCCACCATGCGACGACCGCAGGTCAAATGCACCGCATGGTCATACCCCGAGGCTATTTAAACTCGCAAACCGCCCACTACAGCGTTGTTTCACTATGTATCAGCATTACCCTTAATTTATGAGCATGAGTGTAGATATAACAATCGTGTTACGCCATCTCCACACCGGACGCGCAGCGTCAAGCAGAAACTCTGGCCGCAGAGCAGCGCAGAACGGCGCAGAATGATCAGTGTGTTGGTACGTGCGCAGCAGTGGTGCAGTGGGAAAGCGCGCGCGTCAGTAACAAGGAAACACGAGTAACGTCGTTATATACGAACCGCGAACAAACCAACCATTTCCTCTGACTTGCCACCGAGGGGGATGGCGAAGTGGTTAGCACACCGGGCTCGCATTCGGGAGGACGACGGTTCAAACCCGCGAACGGCCATCCTGATTTAGGTTTTCCGTGATTTCCTATATCGCTTCAGGCAAATGCCGGAATGTTTCCTCTGAAAGGTCTCGGCTGATTTCCTTCCTCTTGCATCCCTAATCCGAGCTTGTGCTCCGTCTCTAATGGTCTCGTTGTCGATGGGACATGAAACACTTATCTCCTGCCGGCCGCGGTGGTCTAGCGGTTCTAGGCGCGCAGTCCGGAACCGCGCGACTGCTGCGGTCGCAGGTTCGAATCCTGCCTCGGGCATGGATGTTTGTGATGTCCTTAGGTTAGTTAGGTTTAAGTAGTTCTAAGTCCTAGGGGACTGATGACCACAGATGTTAAGTCCCATAGTGCTCAGAGCCATTTTTGAACTTATCTCCTCCTCCTCCTCCTCCTCCTCCTTTGTTGCACCGACACAGCGAGGGATCTGCTGCGCAGGCGGCGCCGTTTGACGCTCACATCGACCGCGTTGCACCGCCCTGCGCCGAACGTCTTTGCTTGGTTGTGCCCGGCGCAGCTCAGGTCAGAGCCGCCAGTGTGGACGCAGCTTTAATGTAGGACGTACGAGAAAATATTTTTTTCTTTATTGAGATTCGATTCCGCCCGAAAGGGGGCCGGCTGGCAGCAGCTTAGTACGCCGATTTTCAGCCTACAGAACTTAAAACATAAAACAAAGGGTTGGTGATTCTAATAAAATACACAGGAAGCAGACAGGTAAAATAATAGACAATTAAAAAAACACGGGCGACAGTCTGGTTTCTGTTCGCAAGAGATGTAAAAATCACACCCAGCGACAGCATCATTCCTGTTCGCAACACTTAGGAAAAGACACACAATACTGAACACTCACTTGAACACTGCACTAAAAAGTTGGCACAGGTGTGAAAAACCACAGCCGAGGGCAGATGAGGGGAACCTGTACAGATGATGGGAAAGAAAAAGGGGAAGGAGAGGAAAAACGAAGTGGGGGGAAGGGGGGGAAGGAGCCGACGGAGGACGAGGACTCATAAAAGGGAAGGGGGGAGGCTGGGCAGATGTGAGAGGGAGTGAAGAAAGGCAGAGGAGGGGAATGCAAAACGACTTGGGGAGGAGGGGGAGAGAAGGGAGCCAGAGAGAGGATATGCGGGGAAAAAGCAGGATGGAAGGGGGGGTAGGGAGAGGGAGCCTAGGGAAAGGACAGAGGGAAGGAGGGGGAGGTGAGAAGGGATAAATGGAGGGAGAGAGGTCATCATCCTGGAGGGGGAGTTGACGGAAGCCACCTTGGAAAAGGAGATGAAACGTGTAGAGATGGAGGGTAGTGGGCTAAGAGAAAATACTCGTAAACAGGTACATATAATGTTAAGCATCTTTTACTGTTTCATAGATAATTGAACCAAATTTTGCACATTTCGTCATTATTTTATTGGCTATAATCTGGATGTTTTTCAATATTTTTATCAAATGATTTGATCAGGACGTTGCTGAACGCTTATAGAACACATTGCCACACTGTCACATTGTGCCTCGCTGATAGATCGTAGCGCGATTCAGTATTGATAGTCTCCCTGGTTGGCAGTATCGCTGGCGTTGGTAGAGTCAGAGCGATTTACCGCTGCCAGAGAGAAGCGCTGTGAAGAAGAAGTCGTTTTATCGTTTTAAGCACAACTGCCGTGACGGATGCTCTCTCTCTCTCTCTCTCTCTCTCTCACACACACACACACACACTCACTCACTCACTCACTCTGTGGCGACAGCGGGTAGTAAGCCCCGTGACGTCATGGCCGATAGAAACCTTGGCTCGCCGCTGCATTTGGAATGTTGCTCAGATTGGGTTAAGTGACGTCCTGTGTCGGCTGAATCAGTGGAGACTACCTGATGTATAGAAGTTATGTCAGTATATTGCTTGAGCACTTACTTGCACTTGGATCTGGATTATTGCGAAGAAGCCTGCGCCCACTGCTGAGCCGGGTTGGCTTCCTGTCATCCAGTTCCAAGGAATTGACCACGAGGGCGAGTGGTGGATATGGTCAAGATATTGCAGCCATTTTGATTGGTCGGTTGTTGACTTACGTTCTACGCCCTGGGAGTTATGGTGAGCATACAATTACAGCCCCAAGCGTTATAGTTGATGTGTGGAAGGGTTACTCTCTTACTTGCCATCTTGGTTATCCATCGTTGTCTGTAAAATAGTTTTTGTGAAATTTTGAAGTGATCTTATTAAAATCATTTTACTGTGAATTTTTGTTATTAAACTGACGGAAGTCTCTTGCCTGGGTTTGACAGCGCTAACTGGCGTTATCTAAATTAAGCAGTTCATTACGCGATTTCAGCACATTTCAGCATACATTTCTCCAGTGTAGTTTGGGGTTGTAATTTTTTCCTAAGCTTGTTACCTAGTGATTTATATGTTACAATGTAGCTTGAGTGTGCATGTACTTTATATTGTGAGTTCCGCTAAAAGGGTCTTGAGTAAAAGAAAATATTAATCCTAAAGTGGTTGCTCTCTCTTTTAATCGCACTAAAGGCGAGAGCCTAAAGCCTCAGCTGGCCATCCAGGCTGAGTGTTTTGTTGGCCCTACATGAGGACCTTGTCTGCACGACCAACTGACTTGTGTTTTACATAAACTCGTCGTCAGTCTATTTCCGTGAATTGCTTGCTTTTCCCAATCACATGCGATCTGTTTTTCTCGTCTGTTAGTAATTTCTGTAGGATTCTAATCTTAAATTTGGAAACGCCACAGTGTTGATCTCATTGAACTTCTGTTAAGGCTGGGATTTAATGTCAAGATTCCAGAAACTTTTTCTTAAGATTCTTTTATCCTTAAATGTTTTGTAAATGTTATCACCAATTGCCTTGCTTCCAAAAGAAAACTTCACTAGTACATGTGGTGGTTTCCGAGATTTCTTGGATCTCTTTGATGTGGCAATAAAGTGGTTTATTTTTTAAACTTGTTAATAAAATTATGCTTTATTAAATTTGTTAATGAAATTACAGCCCAATATCCTACCACTCAACATCAGCTCCCTACCGAATTCTCACATGAGGAATGTTTAGTCAGAGGTTAGTTTACTTATCACTTTGAAAATATTGTAGGTTATCCTTAGTAACCAGATAAACAAATCTATGTACCAATTTTTCAATACCAGTCTTAGAACTCTCGCAACAGTTGTTTTAAATGTATCTGAGCGAGCGAGGTGGCACAGTGGTTAGCACACTGGATTCGCATTCGAGCGGCCTACTGTCCAAACTTGCGTCCGGCCACCCTTGTTTCATGGTTTAGGTCTGTCGTGATTTCCGTAAGTCGCTTCAGGCAAATGCGGGAATGGTTACTTTGAAAGGGCACGGCCGACTTCTTTTCCCATCCTCCCCTAATCCGATGGGACTGATGACCTCGCTGTTTGATCCCCTCTGATACGCTCAATAAATCACGCAGGGCTAACAGGTAATTAGGATTTTGGAAAGGGCCAAGGGATTTGCGGTCGCATTCATTTCACAATTGTAATATATTATCATTTAGTCCACAAATACACTTTTGAAAGAATTAAATTTACTTCGCGGCTGAAGGCCACCAAACAGACGCTTTCGAATAAGTTCAATTTTGAAAAGACATGACATACAGCTAAATTCACGAATAAGATAAATCGTATACTTACAGGTATATGAGATCAGCATGCGGAGCGGCTGAAGGCCGCAGGATTAAATCTTCAAAATTCCCAATATACTATGATGATTACTGAAGGCAGAAGGCCACAATGTTTTAAGATACTAACAGGGCTGATGGCCCACAACGTGCACAGAAAGAGATAAACAAACGCAATAAGATGGCTGAAGGCCGCAATGTTAAATTCTGCAAATTAAGGAAATACATATTGCAACAATCGCCCATGTATTATTGCAGGAGACATTCCTGTTGTGTTCGTAGCTGTAAGAGGTATCATTATCAACAAAGGCAAATCCAAACAATTGTTAGATAGGTAAAATATGCACACATTTACGTCACAGAAATCATACAGGACTTGGGCTGGACATCATTAAAAGAAAGGCGTTTTTCGTTGCGAAGGAATCTTCTCACGAAGTTCCAATCATCAACTTTCTCCTCCAAATACGAAAATATTTATTTTGGCACCGACTTACATAGGGAGAAGCTATCACCACGATAAAATAAGGGAAGTCAGAGCTCGTATGGAAAACTATAGATGTTTGTTCTTTCCGCGCGCTATACGTGATTGGAATAATAGAGAATTGTGAAGGTGGTTCGATGAACCCTCTGCCAGGCACTTAAATGTGATTTGCAGAGTATTCATGTAGATGGAGCAGGTAAGGAATGAGGAGAGGAGGTTCTCCACAGAATCGGCGAGGGATGTACGGAAAACACTGACAAGAGGATGGGATAGGATGATTGGACATTTGTTAAGACAACAGTGAATAACTTCCATGGTGATAGATGGGGCTGTAGAGAGCAGAAACTGTAGGAAGACAGAGACTGGAATAAATCGAGCAAATAACTTAGGCCGTAAGTTGCAAGTGCTACTCTGAGATGAAGGTGTTGTCAAAGGAGAGAAATTCATGGCGGGCTGCATCAAACCAATCAGAACACTGGTGACGCAAAAAAATTGGAATTGGTTGGAGCGAAATAACTTGTAATAATTTTCTTTTGAGTGTGGGCTCAGTTGCTTAACACTCCTGCATCCTTCCCATTTCAGACTGGTCCGTGATACATGGACCGTACTGAAATTGCTTGGTATCATAGAAACATGCAGTACGTCGCGCAGGAACCTTCCTCGTACACTAGATGATCTGAGAAGGACTGCCGTCAAAGAATGGATGAGGCTTGGGTAGCTGTGTGTAATACACCTTGTAGGCAGCATGACAAACGAGCTCCAAACTTGTTGCAATGCCTGCTGTGGAACAACAGCGTACTTAACGTTAACGCAGGTTCAAATGGCTCTGAGCACTATGGGACTTAACTTCTGAGGTCATCAGTCCCCTAGAACTCAGAACTACTTAAACCTAACTAACCTAAGGACATCACACACATCCATGCCCGAGGCAGGATTCGAACCTGCGACCGCAGCAGTCGCGCGGTTCCAGACTGTAGCGTCTAGAACCGCTCGGCCGCTTGGGCCGACTAACGTTACGCAGGGACATATTTTGATTTCACAGATGTGTACCTTCGATCATTCTGATTTTCTTCTCGTTAGTGTTTTGTTTTTATTTCTCAGTCATTAGTTTCACGAAACTTTTTTCTGTCATTCCTCGCTCGCCTTGAATTTAAGCCCACCTACTTTGATGCCAGACTTTTTTGAGCTGTTTAGACTGTCGCAACACGAAGCCTGCAGTTGCACACGCCGACCCACGTGGCTCGCCTGTTAGCTGGAACTCGTGAAGCAGTTTCTCTGACTGTAGTGACGTTCGATACACAGCATAAGCTGTGCGCTCATGCTGCATCACCGCTTGTGTAACTTTTGGATGCATGCAGTGACCATTCACACGCTGATACAAAGTGCCAGGTACCAACCTCGTTAATTCTATCATCTTCTTCATCCGGAATATGTCATCATCATCGGCTATTTGATCAGCCACCGCTGGATAAAAGCCACCTCCTGCCTTCTTCATGTATTTCTGTTTTCACTTAAATTCATTCATATTTCTCCAGCATTTCTTTCGTTCGCAAGCCACCTTGGAAGTTTCCTCGGACTATTTTTACTTCTTTGAATCAATCAGTGAAGTTTCTTTGTCCATCTGCTACCCATTCGCCCAGGCTAAGTCCTGTCAACATCTACATTTCCGTTACACTTGCTTTGGTTGACCGCGCCTTCCCCCTCTCGTATTGTATGGCCACAGAGCCTAGAAGTAAACGGATTGGCCTTATAGACTCGCGAGGTGTGTCAAGCTTCTTCCTCCCTCTTGAGTACCCACAACCACTGATGCCGTGGTCGCTCCACGCAACTAGAATCGTACCATACACGAGAAGTGAAATTTTAATACACGCCATTTGCCAAAAAAAATTGTTTAATAAAGATGAAGCAAAAACTTTTACTTTCCGCGTAAAAAATCACTGTTATGTGATTCGCGAGTGTTCTCCGCTATGCAGCCTTTTTCATTTGATTATGAGGAAAGTATTGGATAAGATAAAATTCATTTATCCGCATATTACAGCCACGTATAGCAACTTGATGATGAACTTGTTTTCTTTTTGTTGCTGTCCACAGTTATAGTAATATATCCAAGTAAAGTACAACACCTCGTTTACTATAAAAAGTTTGTAATGAAACATGTAGTCGCTGGCCAGTTTACGTGTCGTGCGTTTTGTGCCATACATTTATGAGCACGAAGTATAGTTAACATATCGAAATTGTTTTTAACGATGTAAGGAGAGTCATACCTCCTCCCATTCTCGAGAAAATACGGGTAATGTATTGGGCCACTTGCGCGGTTATTGTCTGCTGTGGCCTGCTATTTGTAGTCTGGAACTGCCTCATATTTCTCTTCTTCCTATGCTGCCGATACAAACCGAGGCTCGAAATGAGAGACAAAATTAATGGAATGAAAAGGCATTGGGAGTCATCAGCTCATGTCGCTGACTATATGTTTTTAGGGTTCCGAACGCCAATCGGTAAAAATGGAATCCTTACAGAGATCACATTGTTATTCTTCGTCCGTCTGTCTGTTCGTTAAGAACCCTTTTTCTCAGAGATGAGTCAATGAATCAAGTTCAAATTTATGTCAAATACTACGGTCTACGGTCCCTTGCATGTGTAAGAAAATGGTTCAAATGGCTCTGAGCACTATGGGACTTAACGTCTAAGGTCATCAGTCCCCTAGAACTTAGAACTACTTAAACCTAACTAACCTAAGGACATCACACACATCCATGCCCGAGGCAGGATTCGAACCTGCTACCGTAGCGGTCGCGCGGTTCCAGACTGAAGTGCCTAGAACCGCTCGGCCACACCAGCCGGCCACCTGTGTAAGACATTGAAGTTTTTAAGCTACAACAAAAGATACGGCCTCTTATGTCACATATTTAGATACTCACAAACCCACTGAATACCCATAGGGTACTGCCTGCTCACCTAGAGTACTAAACTTTGGAAAGAAGCAATGATTAATAGTACAAGTAAAGGAGAATATCCGAAAATTATTAATTTGCAATTACATCAGACCAAAAAAGTAACTTTTGTCACCTTACCGACTGTCTGTTTATCCACCTGTTAACACCCCTTTTTCTCAGGAACGGATAGATGTATTAAGTTAAAATTTACGACGCATACTGAAGTCCACGCTGCCTTCGTGGTGTAAAAATATGTAAGCCTCTTAGTTAAGGCGACCAAACGACACGACAATTTATGTCACACATATCGATAACGGGCAAAAATCGACGAAATTCTCTATTTCCTGGACGGATGAATTATCTGTACTAGTATACACAATGAATTTTCTACGGAACCGTCGTTGCGCGAGTCCTGTTCGCACTTATCCGAATTCTTTTCCGTCTAAGCTATTTTGTTTCAGGAAACAATGATACCTACATTATTTTGTTCGTAATCTTACCTGTAATCTGAATTTATTAGCTTATTTACGTAATTAACTTAAAAGCTAACGAATCTAAGGCAGACCCGATAGAAAGCAGAAAGGCGAGAGGGAGCAGTGAATAAACAAGCAAACTGAGAGAAAGCAGCAGCAAGACTGGTGCTGTGCTGGGCACTTTTGTACCCAAGTAGGGGGGGGGGGGGTGACGGAGGGGGGGGGGGGGGGTGACGGAGCACACGCCATCCGGTTCTTCACCACGGGAGAGGCCCCTCCAATTACTTCCATGCTCTGTGCGTGCATGCGTCTGACTTTTCATACTTACATGTGTAGCTTCACATAGCACATAACAATTCGAACATCGATTAAGCAAAGCATCGGAGGTGAAGGTGAGCTTCAAGAGCTGAACCACATTTATAACAATGGGAGCGGCCAAATTTGATTCATAATTGAAATATAATCTGCATTTAAGATTTAAAAACGAAAAGGAAAAGCACTGAAATCGTCAGGAAAGGGTCAGGCTGTAGCAGAGTCGTGGGAGAAGATCTTGGACATCTGGCAGTGCTGTTACCAACTTGCATCTGCGAAGCGCGAGCGGCTGTAGGCGAAAAAAAAATGGTATTCCTTAGAGCTGCGACACCATTGAGACGTCGCCATAGAGACCTATACAAAATCGCATTAGTGCTAATTGGTTGAGGCATAGGCAAGACGCAGGCGCACCAAGCCAACACATCAAGCTCACTACAAATGTCAGGAAACTTATTTCGCCAACGCTGCTACGTTGTGTGAAAAAAATTAAAGGATCACTAATTCAATACGATGTAATTGTTTCCCACTGCACCGCATAAGTTTGAAATTTGGTTGGAAGGTGACTATAATCTTCCTCTGCAACGGTGCAAAAGCTTGGCGCCCTGTGACGTCACTCTCGGACTCAGCGACTCTTGAAATAGCAAGGTGTTGACACAGCTCAGACGTTCATGTGAGCTGTAAGACGGGGTAATGCTGTCACAGTGGCACCAAATTTCACCACGATTCTGCCAAAAGCCACCGTGGTCGTGTCACACGATGATCAGGTCGTGACAGCCTCTCTTAACCACACTTCACCACTTCTTTTGACGCCTCTGAGATGGAGATTACATCTGCGACACAGAGCGTTGAATCAAGCGGTTTCCTTATGGGCAGCCGAGGAAAACATTTCACACACACTGCCGCTCAGAATTGACACGAACAAGCCTCAGGAGAGGGCATAAAGGGCGTCAATGAAACCACACCTTTCCCTGGGGTGTTGATTCCCACACATTTCGCTGTCGAAAACGATAGTTCGCAGCAACAGGAATATGTTCTTGATTTCCTTTGATACTGATGACACCCTCGAAATTTTTTATCTTTCTGTAAGGACATTATGAGGCAGCACACGTGATCACACCCCTTTGGAGTGCAGCGCGACCACAATTTTTGCTCTCGTGTACAGGTTGGATTCACTAGAAACTGTTGAACGAAATTTGAACGTGGTCCGAAGCAGAAAACGGTACTTATGCTTTTTCAATCCTTCCGTTTTCTGCCCTCCTGTGGGATGGTCATACGGAAGTGCAACGTTAACATGGCCATGAATAAAACGGCGAAGGTTCCCTCATGGACCCTCTAGTTCGGCGACACCCTCGTTGCTACCCAAGCGACTGTGTTAAGCACGTTACGAATGTATCTGTCAGAAACTTCGACATTAAATCATTCTGGCGGTTGAGCTAGCTTCGGAGAGTTAGGCAATCCCTTTGCAGCCTTGCGTGCGGTTTGCGTACCTTCAGACACTAGAGCAGCCGCCAGGAAGAATTCGTGCCGTAGTTTCTGATGGGTATATCTGTAACGTGCTGAAGAAAGGTGCGTGGGTGCACAGAGGGTGTTGACGACCTGGGGAGGAGGGCGAGGTTAGAGGGATTGGGAGTTATTGGCTTTATTATTTACAATAGCAGTATTGTGAACACACTTCAGTCAAACATGTGTCGTGTCTCATGCAAATTGTTTGAGGACATAGTGCAATTGAGCTGACATCTGCAATTCTCACTAGCATTTGCAGCTATCTCCAACATAATGGATTTCCTGCCAAATGATCTAGCTGTTCCAGCATCCACCAATAGGAGCTGAAGAATATCTAGAAAGGGGAAGACCAGGATTTGGAAACTAGGCTGTTGTGGGGTCGAATCCCAGATAGCCCCAGAATTTCCTGTCAAATATGTCAGTCCTAGTACTCACGAACAGGAAGCAAGGAATGACTGTCCCACGCAGAGGGTATCGATTTAATTAATTAGTCAAACAATTTCACTGAGTGGTGGTAGTGGAAATTAACTATTTACAAGACATCCACAGCCCAGCATTTTGGGGAGGACTGGATATTTACAATGTATCCACTACTTTGTTCAGGACAAAAGAGTGTTTAGTGAGGTTTCTGCTGGCATGCGACAGAAGCTCGCAGGCCACGTCACGAAGTAACCATTTGAGAGACAAGGAGAGACAGAGAGTGAGAGAGAGAGAGAAAGAGGGAGAGAGAGAGAGAGAATGAGAGAGAGAGAGAGAGAATGAGAGAGAGAGAGAGAGAGAGAGAGAGAGAGAGAGAGAGAAGGAAAGAAAGAGAGAGAGCACATGTGTTTCACCAGGAATTGCCGCAGGTATCAATATCAAAGAGTTTCCGCCACCTGACGCTTTGTCTGACAAGGAGTAACCAGAGGGGTGAAGGGGCCGTGTGGAGGTTGCTTCCCACAGCGTCCTCTGCCGGTGGTACTGTGAACTAATCCAGTCAGTAACCACATAGCAGGGTGAGCACTTAGAGAAGTTGCTTCCACTGACCTGATGTGGAAGGTATGTGTTGAAAACAAAACAGGAAGTGAGCCTGGTATCAAATTTTATGGGAAGCTGACATCCAGTATCACGCATTCCTCTACAGGTGACTGGCGTCTCCAAGTTCATTGTTGCCTACGGTCCAGCGTGTGTGGTGCGGCTTGGGGCTCACAAAGACGCAATCGGGAGGCTTTTTTGCCAGGTACGTTCAGTGCGATTTGTAACAGTGAAGTTACGTGCAGGGAGTATTTTATCTTAACGTCGATTTCATGGTGGTGTTCTTTGTGTGATTAGAAATGCGATCTATTTATGTATTTGATTACTTCTTTTCTTTTTATTTTAGAAGACCTGCATTTTCCAAAATAAATATACCACGGAGAATGATCAGCTTTTCCCGCCAAATAAAGAACTCAAACCCCTGCGAATTGGTATGCAAACAGAATTTTATAAATAAGCACTATGTAATATTATGCCGTCTACAATGTAGTGGAATTTCCTGCCATGGGATCCTTCCAGTCCACAGCTCAGCACAGACTGCAAGATTTTCCTCAGCAGGTTTTTTTTTCTGGGAGGGTTGGGGCGGTCGGCGAGGGATGGGGGTGGGGTAGGAGGACGATCTCTGGTGGCGGAATTATGCACTAGCTTGGTCGATTCCTGCATGTCAAGGTAAGCAGACACAAGAAAATTTTCTAACAAGACAACGTCTTCGAACTGCTGCAGTGTCATTATACAATTAAGACATGTAGTTGCTGGATGAGGGCTTTTCCCGCCAATTCCAGATGGGGAAGGGGAGGGGGAAGTGGGGGAGGGGAGGGTTGGGGGATTTCCCAGGAGGAGGAGGTGGTAATTAGTTGGTCAATTTAATTAATCAGTCAATTAATTTTATATCAAGAGCATTCTTGTACAGGCAATGGGGAGGGGGGTTAGGGAGTTCCCAGAAGGGTGGGGGGGAGAGGGGGAGAGGATTGATTACCCGCTAAGGATAGATCAAGCTCCAGGGGTTCATCAATCAGTTAACAGAACAAGAGGTTTGCTCCTGAATGTATGCTTTCACCTGAATGTATGCTACCCGCACAAACAAAATGCGCCAGCACCCCTTTTACCGAGATTCCTTTGTCCTTGTGGCAAAGGGTTTTTCGTCGAGTGAACATAGCATACTTGTGTGCAAAACGTATGACCGGGAGTTATTTTCATGTGATGTGTCACTGCTAAGTAACACAGCTTGATGAAACGTATACAACATATAGAAAGAACTGATATATTATTGTAGGCAACTGTAAGAAATAGACAATGAAACGAAGAAAAATGACACTTTTCGTTCATAGACAATAATTACACTGAAGTCATCGCGATTCACGACGTTCCACTGGACATTAAAGAAGCTGGGACACCACTGACGGTGATGGATGCTCTGCAACGTGCTCGCATGCTGATTATGAGGCTGATAAGAGTTCTTGCGGTGGGACGATCCCTTCCTCCACCAGCACTACCGACAACTGCAGGATGGTCGTTGGTGCATGTTGTCGTGCTGCAATACGTCTCTGCAACGAGTCCCGCATATGCTCGATGGGATTTAAGCCAGAGGAACGGTCAGGCCAGTAATTTTACCGAAAACCCTCTTGTTGCAAGAGCTCCTCTACCTGTGCCGTTCGATGCGGTCGCGCAATGTCTGCCAAAAAAATGAAGCCATCGCTGAATGCACCACTGAAGAGACACACGTGCGGAAGGAATACAGCGTCACAATAACGGTGACTGATGAGTCTTTTGTACTGAAAGATTTGTGCCATGGCAACATTATACTTTCCCGCACTATAACACGTGGACTACCAAAACGAGCGTCTTTGATTGTGTTACAGGGGCGATTCTAGAAGTCGGTCAGGGGAGGGGGGTGTGGTTAATGGGGGGGGGGGAGGGGTTTGGGAGAATGGAATATGGCTTAACAAAAGGAGAGTTGGGGTCCTCTACCGACAAATTGGTAAAATTTAGTATTCCTTAAAGTAGTTTTTTGTAACTGTTTTGGAGTTAAGGGTGAAAAACGTGTATTAATAAATAATAAGATGCCTATTTTATGTAATGATATTTATTGGTTTAGGTAGTAAGCTATTTGCCGCTCTTATTCTTTTGTTAAAATGTGTTTGGAATACATTGCAAGCTATATTGCTATATAATTATTAAAAAATGATTGAATCTGTTGGAGTAATATATTCCCTGATATCTGAAGTCATTTTATCTAGTGTAATATGATACTCCATAGGGGGGGGGGGGGATATAGCCGCCGCCCCCCCCCCCCCCTGTCACACCACGTCCGTTACGTATTTTGAGGGTACGCCCAGCATTGTCGAGCTATGTTATCAGATATTGAAGCATCAGTCAAAAGCTACTTTTCTCCTTAATTTTTGTACGCCAATGTATTTCCCCCTACCGTCCGAAATTCACATTATCTCTGTGACCGCGTGGATCGATTTCCTACGCGCTTCCTAGTAGTGTCAGCTTACCAAGAGACAGTCTTTCTCACTAGTGCGTCTCAACGTCTTTGGAATTTCCTAATTATTAGGTCAAAAATAGTATAGTAATTACATTGTCTTGCTATTTGAACAGTATTCCATATATGTACATATTTGAAAAGGCCAAAAGAATTTGATTTTCCACATATATCATATTTAAAGCATGTCACTGATTTTAACAGCACTTCATAAAATCATAATAACATTGCCAATACGTTGCAATTACGGAAGCCGTTATACCAGCAATGCAGACTGACAACTCGATTAACAACACGGATTCGACCTCGTAGCAGGAGAAATCAGTAAATGGAATAAAACCCAACCACGCCTGCATTTGTGTCAGCGTAACAGATTCACACACAAGGACGCAGTGGTATCTTTGAATGACTTTAAAATATGCCAGCCACGAACATTTGCATTGCGTCAGCATTTGATAATAAATCATATACAATTTACTATTATCTGCGTAGATACGATGCAGCGGAAACAGTATAGTTCAAAAATTCAAAAGCAGTAGATTATGCTGGTATTTGCTTTAGTTGTGTCACTTTTAAATAGTCAGACCAGTAGACAAGAGGGCGGTGGCTTTAAGAGAAATAACTTCATTGAAAGCGCTTTCAGTTTAAAATGCAGTATACTGGCATTTGTCTGAGCACAGGAAGCTGAGAAGTCCAGAAATACATTTAACACTAGCGGCAGTACAGTTATTAGACTCGCCTTGGTATTCGTGCAGATCGAAATTTCCTGCAGCAGAGCCGAACTTTTTCTCACATCAACATATTACTGTAACGAGCGTGATATACAATCATAAACAGTTTAGTATTTTTAATGTTCAGTACCTTAAAAACTGTTCTTCAGAAACAAAATAGTAGTAGATCGATATTATGAAGGAACTGACACAACGTCTTCACTGATAGCAATACTGAGCAAAATCTCTAGCATGAGTACAGCGCACTCGGCGCATATCACCATCGTCGCTTGGAAATACGAGTACGTGTAGTACAAAACCTAAAAAATACCTTTGCTGTCTCTTCTTTTTCCATAACAAAAAACTACAAACACCTTTGCTGTGCTACTTGTAGCT